>NC_047037.1:63176795-63489039 GCF_011762595.2 Tursiops truncatus
AGGAGGTGGGTCAAAAAGGATATTGCTGTGATATATGTCATAGAGTGTTCTGCCTATGTTTTCCTCTAACAGTTTTATAATGTCTGGCCTTACATTTAGGTCTTTTATCAATTTTGAGTTTATTTTTGTGTGTGGTGTTAGGGAGTTTTCTAATTTCATTCTTTTACAAGTAGCTTTCCAGTTTTCCCATCACCACTTATTGAAGAGGCTGTCTTTTCTCCATTGTATATTCTTGCCTCCTTTATCAAAAATAAGGTGACCATATGTGCATGGGTTTATCTCTGGGCTTTCTATCCTGTTCCATTGATCTATATTTCTGTTTTTGTGCCAGTACCATACTGTCTTGATTACTGTAGCTTTGTAGTATAGTCTGAAGTCAGGGCGCCTGATTCCTCCAGCTCCGTTTTTCTTTCTCAAGATTGCTTTGGCTATTCGGGGTCTTTTGTGTTTCCATAAAAATTGTGACTTTTTTTTTTCTAGTTCTGTGAAAAATGCCATTGGTACTTTGATAGGGATTGCATTGAATCTGTAGATTGCTTTGGGTAGTATACTCATTTTCACAATGCTGATTCTTCCAATCCAAGAACATAGTATATCTCTCCATCTGTTTGTATCATATTTAATTTCTTTCATCAGTGTCTTATAGTTTTCTGCATACAGGTCTTTTGTCTCCTTAGGTAGGTTTATTCCTAGGTATTTTATTCTTTTTGTTGCAGTGGTAAATGGGAGTGTTTCCTTAATTTCTCTTTCAGATTTTTCATTATCAGTGTATAGGAATGCAAGAGATTTCTGTGCATTAATTTTGTATCCTGCTACTTTACCAAATTCATTGATTAGCTCTAGTAGTTTTCAGGTAGCATCTTTAGGAGTCTCTATGTATAATATCATGTCATCTGCAAACAGTGACAGTTTTACTTCTTTTCTGATTTGGATTCCTTTTATTTCTTTTTCTTCTCTGATTGCTGTGGCTAAAACTTCCAAAACTATGTTGAATAAAAGTGGTGAGCGTGGACAACCTTGTCTTGTTCCTGATCTTAGAGGAAATGGTTTCAGTTTTTCAACATTGAGAACAGTGTTGGCTGTGGGTTTGTCATATATGGCCTTTATTATGTTGAGGTAAGTTTCCTCTATGCCTACTTTCTGCAGGGTTTTTATCATAAATGGGTGTTGAATTTTGTCGAAAGCTTTCTCTGCATCGATTGAGATGACCATATGTTTTTTCTCCTTCCATTTGTTAATATGGTGTATCACGTTGATTGATTTGCATATATTAAAGAATCCTTGCATTCCTGGGATATACCCCACTTGATCATGGTGTATGATCCTTTTAATGTGCTGTTGGATTCTGGTTGCTAGTAGTTTGTTGGGGATTTTTGCATCTATGTTCATCAGTGATATTGGCCTGTAGTTTTCTTTCTTTGTGACATCTTTGTCTGGTTCTGGTATCAGGGTGATGGTGGTCTCATAGAATGAGTTTGGGAGTGTTCCTCCCTCTGCTATATTTTGGAAGAGTTTGAGAAGGATAGGTGTTAGCTCTTCTCTAAATGTTTGATAGAATTCACCTGTGAAGCCATCTCATCCTGGGCTTTTGTTTGTTGGAAGATTTTTAATCACAGTTCAATTTTAGTGCTTGTGATTGGTCTGTTTATATTTTCTAATTCTTCCTGGTTCAATCTGGGAAGGTTGTACTTTTCCAAGAATTTGTCCATTTCTTCCAGGTTGTCCATTTTATTGGCATAGAGTTGCTAGTAGTAGTCTCTTAGGATCTTTTGTATTTCTGTGGTGTCACTTGTAATCTCTCCTTTTTCAGTTCTAATTATATTGATTTGAGTCCTCTCCCTTTTTTTATTGATGAGTCTGGCTAAAGGTTTATCAATTTTGTTTATCTTCTCGAAGAACCAGGTTTTAGTTTTATTGATCTTTGCTATTGTTTTCTTTGTTTCTATTTCATTTGTTTCTGCTCTGATCTTTATGATTTCTTTCCTTCTACTAATTTTGGGTTTTCTTTGTTCTTCTTTTTCTAGTTCCTTTAGGTATAAGGTTAGATTGTTTACTTGAGATTTTTCTTGTTTCTTGAGATGAGCTTGAATTGCTATGAACTTCCCTCTTAGAACTGCTTTTGCTGTGTCACATAGGTTTTAGATCGCCATGTTTTTGTTGTCATTTGTTTCTAGGTATTTTTGATTTCCTCTTTGACTTCTTCAGTGACCTCTTGGTTATTTAGCAGTACACTGTTTAGCCTCTATGTATTTGTGTTTTTTACTGTTTTTCTTTCCTGTAATTGATTTCTAATCTCATAGCTTTGTGGTTGGAAAAGATGCTTGATAAGATTTCAATTTTCTTAAATTTTCCAAGGTTTGATTTGTGACCCAAGATGTGATCTATTCTGGAGAACATTCTGTATGCACTTGAGAAGAAAGTGTATTCTTCCACTTTTGGGTGGAATGTCCTAAAGATATCAATTAGGTCTATCTGGCCTATTGTGTCTTTTAAAGCTTCTGTTTCCTTATTTATTTTCTGTCTGGATGATCTGTCTATTGGTGTAAATGTCCCCCACTATTATTGTGTTACTGTCAATTTCTCCTATTATGGCTGTTAGCATTTGCCTTATGTATTGAGGTGCTCCTATGTTGGGTGCATAAATATTTATAATTGTTATGTTTTCTTCTTGGATTGATCCCTTGATCATTATGTAGTGTCCTTCCTCATCTCTTGTAACAGCCTTTATTTTAAAGTCTATTTTGTCTGATATGAGAATTGCTACTCCAGCTTTCTTTTGATTTCCATTTGCATGGAATATTTTATTCCATCCCCTCAGTTTCATTCTGTATGTGTCCTTCGGTCTGAAGTGGGTTTCTTGTAGATAGCATATATAAGGGTCTTGTTTTTGCCAGTCTGTGTCTTTTGGTTGGAGCATTTAATCCATTTACATTCAAGATGATTATCGATATGTATGCTCCTATTACCATTTCCTTAATTGATTTGGGTTTGTTTTTGTGGGTCTTTTTCTTCTCTTCTGTTTCCTGCTTAGAGAAGTTCCTTTAGCATTTGTTGTAAAGCTGGTTTGGTGGTGCTGAATTCTCGTAGCTTTTGCTTGTCTGTAAAACTTTTGATTTCTCCATCGAATCTCAATGAGATCCTTGCTGGGTAGAGTAATCTTGGTTGTAGGTTTTTCCCTTTCATCACTTTAAATATATCCTGCTACACCCTTCTGGCTTGCAGAGTTTCTTCTGAAAGAACAGCTATTAATCTTATGGGGATTCCCTTGTATGTTATTTGTTGCTTTTCCCTTGCTGCTTTTAATATTTTTTCTTTGTATTTAAGTTTTGATAGTTTGATTAATATGTCTCAGCATGTTTCTCTTTGGGTTTATCCTGTATGGGACTCTCTGCGCTTCCTGAACTTGATTGACTATTTCCTTTTCCATGTTAGGGAAGTTTTCGACTATAATCTCTTCAAATATTTTCTCAAAGCCTTTCTTTTTCTCTTCTTCTTCTGGGATCCCTATAATTCGAATGTTGGTGCGTTTAATGTTGTCCCAGAGGTCTCTGAGACTGCCTTCAAGTCTTTTCATTCTTTTTTCTTTATTCTGCTCCCTGGCAGTTATTTCCACCAGTTTATCTTCCAGCTCACTTATCCGTTCTTCTGCCTCAGTTATTCTGCCACTGATTCCTTCTAGAGTATTTAATTTCGGTTACTGTGTTGTTCATCACTGTTTGTTTGCTCTTTAGTTCTTCTAGATTCTTGTTAAATGTTTCTTGTATTTTCTCCATTCTGTTTCTGAGATTTTGGATCATCTTTACTATCATTACTCTGAATTCCTATTCAGGTAGTTTGCCTATTTCATCTTCATTTATTTGGTCTTGTAGATTTTTACCTTGCTCCTTCATCTGTAACATAATTTTTTGTCGTTTCATTTTGTGTGTGTGTGTGTGTGTGTGTGTGTGTGTGTGTGTGTGTGAGTGGGGCTGTATTCCTGTCTTACTTGTTGTTTGGCCTGAGGCATCCAGCACTGGAGTTTGCAGGCAGTTGGATAGAGCCAGGTCTTGGTGCCGAGGCGAGGACCTCTGGGAGACCTCACTCCGATTAATATTCCCTGGAGTCTGAGGTTCTCTGTTAGTCCAGTGGTTTGGACTTGGAGCTCCCACCACAGGAGCTCAGGCCCAACCCTACAAGCTGCATGGCGTGGCAAAATAAAAAAAAGAAAAAGAAAAAAGGAGCAGTACAATAACAGAGAATAAAAAACAATATAAAATTAGAAAGATAAAAAATATATTAGGAAAAATAAAACTATAATTGAAACAAGGTAGAATAAAACCACAACAGAAAAAAGAAAAAAAAAGGAGGGGGGGAAACAAGCCAAAAGGAGCAGAACAATAACAAAGTATAAAGAATAAAATAAAATTAGAAAAATAAAAGATTAGAAAAAATCAAAATATAAGTGAATCAACAGCAATGAGTCAACAAGGCAAAACAGAACCCCAATCTAAAAGAGGAAAAAAAGAAAAAAAAACAACCCTTGGCTATGGGGGTGGAGTTTAGACGGGGGGGGGGGGGGGTCGTGGGGGTGGGGGTGGTGGTGGTGGAACTTAGGCAGGGGTGGGGTTTAGGGTGGGGCAGGACCTAGACAGGTGGGGCGGTGACGTTTGAGCGTGGGCGGGGTCTAGGCTCAGGACCTTAGGCTCAGCTGGAAAAGGCCTTCGGGGCACAGCCAAGGTGGGGCGGGGCCTCTGCTCAGGACCTGCGCAGAAAGGGAGAGGCTGCACGTGGAAAGAAGGGCCTCTGGAATGTGGAGTTACAGAGTTTGGAGGTAGGGCGCTGAGTGAGGGTGTGTGGGTGGGGTTTAGGCCCCGTGCGTTGGAGGGGGACCGTGTAGAGGTGGGGCCCTGGGTGGGGGTGAGGCGTGGGGCTTGGGTTCTGCACAGCAGGAGGGAGGCTCTGAGGACAGAGGATTAGACCCAGGAGCCCAACAGGCTTCCTGGTGCCTAAGTGGACAGGGAAAGCGCTGGCCCTGTTCCCTTACGTTCCTCCGTGCCCCTCCCCCACCGTCTCCCCCAGGGTCTCCCCTGTCCCGCTGGCCCCCTAACCGTGGGTGGGTCCCGCTGGGTGTAGGAACTCCTCCCCTACCCCAGCCGCCCCTCAGGGGTGCTGGTCCTGGAGGTCCGGCCTTACCTTTGCTCCCCTTTCCCTCCCTCCCACTCCCTCAGGACCCGCACGGCTGGAGGGGGCCTAGGTGGGCAGAGGATCAGGCCTGGAATCTCAGCAGGTTCCTGGGGGCCCAAGTGGACAGGGGAAACCTGGCCACGCTCCCTTTTGATACTCTGCCCTCCCAGTGGTCCCGCAATTTCCCCCATTGGGCGTGGGATTCTTTTCTCTCCCCCAGCTGCCCCTCAGCGGTGCCAGTCCCGTCCTGCCTCCACTACTCCTCCCCCCTCACTCTGCCCCACATCCTACCCGGTTACTGGGGGTTCCTCCCATCCCCTTCGGTGTCCGTGGCCCCCAACCGGTGCCTGATAGGTGCCCTAGTTGTGAGGAGACGCGAATTCCGCATCCTCCTAGTGCACCATTAATACAGACCTTAAGCAACAAGAACCACCACATGGCAGTACGATTTTCTAACCTTTTAATCCAGTCCCATTTCGTCTGGCACAAAGATATAACCTGAAGGATGAGTTGCTTTGTGTAACTGCCTGCTGTGGTGGGCACTACTTTACTGGTGCCTACAAGTGTTTAAGGAGAGGCATTATAGTAAACAGTGGAATGCATGCCAATTGTTTTTATTTATGATGCTTATTTGGACGACAAGGCCAGCCAGCATTTGGCCCCAGGAAGAAGCTTATGGCTGCATCCGTATCATCACTCCACAATGCGGCGGAAAGACTGGACAGCTGGGGAAGCTGCGCCCCAGTCGATGGGCTTCCGGTACTCCTTCTTGTCCAGGAGGTACTGCCTGCCACGGTAGTTGGGCAGCTCGTAGAAGATCCACGCGCCCTCCAGCACCTTACAGGAGTGGACCTCTCGCATGTGAAACTGCTCCATGATGGAAGGGCAGTCTTCAGTGGTTTCATACATCTGACCATTAAAATCCCCTTTCTCAAAGATCTGAATCTTATACTGGCCTCCACTAGACTAAAGAAACAAAGGGGGAAATGAACAGCAAACATTAGCAAAATCAACAGCAGGCCAGGAACTCAGAGAACAGTGAGGTTTGGGACCCACCATCTTGAACGTGAGATGATCTGAACGCCCATCCCCACTGTGCACTGACTGAAACAGCTGACGTTCAATAAGAAAAACAATTCCTTAAAATATACAAGAGGTAGAGAAAGTACTATGGAAATAAGTCACGTAGTCTTGTGATGAACTGACCTAAGATTTTATTGAAGCCTCAGCAGCCAACAAGAGACAACCACCCATTAAGAGGTGGGAAAATCTTAAGAAAACTCTTTCACGTAAAAGCAAAATGGCGGGGTAGGGGGTAAGAGACAGAAAGAGAGGGAGCACGCGCATCCTCTGCAGACTCACCAGGTGGACAGCCCTGCAGGAGCTGAGACGGTCATTGAGGCCCATCCAGTGCTGGTACTCAGAGTAGTCGCCCCGGGGTAGGATGTACATGTACCCAGCAAAGTTGGGCCTTTCATACACAGCCCAGGTGCCTCCTTCCACTCTAATGGAGTTGCAGCGACTCAAGTACATGTGGAAATCTGCACAGTCGCAATCGCTGTCATAGTGGCGGCCTTGAAAGTTTTTGTCTTCAAAGAAAGTAATCTGGAGCACAGGGCAAACAAAGTGGAAAAACTGAGGGGTTAAGTGGCTGTGTTGATAGAAAAATGAAAATTAAGAACACTTTCCCCACTTTAGGAATTCCTTTCTCCTCCATTTTGAGGAGAAAATATCTAGTTCTACCATACCTCACAACATTTGCCTTCTGGCAGACAACTTTAGTTAACAACAGGAATGAGCACTTTCTGAGGCCTTAAAACGAAGCAAAACAAAAGAATGCTCTACTGTCAGCCAGCATTTTCAGACTCAAGCTCATGGCTTCTTTCTCACTGTACTTATGTAATAAATTTTCCACTTTTCTATCTGTCTCTCCCACCGACACCTACTAGACTTCTTCCAAGGGCAAGGACCAAGCCTTATTTCAGCTATGGACCCCTATACCCTGCACTTGACAAACCCTCAACAAATGCTAGATGAAGATGAGTGAGTTCCAAATACAGAAATCCATTCTAGGTGATATGGAAGAGATATATAGAGAAAAAGAAAACACAGACCTTAGCATTAGAGCTTATTTTAGATGGATATAGAACATACAGACATGAAAATATATCATATGTTCTGTATTACTATTTTGTTGCCAACAAAGTAGTTGCAAAGTAACAAAATGACAAGGCAAGAATGTCCTTTGCTTCAAACTCTTACCAAGTTGCATCACAATCTTTGGGGTAAACCTCTGGAGCCTGTGATGGCACTGGGAAATATGCAGCCCTGAGAAACGGGAAATACTACGCCTGGGCTCTAGAGCTGCATCTCTACAATCAGCCCTACTATTTTAGTCAAGCCACCTCTCAGGGCTCCAGCTTCCCATCTGTCAAATGAAAGGACTGGACTAGATTTGAAGCCCTGGCTATAAAATAAAACTTTTCTGTTTGAAACAGGCAACAGAGTTCCCGGGAAGTCCCAGGGATTCATGATGCAGTTTCTGAAAACCACTAGAAAACCAAATGGACCACACAGTCTGTCCCTTCTTGTTCTGTAATTCCACATCCAAGATCAATGCCAGTTTATAATTTAAACTGAAATCACAGGTGTCATTGATTTGAGCAGTTAATTCCCTGGTGTTGTGCCGCCACCTTGTGGCTAATTTGCTTTATACGTTTAGAAGGAGAAAAACCATGTCAGCCATTTCAGATGAAAGAAGCAGACAGAGCCAGTTAGAGTCTGGAGAAGATTTTTGAGGAGAGGATCTTTGAGGCAAGGGTTGAAGGATAAGTAGGGGGTTTTCCAGAGGCAGAGCAAAAAGAACAGCTTGTTTACTGGAATAAAGGAGTGGAAGGACATGGCCCACTATAGGGACAAGTAGTTCATTAAGCCTAGTGCAGACTGAGCATGTGGTGAAGTGTTAGGAAATAAAGCCAGAAGTGACACAAGAGCCATGCTAGAATCCCTCTGGTGATGATGTGGGAAATGTAATGTAATGGTTTGTACCTAGAAATAGCTGATTGCTATGGGCGGAGGTGAGAGATGCTGAGGACCAACCAAAGGCAACTGCAATGTGAATGACCATGAGGACAGTCACAAGAAATGAGGATTTGGTGACTAATTAGATGCAGGGAATGAAGGAAGACACTAAAAATAGTTCGCAGCTGGGCCTCATTCTTTTTTACGCAGGTGAGCCTTTCTACATAGCAACCTACTAATAGCTTTTCCTTCCACTGTAAACTTTCTCCTTCCTGCCCTTCCCATTTCTCAACTCTTCCCTTTCCTGTTCCCTAAAAGGCTCCTTACCCTTCCTGCCCCTAAATCACCTACTTCACCTCCTTTCTTCCCTTCCCACAGTCATCTCGATCTCTTCCCGCTCCCTTTCCCATTTTAGCACAGCACAGATTTAGATACGTGGTACAGGTGAGAAAACAAAATCGCAGCACCACTAGTTAAATCTGGGTAACATTATGCATTGTAGAGGGTTGTTCTGAGGGTCTGATGGCACAGTGCCAATAGAGCAATTTTAATAGCTGCCTCAGGATTTCCAATAAGCTTTCGCTACAACTGTTACAGATAAAGAAGTTAAATGACTTGCCTAAGGTCATTAGCTAGTTACAAGTTGGTTGCAGGCAAACCAGTGGACAACAGTGCAGACTCCTGGTTAGTAATCTGTTGTTCATTTTATTTCACTTCATCTCCCTCTGTTGTCTTCCTACCTGCACAGCTAACTCTGTTCAAAATATACCATTTACTCTTAGCAATGGAACAAGACCAATCCTGAATCTCAGAGGCTTTTCCCAAAACCTGTGGCAAGATCTTCAAGAAAATCAAGGTAAACTCTCTTAAGAAGATAGATTCTAAACTTAATTAAATTTACCTTTGGTTTTTGGCCAACTATTCACCAAAGAAGAGGCTCTGCAAGGGATATGCCATGGGAAATTAATATCATCTTTCTTCCTTCATTGTTTCTCACACTTACTACCCTCTGCACACTTACCTGACTGACTTCAGTATATGAAAAGTGGAAATATATATGATTTTTTCCTTGCTGTCCGCCTTTCCAGCAGACCAGCCAACCATCCCAAGGCTGAAACAAAGCACTAGCATTGCCACAGAACCATTACTGAGCTCCAGGGCCAAGCTCTTCCTTCAGCAGCAGACCTTCCAGGTTTCAGGGCCCAGAGAATGTTGCACCTTTACTCAATTTCCATTTGTAGAAGACCATGAAATCCACTTTATGGTCAGCTGAGAGGTTGGGACTCTTGGACAAAAAGTTTTGTAGAGAAGGCTAAGAAACGTGCAGGAGATTTTCCTAGAAGTTATTACAAAATTACTCTAATTGTCAAGTTAATTTTTTGAAAAATAGCCTACTAATCCAATATAGCAGAGGGGAAAATGTCTTGACTATTCCACAGGTAACAAGAACAAACTTATTAAAATGCATTGCTTTTGCCCAGCCCATAACTCCTCTGATTAAACTGCTAGCAAGACAATGAGAAAGGGAGAAGAAATAAAAAAGTAAAAGATAAAATTGCTATTACTATCTCCTTTGGCTTAGCAAGCAAAAGTTTTTACTAAGTGAACAGACCAGCTACAAGAAATAAAAGAGTACATTATCCCTACACTGGAAATCATTGAAAGTGGGGCTGTTCTGTAACAACCTTCCCTCCAGGCACGTGGATAGCCCTCTAAGGACTTCAGATGCTTTTTAGTGGGATTTTCATGGCATATTTTTCAAAAACCTCAGAGCACTAAAGACACTGTCTCATTTTTCTCCCAAAACCTTCTGGATGCAAATACGACTATTAGTTCTATTTTCCAAACGGGAAAAAAAATCAGGCGCTCACCAGTTATGCAACAAGTTAACAGGTGCCTCCTGAAAAAATGCAATGCAAAGTGCCTGACATTGCCTATGTAGTTTTTGTGCCAAGGTGGTTAGTATGAATCTAAACATGAGAAAACAATTAGACAAGTCCAGATGTCAGGACTTTTTATAAGACACCTGGGTTTGGACTTTGAAAAATGTCAGTGTCTCACAACAACAAAAACTAGGGGGATTGCTCTATATTAAAGGGGCTAAAAAAAAGAGGCTAATGAAACTTGACAACCAAATGAAATTCATGACCCTTGACTGGATCCCACATCAGGGGAAAAGCCAGCCATGAAGCACATTTTTGGGAGCAACTGGAGGAAATGTGAATATAGTCTAAATATTAGGTATTATATTCTGATCAATTTGGAGGACCTGATAATGATATGATGTTTATACAGGGAATGCCCTTGATTTTAGGATATACATGCCTAAAAACTTAAGGCAAAAGTATAATGAAGTCTGCTATTTATTTCCAAATGGTTTAGTAAAAAGAGAAAGAGACACAGAGAGAAGCCAGATATGGCAAAATGTAAACAATTGGAGAATATAAGTAAGGGACAAACAAGTATTCATTTACCATCTCTTACTTATTCTTTTAAGATTCAATGGGCTTGAACATTTACACAGTAAAACATTAGGTGGAAAAATCAGGCACCAGAGGCTTTGCTTTAGACCTACAGTCAGTGAAGAACTAGAAAGAGAATGAAGGTATATTCCCTCATTCCCAAAGAGAATCAATTTCCAGTCCAATAATCGTGAGTCACATATTTTAGAGGCAATTTTCCTAACGTAAGTAAACAATTTTTGGGGGAAAAGGGATAAGAGTAGCTGCTGAATGAAGGGGATATGTAGGATTTAATTCACTTGATTGGTCCATCCGTTTTGGCCATTTAGAATATTAATGGTTGATGCTAAATTTCAAAAGACAGATTTTTAATTGAACACTGAAAGTTCTCTACTCCATATAATCCTCTTATCTGCATGTCTTATTCCTGTGGAAATACAGAGATTAGTTGCTGGAAGGCAGAAATCATGACGATATTTACACATTACATACCTGTACAGTATTCAACATAGTAAGTACCACACATGAAGATAAACCCTTAATAAATTATTTGGTAATTCTGTTAGAATAGAAAATAAAATAAGCATTCCTTAATCTTTTCTTCAATCAATCCCAGCCTTCTATCCACTATCATGCTCACCTCCAGGTGAAGAAGCAAAAGCTTTTCTCCATGTTTCTTTCAATGTACCATTAGGTGAAAAAGTGGGTAGGCTAGAAATCAGCATGACCATTTACTTACCTTGGTTCCAGCTTTAGACATTTTTGGTGCATAGATTGGTTTCCCCAGTGCTGAAATCCAGGAATAGCTACAGAGAGTTAGAGGCACAGAGACATTTATACTGGGTTGGTTTCAAATCAAACATTTGCTTAGTCAAGAGAATAGGATCCAAAAATTGAGTCAGTCATTTAGAGGCTATTGATGGTTTCTAGAAAAACAATCAGGATTATGAAATAAAGGAAAGCTTCAGTACCCTCTTTAATGCTTACCAAGCCTTGCTGCATTATAGACTTTGCTGACTCAAGACACCAAAACCCAGCCAAATTTTTCAAAATTGAAAACAGAAAAGTTCCTCTTACTTGGGCAATTTGGTTTTCTAGCAAGTAGCCACCTTGAAATCCCCCATGTCTTTTTTTCTTCAAAAGAACTTGCAGGAGATGAGTCAAAAAAACCACCCTCTAATTCTGAACAGAAGTGAAACATGTTCCAAAGCAATAAAACTGACATGACAACTAAAGGCAATGCATGATCTTGTGTTTGGAAAAAAAGTCAACACAAGTGATATTTGGGGGATAATTAGAAAATTTTAATACAGTCTATATATTAGGTACTACTATTGTGCCATTGTTAAACTTCCTGAATTTAATCATATGTACTATGACTATGTAAGAGAATGTCTGGTTTTCGGAAATACATGCTAATATATTTAGGAGTTAAGGTCCCAGATGTCTTCAACCTACCCTTAAATTGTTGAGCAAAAATAAAATAGTAACACTATACAGAGGGTTGGTAAAGTGAAAGTGGCAAAATGTTAACAGTTGGTGAATCTAGACAAAAGGCATGTGGGAATTTACATTCCTGCCACTGTTCTTTAAGTGTGAAATTTTTTCAAAACACACACATACACCCAAAAGATCCAGTCCACAAGAAAGGGTGCTACAATGTGTAGCCCGAGAGACAGAAAGTTACTGTGGAAATCCTGAATTTGCAAAGGTTTAGCTAAGCCCAGCTTGCCACCTGCTAGGTGGCATTGCTCTGCATGATATCATATTGGAACCTGTGTAGGGAACAGTTTTTGGTGCTTCATATACGTCTCATTTTAGGAATGAGATTACATCTTACTGAAACTCAAAGAAACAACAAATCAACTCTTCTCCATTTTAATTTTCCTGGTCAAATATATTCTTCTCAAAAGCCCAACTTCCTCATCTTTCCCCTTAACAAAGCCTCCAGCAAATATTTTTATAAATGGGATGCCCCTAAAATATATTTTGGTCAGCCAGAAAATGACAAATGTGCCTTGATATGAAGACTGTTGGTTACAAAGTATTAAGTTATATGCTTAGTTTTCTGAACTTCATAAACTTTAAAGAAAGTATCTAATTAATACCATTAATTTCATTAAACAATAGCGGTTTCCAAAAAGACACTTCTATTATTCCAGTGTTTCTTTATTTGGTAATGCTCTCCTTGCTTGAATTTCATCAAGCAAGTTTAAAATAAAAACTCCAATTATAATTAAAACACATTCTGAGGGTTAATTTTCATTTTAGAAATAAGAGATCAAGCGCTTTTAGATATAATTACTAATTAAATGGCCAAAAAGCATATGAAACAATGTTTATCAGCAATCAGATTCATTAAACTGGTAACTGTTTTACCTTAAAGAACATAGCTTTCCCATCAAATGTAAACTTTATTTTGATATAACATCACAGAATGACATTGGAAATCTTTTCTAAAATTAAAAGTAAAGCTTTATCTTTTTACTGAAAGGAGAAGATTACTTTTTAGAGTTTGTTTATTGAAAATTTGAAGCAGAAAGTGAAATGAAAAATAAAGATTTTATACAGTTTCATTGTTGCATACTTTAAGGACTAAAATATCTTTGTATAAAATCTTTCCTGCTATATTTATACTCCAAAAATCATACCTTCATTCCAATTTTTTTCTAAAAGGAGTAGTAATTTCCTTTTAAATAGTTACAAAGAACTATAAAACCTATTCTCAATTACTTTAATATTAACATATATACAATGCCTTCATCAACTTTTTCATTTTAGCATCACAGAATGAGCCTTCTGATGTTCTATAAACTATATGTTTATATAATAGAAGTTTATCTAAAATTCAATGTAAACAGTAGCAAATGACATTGGAAGGAAACTTAAGGAAAGGTCTTAAATAGGAAGAAAAATCCCCAAAGTCTCTTAAGCAGCAAGAGCACCTTTCCAGTTTAGTTTCAACACGTGCACCATCTTGCATTCATCCTCCTGCTTCCAGGGCCCTGAATATGAAAAAAACAAAACAAAACAAAAAAACTAACTTTCTACCACCTTCGTGTAAAAATAGGAAAAAATCTTTTTCATAAAATCACATAAATTGGTCAGATGATGATTTAGAGTGATAAAATATGTGAAGTTAAAAGTTAATTACATTCCTTTTCTCTGAGGGTCACATTAGTTCATAATAGAAGAAAAGAAATTCATACATAGGCATAAAGTAGCAGGCTGTGGGGTTAGTCTAAAGTAAGATTTCATCCTCTTATAGTTCCCATTTCCTTTGTATAATCGTCATCAGATTTCCAATTCTTAATCTCAGTATTTATTAACTAAATATTGTAAAATTATTTTTTTATAAAAAGTAATACACACTTTGAAAATGTAAACAATATATGAAAAATAAAGAATAAGTTTACGCAGCTTTGGAAAACAGTTCAGCGGTTCCTCAAAAAGTTAAACATATTATCTTGCAATTCTACTCCTCTGCATAGTATACTGAAGAGAAATAGAAACATCTCTACACAAAAATTTGTACACGAAAGTACATATAGCAGCATTATTCACAATAGCTAACAAGTGGAAGCAACTCAAATGTCCATCAACTGATGAACAAATAAAGTGCAGTATATCCGTACAATGGAATAGTATCCAACCATAAAAAGGAATGATGTACTGACACATGCTAGAACATAGATGAACCTTGAAAACATTATGCTAAGTGAAAGAAGGCAGACACAAAGGCCACATATTGTATGATTCCATTTATATGAGATGTCCAGAACTGACAACTCAAGCGACAAATAGTAGAAGTTAGAAGTTGCCAGGGACCAGGCGGCAGAGGAGATATGGGGAGTTGGAGGAATTGGGAGTGACTGTCAATATATACGGGCTTTATTTTTAGGGTGATGAAAATGTTCTGGATTTGTTAAATGGTGATGATTGTACAAACTTGTGAATATAATCAAAGCTGCTGAATTCTTCACTTTAAAAAAGTGAAGTTTTGGGCTGCCCTGGTGGCGCAGTGGTTGAGAGTCCGCCTGCCAATGCAGGGGACACGGGTTCGTGCCCCGGTCTGGGAAGATCCCACATGCCGCGGAGCGGCTGGGCCCGTGAGCCATGGCCGCTAAGCCTGCGTGTCCGGAGCCTGTGCTCTGCAACGGGAGAGGCCACAACAGTGAGAGGCCCGCGTACCACAAAAAAAAAAAAAAAAAAAAAAGTGAAGTTTATGGTATGTGAATATCTCAATAAAAATTAAGAGTAAGTTTTCTCCTACCCTAGACACCCAGTCTCATTCCTCAAAGACAAACACTGCTAACAATTTCTTTATATCCTTTCAGAAATTTTTAAGGCATATAACTAGCATAAAAATATGTGATTATCCCTTTCCTTTTTTCAAACACACGAGGCAACATTTTATGCCCCCTGCCAGCTTTCACCATCACCCCCTAGAGGTCATTCAGGATCAGCACATGCGGGTGTGCTTCATTCCTTTCAAAGACCATTCCGTGGCATGGATGAATCAGTTCATTAGGCACCTGCCCTTTAATGGGGAGCATTTGGCTGGTTTCCAGCCTACAGCTATTTCAAACAATGCTGCAATGAACATCTCTTGTATATGTATGTATGTATGTACTTATTTTTTACTGGAGTATAGTTGTTTTACAATGTTGTGTTAGTTTCTGAACATCTCTTTTAAACAGATCTTTACATACATGAATGTATCTGTAAGATAAATCTAAGAAGTGAAATTGCAAAGTCAAAGAATGTGTGCATTTTTAATTCTGATTTTGTCAAACTATCCTCCAAAAAGGTTGCACAAATTTACACTTTCCCCAGAGGTAACTGAAATGTCTTATCAGTGTTGTGTACTATGTTTTTGATCCTTGCCAATGTGATACATGAAAAATAGTATCTTACATTTCTTTAATTTTAAGTGAAAGTGAGCATCTTTGTGTTTGTAAGTATCTTTCTGTGAACTGCCTATTTATGTCCTTTGTGTTTTTCTATTGTTAGTCTCTAAAGATACTTTAAAATAGCAAAATAAGCTAATTTCTATTAAAAAAAAAAGAATACTATGTATTTGGATTAAATAACTTCCAATAAATTTGCCTGTATCCATGTTCTCTTCTACTGAATCTGTAGGTCTCCTAGAGTTTAGTATTCAAATCTTCATTTGGACTAATTCTGGTAATTTATTAATGCCCATATGTACAATTAACAAAGATTAGCTAATTTATTAATTGATTTATGTGTGGGATTATGGGAAAGAGGAAAAATGTGTCAGAAAGGGTAAGACTTAAAACCATATATGGGGAAGTACAGAAGAGCTTTGGACGGTCTAACTCGTGCCAGGCAAGAGACAAAAAAGACAAATTTGGCTATTATATTTGCCCGTAACTCTATAGGCTCCACCTGAATATTTTGCTTGGCCTTCTCACTATAAAATGTAGTCTATATGGGTATGTAAAAATCTGTATATGCTGCGGGGAGCGGTGGAAAAAATCAGCAATAGTTGGTGACATAATATTCTGTGTGGTTTTTTGGTATGCTTGTAATATCTCCCCCAATAACTTGTTTTAAGTGCTCTCCATTATAAATGCCTACCAGTGTTTTGATGAGGAAGTCTTATCCTGCTGCTTGTTTGGAGCCTGCTGCAGGGGGCACAAGACTGTCCAGCTGCTGACGATGTCCTGTATTAATCAACCACTCATAAAATTTGTTTTCCACAAGTACCTGGAACTGCTTCCTTTGATCCCTAAAATTGCAAAAAGAATGTAGCAATACTAATTCATATTAATTTTACTCCAAGTGATTATAAAATACTTTAATGGGATAAATGTTAAATTATTTCTACTTATCCATTTGTTCTCTCCAAATAACTGCTCTGTTCAGTTCTATACACTGAATCACCACCACCACCACCACCACCAAAAAAAAAAAGATTGGTCAGATACAATTCCCTCTTTGTAAAAACTTATCAGTAATTATATATTTTGTTCTACTGTGGTTATTCACTCAACAGATATTTACTGAGGACCAAGTGATGCTGGGTAGTGTTCTGACTGATGAGGATAAATGTGTAAAGAGAAGAGAAATGGCCTCTGTCCGGGCAGGTTTGCACTGCATGATTCTAGAGGGCGCCAGTCACATTGTGAACTATGTAGTCTGTGCTTCTTGTGGACTGAATATTCTAGTAGGGGAGATAGGTAATAAATAAAATAAATATGTATATGAACTTAAGTAGTTGTAAGTGGCTTGGAGAAAAATAGAGCAGAGTAGGGAAATCAAGAGTATTTGGAATACTAATTTAGAAAAAGGATGGACAGAAGCCTAAGATGACGTGTAAGCAGAGATCTGAATGAAGTGATGGATTAAGCAAAATAAATATCTGGAGAACATTCCAGGCAGAGGAAACAAAAAGTGCAAAGGCTCTAAAGTGAGAGAATATTTATCATGTTCAGGATAAGCAAGAGAAGAGAAGCTCCTGACAGCCAGGAGCTAGCTTAGCACCATCAGCTAGGCCTACGTGTAGCTGGGATCTGGCCTGCTGCTCTTCTGTTGAACATAAATAATCCCATAGCACACCAACAGGGGACAAGGCCACTATGGGACAATGCTAGATCAAGGCAAAAAAAAAAAAATCATTCCATAATCATATCTCAGGTCCAGACAAAAAACAAAACCATTTTGTGGTCCAAACCACAAAAATGACCGAGCATCACCCTTTCCTGGCTAATGAGTGACTGCTGTTTCTTTACAATTATAGTTTTAGCCCCTCTATTCCCTCCTCTTTAATATAAAAATTATTACAATACCAAATCATAGAATTACCCTCACTTCCAGATTGCATCCAACCCACAACAAAACCTTGCTTCCTACACCCCTCCCCCAAACCACCTAACAGCCAAAATCCAATTATCAGTTCTTTTAAACACGCTTTTACAGAGATGAAACTAGTTCTCTCCCTCCTTGTAATGAGTAACAAAATCCAACTTTATTCTACAGATACGTTCCTGGTGGTGTTTGGCTGGACAGCAATGACTAAGTAACACTATAGTATGGTGGGAGGGAAGTGAATGAGGAAAAGAATGACAGAAAATGAGGCAGAGAGGGCCTGGTAGGTACTGTGAAGGTTTTATATTTTATTCCAAGTATGATGGGGACCCATTAGAGGGGACAGAGCAGGGAAATGACATCATCTTATCACTTTAAAAGGATCGTGTTGGCAGTTTCTTTTCAAATTATTCAATAATTCTTCTGTCTTCCCATGTTCCCAAAGTTAAATTGCATGCTCTTGCTGGTTTCTAGTGTTATCATGGATCTCATCACTTCAACATGCTATGATTCAGAGTCAATATTTATTAAATGCTTACCACATTCCAGATTCCACACATGTGTATAAGCTTTTCATATGTGTAAGAAAATCTAGCCATCTAAATACTAGCAGCATCCAAACAACAGAATTGCTTTGAAAGAACATTCTTCCAATGATCCATTTTTATATCACATCGGTATAATGATTATATTATATATGACAGTTCACAGAAAACAGTAAAGACACTAAGAACCCAGGTTCTGGAACCAGGCTGACTAGGTGTGAATCCTGGCTCCTGTGTGACTTTGGATAAATTACTTAAATCTCTCGGTTCCTCAGTTTCCTCATCTGTGATAGGGAACTATTAGGAAGAATAAATGAATTAATACATAGAAGGTGCTTAGAACAGTACTTGGCACATAGTAAGTGCTCAATACATATTACCTATTATTATGGTCATCAGCACTATTCTGCTAAATTGAGAATGATCTGTAGTATTAGTATCCTGGTGGCTCAATCCATGAGATACAAACCAGGTGGAATGTTTGTAACAGATAACAGCAGTATTACTACAGTGGATTCCCAGGTAAAGCATGAGTTGTGACTGTTATTGATGTTTATATTTTTGGCAGGTAGCAACTGTTTTAAAGAATCTAAATGCAACTATGTAATTATATATTATATACTTCCTTCCTTAATCCATATGCCACAAGAATGCATCCAGAAAATACCATGGCTGGATCAAGTCTTTCTTCAACAATTTCTCTTAGAATGAAGCTAATTCTAACAGGGCAGGTCTCAGATTGTGGGTAAACAATCTCACCCAGAAGATGTGTCTCACAAACTCATCACCAAGCAGGGTGCCTTACACTCACATTACTACACACAGTACAGCACACACCACTACAGTGTCTTACACACACATCGTTACTATAAGTTATCTTATTAAACTTTTATATCAATCTCATCAGGTAGAAAATATACTTTATATATGATATAGCTAAGAGCTAGACAGGTCAGATGACACATTCAATGTCACACAATAAGTGGCATGATCTGTACTAATTCCTGAGTCAGAGTACTTTCCACTACAATATAGACACAGCTATCCAAAGAACAATACTAATTTTAACATCTAATAAAACCAAGAGATCTAATTAAAATAGGCATTTTTACTTACACATCAAATCACAGTTCTGGATCATCAGAAATAGAAACATTTTTAGAATGGCTAATTTTCCAAGATAATGACAACCAGAAGAAACAACAACAAACAAAAAGACTGATACCAAGCAAATGGAATCCAATTATTAAAGTAATAGTTTTTCTAAGTCTCAAGGACCAAGACATTATCAGAATATAGGACATTTCATGTAAACATCCCCCAAAAGAACTTGATACCCTTTTCTCAAACTAGCTCCAGCTCCCAAATGGACAATGCTGTAGAAGAAGCACCCCTCCATCTTTCAGTACTATGTTTCCTCTCCTAATATCTCTAACAAATAAAATTTAATTAAATACCAAAATACTTGTATAGACAATAATTACTTATTCTGAACATCCACTGCTTTTAAGTTGTACATGCTATTCTGTCCAGAAGAAAACTGATCAAATGTTTCTAAACTGGGCTCCAATTTTTGGAGTCATCGTTAATTTTCTTGTCTTTTTTACAAAATCTTGCACCAAGTCCAGCGTCCTGTCAAAGTATTTCTGGTCTCCACCCCCTTCATCTCTACTCTAGTCCAGTTTCTTAGTCTAGAATATTGTAATATCACCCTGACTTCCCTCTTTCAGATCTAAGTAGAGGATTTCCATATGTGCCAATCACATTTTTTAATCTGCCATAGCATCTAATAAGGTGGTTTGCATATTGTAGGCATTCTATAAATGTTCCTGAATAAATGAAATGGCTTTCACTCCATTGTTCAAAACCCTTTTATGGCTCCTATTACTTAACTCCACTTAAATCTAACCTTTATTGCCTGATATTCAAGATTCTACATAATCTAGCTCAATCTACCCATCCAAGTTTAAATATCATTATCCATAACCAGAATCTTGTTTCAGCAACTGATTTCCAGGATACCTGAAGTCTGCTTCTGCTTCCACATCTGCTCCTCTAGTGCTGTTAAAAGTATGCTGCCCAACCCTCACTTCTTCTCCAAACTCTGCTCATTTTTCAAGGTCCAACACAAATTCTATTTTTTCCATAAGTCTCTGACCACCCACACTGATGTTTTCTGAATCTTTATATATGGTTTATATATAGCGTGTCCCTGGCTTCTAGAGTTCAAAGATCAAAACGCTTGAAATAAAATTTTGTGGTGGACATAATAAACTATAACAATCTACTATCACAAGCATGTTATTAAAAATAAAATATTTTAGTACCCCCAAAGTAAAAAGTAATTTCAGAATAAAAGACAGTATTCTAAATTGACTTAAATTTAGCATTATTTTAAAACACTGTACTTATTTTTCACATTTTACCATGGATTAGGAAAATTCTGACAAAAACTGGCATTAGTCCATGGACCAGCATTAGGAGTCCACCCTTGCACGTCTGCCTGTGGAGTGGTGGAGCCAGGAAACCTGTATTTTCAACGAGCTCTTTGGATGACCCTGATGCACAATGCAGTTTGAGAACCACTAGTATAGTGCAGAGAAGTAAATTAAAAACTAAAACCAATCCATTTATGATTGACCTTATATATGATCTTTCATTCATTTAAGTCTTATATCTGCCAGTTAAACTTAAGCTACTTAAAAGAAAGGAATCTAATACTTGAGTATCCACTTGCTCCCATCCCCCAACCAAACTGTGCCTGGGATACTGACCTTAGTGAAAGACACACTATGTCTTTTTGATTTCTTTAGCACAATTATAAACATGTGCAGGTTCATTTGCTTTCCCATGGAGTTTTACATAAGACAAATTACTACTTTTAGAAAATACTCACTTTGTCAAACGAGCCTCCTTCACAGTTTTCTGCCAGGTCTGTATCTTTTTTTCTCTTTGGCCCAGTGCTTTCTGATATGCAGATGGAAGACCCCCAGGTATCTCTGTTGTGTCCCCTTCCATTTCAAAGGGAATAGTAAACACATAGAATTCACATGGTGCTAAGAGTCGGAAGACACTTGTGCTGCTGTTCTCTCTGCACACAATCATGGGATTATCCCAATAGTTAGGCACTGTAGCAAGGCCAGTCCTGGCCATGTGGTCCTCCAGCATTGGGTAATGGGTATGAAAGGGGGCAAAAGTTACTCTCTGGTTCCCAGAGAGAATAAGTGGGCGTGTAGGTGTCAGAATGTGAAAGATGCAACCTGCTGTAGAAGAGATGGACAGACGATGGCAAACAGCAATGACTTTAACATTGTCACAGCTGTGGAGATGAACAGCAGTCTGTACAGGGCCCAGGATGAAGGTGCTATTCCTGCACTTCTCAATTGTTACAGATCTGAAAAATGAGGTAAATTTCTCTGAATAAGAATACGATGAAAAATATCTGACTACAATATTATTCTGATGGCAAATAAAAGGACAAATCCTGATCCAAAGAAAACGTCACAACATCAAAACACCCTTGCTTACCGTAAGGGAGACAGAAGATATACAAAAGTCTCGTTGCAACGATGAATCTTTACATGTGCCCCCACCAGAGTATCTGAGCTCTTGGCCAATGTCTGCTTGTAAACCTGGCTCATCACCACCAGGCGGTGCATCCTAGGGGCCACATGAGTATTACAAGCAATCTTAGCTCTTTTGGTCGTCCCTTCAACTATTTAAGAAAAATATAAATAAATGAGATTGTTTCAAAGAAAAACAATCAACCATATGAGGTTACACATGTCTCAAATTAGACCCGTGTGAGGTTTAAAAAAATGTTAGATTTGGGTGTTGGGTATGCCATATTATTCTCTGTGCTTTTCTGTATATTTGCAATATTTCAAATTTTTTTGTTTTTTAAAAAAAGGTTAAACCTATAATCCATTCAACATTGCCTATAGATCTAAGATTTTTTCATGCCTACCCTTTAACTTAAGCAATGTGCCTAAGGCCATATGGCTAGTAAGTGGCAGAGCTGGCCCAACTCAAACAGTATCTTCTCCAACCAGCCTTAATTTATCATCCCAACTCTTAAATAATCTCTTTAAATTGCCATAATACTAATTCTGAACCCCTCCTAAGTTACTCACCACATCATTCCATGAATTGTATTTGGGTTCACGTCTTTACTCCTAGGATCATTACTAAGTGAGAGCACATCTTCCTCTCGAACATGGTACCTTAAACATAAACTCACCCCTCAAGAAATCTGTGCAGGCTGCCCTCCTAACACAGTCCCACCATCACATCATTGCCTTCTCAGACCGTACTTCCCAGAAAACCATCAGGATACCCTTGTAAAGAAAATTGGCCAAATGTGGAGAGGTCACATAGTATGCTGTTCTTCTTTTAAAACAATTCTTATTGTTTCCTTTTATTAGAAAAGTAATATATGGCTACTGTAGAAAAATTTTAAATACTAGTAGTAAAACAAGATAAAAATTATTTGTAATCCTACTATCTAATATGTTTTGGTTTAATCCTAAAAGGTCAGATGTCCTTTTTCCTCCAGTGCCTACCTTAACAACGTTTAAAAACTTACTTATATTCTTTTACCAACATTAAGAATAATGTAGTATCTCCTGTATATTTGTAGGAGCCTTACGTATCTGAGAATCTGAGCTCACGCTAGAGCAATAGCTTGGTTGCATATATAATACTTGGGTCACTGTAGATGTTGCTCAACCATTTTCTGGTTTTCAGAATTATAAACATTTGATATGAAACTGATTTTTTTTTTTTACATTTGCACGGAAACTATTTTTTCTTTACCTTTGAAACTCAGAGATTGTGGAAGTATATTCTAGTTTTTTCCCATTAATTTTGCTTGGCCTTAGTACAGATACCTACTTCTCTTTAAACTTCTATCTGGGCCCCTCTTCTCTTAAAACTTCTATCTGGGCCTGAAGAAGTCATACAGTACCTGAACCTATCCCTCTAGCCATCCCTGGACTATCAGGAATAGATACATTTGCAACCAAAGTGTAATTCTCTCTACTATGAATTTAAATTTCCAATTTAGAAATAGCTAGTCTGCTTGTGTCTGTGTAGCTAAAAAAGAATCTCATCTTTACACCAATTCTATGAGGTTGTAATTATGGAATGGCCAGTTTCTGGTAGGGTGCCTAGAAAATAGGAAAGCTTCAAGTAAATGAGCATATGAGAGTGAGAGGGGGAAAAGAGTCCGAAAAGAGAAGAGCAGAGCAAAGAAAAGGACCAACCGAAGTTGGAGTTTCTACTAACTGCAACCAAAACAACCTGGACTAATGAATCAACTCTCTCAAACTGTTGCAGCCTTGAGAAAAAGTCATATACAAAAGAGACGTTCCCTTTTTCTGTTTTATAGTAGCAATATTTTTTAGGTCTTCCACAAAAGACATGTGATCATTAATACACCAGAAAACACTAGGTTCCTTAACCTGTCATTCAATTTAATATAGATTAAAATATTAATAAATACCTTGGTGAGCCCAAGCCAATTTCTTCCCAGACTTGAGGCAAGCAGATACACCAAATGGATTCCCAGTTAAAGAGGCTCTCAACCAGGCTTCCAGCTTGTAGAAAGAAAAGGCCTTAGAGGTCTTTGAGAAGCCACTTTCTGCATGTAGTGGTTGCCACAGTGCAAGTTCATAAAGTGGATATATCTTCCTGGCTCCACTCACTGTACCTTCAATAAGAAAGCTGAGTGCTACAACAGCTTCTCGAGAGACTAGACTACTATGGGTTGAATGAAATGATGCAGTGAGTTGTTCTGGATCTACAAGCAGTTCAAGGAGATCTGACAGATGATCACAGACAAAAGCTTGGTGACTGTAATCATTCCAGTTCTAAAAAATATCAAAAGAAAGCACTTTTAACAGATCAATGAGATTGAAACTCATTGTTTCAACAGAACAGTAAGACCTGAGACTTTTATATTTTAATTATTTTGTATTTATACTTTGCCTCATCCTCCCAAAAGCATTTAAAGTGGCTATATAAACCTTATAAAGATTTTCTGTGCACGTAATAGGTATAAACAGATTCTCTCTCTACCTTAGATAATTCAAAAGTAATACTAGTAGCTAACCCTCAGTGTGTGCCAAGCACTGTTATAAAACCTTTAACATATTTATAACTAGCAACAGTCTTACGATAGATGCTATTACCGTGTCCATTCTACAGATGAAGAAATGGAGATACAAAAAGGTTCAGAAACTTGCCCAAGGTCACACAGCTAGTATTAAATATTCTAAAAGTTTCAGATCAAACATAAAAATAACCGCTTCAGACATTCATTTCATGAAGCACTAGGTTTTTTTTTAAATTTACCTTCTCAAATTACAGAAGGAATTTCAAAATCTAATGAAACAAGGCAACTGATCTTACAGTAACCAGATTTAAGAGAAGTTATAACCTTGGGGGCTTCCCTGGTGGCGCAGTGGTTAAGAATCCACCTGCCAATGCAGGGGACAAGGGTTCGAGTCCTGGTCCGGGAAGATCCCACATGCCGCGGAGCAACTAAGCCCGTGCACCACAACTACTGAGCACTCTAGAGCCTGTGAGCCACAACTACTGAGCCTGCGTGCTGCAACTACTGAAGCCCGTGTGCCTAGAGCCTGTGCTCCGCAACAAGAGAAGCCACCACAATGAGAAGCCTGCGCACAGCAATGAAAAGTAGCCCCGCTCGCTGCAACTAGAGAAAGCCCACGTGCAGCGACGAGACCCAACGCAGCCAAAAATAAATATAAATAAATTAAAAAAGAAAAGAGAAGTTATAACCTTGGGAATAAGCTTTGAGTTGGCAGACGTACCAATAACTTGGCTTATTCATTTGACAGATATGTGATATGAGCAGTGTTAAGTGATGAATTATGCAAACTAAATAAGACATAGTTCCTGTCCTCAAGGAATTCAGCAACTATGTAGTGAAATGACAATATAAACAAATAACTATAACACAGTGGGATGAGACCTATAGCAGAGATCTGTAAGATGTTCTATGAGCATGAGAAGAACAAAGAACTTCATTTGGGGAAAACAAATCTTAGTGAAGCGCTGTTTGAATAGATTCTTGATTGACGCTGGTAGTTATGCAAACAGAGCAGGGAAAAAAGCATTCTAGGCCTAGGGAACAGCAACCAAAGGCCCATAGGAGTAAAATCACCTGCTGTGTTCAGAGAAACGGAAGTTCTGGGTGGGGTGTAGGGAGCATGCTGGGAAGTGGCAGGTAAAGGTAAAATGGTAGGCAGGGACCAGTCACAAAAGGCTCTGTATGAAATACTAAGATATCTGGACTTTATTTTGTGTGCCAGAGACACAAACTATTTTGTAAATAGCTATACCATTTTTCTTTTTAATAAACTCTCATTTGGACGCCAAAGAACATTTCAAAGCAGAGCTGTCCACAGCCTCACCTGCTCTTCCTCCCTCTTGCTGCATCTCCCTCCCCCATGGTAAGTAGGCCTAAGAAGGCTCCAAACAGTACAAGATGAAAACAACAATGACAATGAGAATTCACTGATGGAGTTCTGACAGGAGATGGATACAAAGGATCTGTATTTTAGAAAGTCCAGTGTAGTAGGTGGGCTATAGATTGAAAGCAGGGTGACCAAGTAGGATCTAATTATAGAAATCAAAGCAAAAAAAAAATGACATTAGGGCCTATACAGAGGAAGAAAAAGGATAAATTTTATTTTGGCTGCACCTCGAGGCTTGCAGGATCTTAGTTCCCTGACCAGGGATCGAACCCAGGCCCCCGGCGGTGAGAGCACCAAGTTCTAACCACTGGACTGCCAGGGAATTCCCAAAAAAAGGACAAAATTCTAAAGAGTTATTTTGAATGCAGAATCAGTAAGACTTGACAACTAACTAGGTATGGGTGGTGATAGAGAAAGCAAGGGTGGCTGGTGGTAACTTTCACTGGAATGGGGAATACAAGATAATTCAAGTGAAGGGAGATTCTACTGTAGGGACATACAATCATCTCCCAAACTGAAGTACAGGGAAACCTCATCAGAACTGGAACTGGAAAGCCCTCTTGAACCTGGTTCTCTCTCAGGTCTCTCTGCATGTCTGTTCCATTCTCTTCTTTATCTCAGAGTTGCTAATCCCTCATAACTCCAGGTCACTCACGGATGTGGTAGCTATTCTGGTCCCAATGCCACATGAGCTACCAGCAAATACCTATCACCAACTGGGTAATTTCTTCAATCCCTGGGGTACTGATTGGGCCAGATCTTCATTTCAAATCAGACCAATTTCAAATACATACCTAGGAATGGGTTATTCTAGTCAAGTGTCCATCCCTGGTCCAATCAGTTGCTGGGAGAGGTCATGCTATAGCACAAACTAAAGTCACCATATACTGGTGCTTACGATGCAACAAGTCTCATGCTATGTATTACTGAATTCTCACAGCCATTCAGAAACAGGCATTATCATCTCCATTTAGAGAAAAGAAGCCAAGCTAGAGAAGTTAACTGAGTTGCCTACAATCATGCGAAATCAAATTCATTAACATTTGCAAAAATGGGAATGCTAGTAAGAGTAGAGTGAACGATTTGCCTGAAAATTATCTAAGTGATTTTTGTGTCGTTGCAGGAACTGAAATCACTTCTCTATCTTGATTAAGATTGCACATATTGATTTCGTTTTATAATTAGGAAAAGAAAGAAAAAACAAAACAAAACAAATCAAGCCAACAAATCTCTGGCTTATATAAGCAATTCAAAGTAATTTTTAATGAAGGCAAACTGTCTCCCTCACAAATTGTCTCTTTCGGAGAAAGAGATCATAATTTAAACAGTACCTTATTATGACAACTGGATTTTTCAGTCAGGTCAGGAGACTGAGATCTGTGTCTGGGACTAGGCCACTCTTCTCCAATCAAAGATGTCCTCAGGGAGACCTTGTTTAACTGTTGTATATATAAGAAGAGCAGAAACTGTAGGGTGTCCACTGAAAGCTGTCCAAGAAGAAAATAAATGATGAACACATGTCTTAAAACAACATCAACCACTATTAGATATAGTAACTAAGTAGATATAGTAAAAGAAATTCACAACAGTGTGCTGATCCTAAGAAGACAAATGTGGAAACATTGCTAGCGTTGGATATGTATGTCTCTGATACCCAGATGTAGGAGTTTCTAAAACTAATTAAACTGGAGTCACTTATTTTCTCAGAAAGCTATGTAGCATCTATGGCCATAGTCATTCTCTCCCAAAACTGATGAAGTGGAAAGGATGAAGTACATACTTTTTTAAAGTATATTATTTCAGAAGTTTACAATTACAATTAAAAAAATACTTTGTAATCTGAATAAACAAATAGATGAAAGAAAGGAAGAAGGAAATTTAATCAAGACACAGAGGTTAGTTTAACCTGATCACAGACTTATCAAGAAAGTTCAGGATATCAGTGCAACACCTGAAACTGTACGCAATTTTTTGGTGTATATGCATTTTGTGGGGAGTAGGCCTCAGGTTCTCATCAAATTCTTAAAAAGGGTGTTTGACTTAAAAAAAAAATACTACTGGTCTGACAGATGTTACGTCATTTCTTATTTGAAGAAGGGTGTGGTTTGAAGCTCAGGATTTGAAGCTCATGATTATCCTCATATACCCATTCCCATACACATACAAGAGAGGCAAAAAAGTGAAGTAATACATCTGGGTCTACAGCTATTTTCACCCCGATTCCCAACATGGCTAAAAATCAGTATGCCTAGAGAACTTAAAAATATGATTCTCAGGATCACCTAAAGCTACCAATTCAATCAGCTGTCAATGTGGAACCTCATGAATCTATATATTTAAAAAAATTTTTACTTGCTTAATTAAACTTTTTGAGGTAACTGCAGTTTCACATGCAGCTGCAAGAACAGAGAGATCCCATGTACTTTTTATCCAGTTTCCAATCTTGCAAAACTATCATACAACAGCACAGCCAGGGTATTGACACTGATGCAGTCAGGGTACAGAACACTTCCATCCACGCAAGGTTCCTTCATGTTGCCCTTTTATGTATAGCCTTTTATTCACGTGGCAATCCAACACAGGGCATCTGGTTGGATGAGTCTCTAGGCTGCTGTCATCTAAGCAATGACTCAGGGATCTAGGCATTTTCTGTCTTTTGAAGCCACTATTATACTAGTGGCTCCACTTCCCACCCTACCTCACCCCTTCTTTAGCCCCTAACCACTTATCTGTTCTCTATCTCCATAATTTTGTCATTTCAAGAATGTTACATAAATGGAATCATATAGTATGTCACCTCTTGGGATTGACTTTTTTCACTCAACGTAATTCCCTGATTTTATACATACTTCCATTTAACAATTATTTGTTATATTATCATTATTCCTTCATATACCTGCCTCTCCATGAAACTGTAAGATCTTTCTCTTTTTCATTTTTATATTCCTAGTAACTAGCATAGAAACTAGTACATAGTAAGCACTCAAAAAAATTGGAGCTTCTTGAAGGTTTTATTCATATCTGTATACACAGCACCCACTACTGTACCTAGCACATAGTAGGCACTCAATAAATGTTTAATTAATGAAAACTATAATACCCTTCTCCTCCTGGTTGCTTGCAAAACTTTTTTTTCAATCTCCAAACCCTTGTTTAGATATTATACCATGTGGTAGAGACTGGCTAGATGCTAACTAAATGCCTTTCCTTCCTGATCACACAATTAGATGGCATTTCCCAGCCTCCTTTGAAGTTGCATATGGCATAACTGGGTTAGTCAATGGAATGTGGGTGGGTTTACATATACTGCTTTTAAGCCTCCCAAAAACTTTCCCAAAGAAATGGAAGTGAAGGACTCAGGCCCTAGTGGGAATGGCTGTGGCAAACTGTATTTTATTTGCAGTTGTTCACTTCCTCATCCTCCAAGAGGCTTACACGGCCCTTCCCATGGCCATGGGATTTCCGTGCCTCCTGTGAGGTAGTTTACCTCCCATCTTATTAATTTCAGGCATGGACATGTGACAAAGCTTTTGGCCAATGGAACAAAAGTAGTTGTAGTTTATGTCACATCTGAGCAAAAGTTTTAAGAGGTATCAAGACTTTTCTCCTGCTCTGTTGCTCTTCCCTTCTATCCCAAGAATAGACATGACCTACATAGAAGCTGTTTCTTCAGCCTGAGTCTCCAAATGGGCAGACACATAGAGCCACAGCCTGGAAAAGAGCCATAGCTAAGGTGCAGCCTAAATGTAAAATAAGCAAGAAATAAACCTTAGTTACTGTAAGCCACTGAAATTTCATTTTTGTTTGTTTTTAACCTAGTATAAGAGTGGCTCCAAAAGACAGAAGATGCCTAGATCCCTCAGTCATTGCTTAGATGACAGCAGCCTAGAGACTCATCCAACCAGATGCCCTATATTGGACTGCCACATGAATAAGAAATAAACTGTTATTGCACCAAGCCACTAAAATGCTGGGATCACCTGTTACTGCAATAGCCTATCCTGAATAATATACTTTCTCTGTGAAGTCTTTCCTCGTCACCAGAATTAATCATTGTCTTCTCTATTCTATTTCTGTACTTTATGCATACTTTTATTGCACATTCCATACTATTAAATAGCACTTTTTAAACTAAAGTATAGTTGATTTACAATATTGTGTTAGCTTCAGGTGTACAGCAAAGTGATTTGGTTATACATATATACATATGTTATATATTTATATTCTTTGTTTTGATTCTTTTCCATTATAGTGTATTACAAGATATTGAATATAGTTCCCTGTGCTATACGGCAGATCCTTGTTGCTTATCTATTTTATATATGGTAGTTTGCATCTGTTAACCCCATACTCCTAAATTATCACTCCCTCTCTTCCCCTTTGGTAACCACAAGTTTGTTTTCTATGTCTGTGAGTCTGTTTCGGTTTTGTAAATAAGTTCATTTGTACTATTTTTTAGATCCACATATAAGTGATATCATATAATATTTGTCTTTCTCTGTCTTACTTCACTTAGTATGATAACCTCTAGGTCCATCCGTGTTGCTGCAAATGGCATTATTTCATTCTTTTTTATGGCTGAGTAATATTCCATTACACACACACACACACACATATATATCAAAATATATCACATCTTCTTTATCCATTCATCTATTAATGGACACTCAGGTTGCTTCCATGCCTTGGTTATTGTAAACATGCTGCTGTGAACATTGGGGTGCATGCATCTTTTCAAATTAGAACTTTCTTTGGATATATGCCCAGGAGTAGGATTGCAGGATCATATGGTAGCTTTATCTTTAGTTTTTTGAGGAACCTCCATACTGTTTTCCATAGTGGCTGCACCAATTTACATTCCCACCAGCAGTGTAGGAGGGTAACCTCTTCTCTACACCCTCTCCAGCATTTACTGTTTGTAGACTTTTTGATGATAGCCATTCTGAACAGTGTGAGGTAATACCTCAATGTGGGTTTCTTTTTTATTGGAGCATAGTTGATTTACACTGTTGTGTTAGTTTCTGCTGTACAACAGAGTGAATCAGTTATACATATACATATACCCACTCTTTTTTAGATTCTTTTCCCATACAGGTCATTACAGAGTACTGAGTAGAGTTCAGTGTGGTTTTGATTTGCACTCCTCTAATAATTAGTGATGTTGAGCATCTTTTCATGTTCCTGTTAGCCATCTGTATGTCTCCTTTGGAGAAATGTCTATTAAATAGCACTTTTTTACACCCAGCTTCACCTGCTAGTCTATGAGCTCCATGAGGTCAGAGCTGCTGTTCTAATCATCTTTGAATCTCAGCATATAGCAGACGCTCACTTAAAAAGAGTCAGGTGCTCGGACCGTAACATGTCAGCAGTTCATAAGCACTCATGTATCTCAGTAGTTTTAATGTCAATGAAAATATTTCTCTCTTCCAATTACAGGGTTTCTATAACATTACTGCTTTAAAAATAAGTGAATAAGGATTGCTAAGTAAGGACTAACTCACTAAGTATTGTCAAACTGGAACTGCTAAAACTTAAGTGGTGCTTTGGCATCACATGGTCATTAAAACCTTAAACTGCACACTGTACAGCTAGTACAAAAATTTTAAATAGTTTATTTCCCAAAGTAATTAAACACACATACATGTACACATAAATCCATACCTGATTTCTTTGCTTTTCGACTTCATCCTCAGACATGCAGTTGGACAGAATCTCAGACCATTCCAGGCGCTCCTTCGGTGTCTTCACTGCAAGACTATCAAATATTTCAAAGTAAAGCCAGGCCAGATCCTTAGCCAACTGCAGCTTTCCACATGCAATGTGCCTCCATGTAGACCAGGACAGGCGTGGGTAACCTCCCTCTGTGGCCCGGGTTCGCACATAGGTGGATATCTTCCTGAGATAGTGAAGACTGAACTTGGATGGAGGGGGGACCTGCAAGGCGCCCACTATAAAGGGTTCTGCTTTCACCCAGAGGAGAACTCCGGACTCATCCATATTATCTCTAAGGACATCTGTGTGAAAAGGCTTCTTTGCATACCTAGGAAACAAAGTTTCTTCACAAGCTAATTTGAAATAAAACGCATTTACACAGTTTCTTGTAAGGTGACCCCTCCCTTAACTGTTTTTAAATGTACTATGTCAATTTAAAAAGTGGATCTAGTTCATCAAACAAAAGCAGAATAGATTTTTGGTCAGATCTCATTATAATCTATTTGAGCAAGAAAAATATTGTAATAAAACTATCTCACTTGAGTTGTTCAAAGTGGTTGTTCAAGGAAGTGTGTAAATGCATGAGGTATGAGATAGATGCCTGCTCAGGACGAAGAAAAGAAGAAATGGGAAAGAGCCATCCTATCACCAGAAATCTTGCTCTATCCTGAGGGGAAACACTAGTCAAAATAAGGGGAATAAAATTTCAAAGTCCAATCACTTACACATAGAGGATGCCTAATTAAAGATCTGGACGTGTTAGCTGACCATATGAACTCAATATGAAGCACTAGCACAGGGTGGCAGACAAAAATGCTCAGGTAGGGCTTCCCTGGTGGCGCAGTGGTTGAGAGTCCGCCTGCCAATGCAGGGGACACGGGTCCGTGCCCCGGTCCGGGAAGATCCCACATGCCGCGGAGCGGCTGGGCCCATGAGCCATGGCCGCTGAGCCTGCGCGTCCGGAGCCTGTGCTCCGCAACGGAGAAGCCACAACAGTGAGAGGCCCGCGTACCGCAAAAAAAAAAAAAGAAAAAAAAGAAAAAGAATGCTCAGGTAAACGTAGGCTGCAAAAATAGATCAAGGAAAGTCAAAGCATCTTTAGTCTCTATAACAGTGAACCTGCTCTGGCATATTCTACTGTCCTTAGTTCAGATGCAATATTTTTAGATTTTGTTTGTTCATTGTTATAACAACAATACATGATTTTTAGGAAATATTTGTTAAATATCTAAAAATAGAAGGGGAGGAAATCATCCACAGTCCCACCACCAAAGGGAAACTAGTTAATATTTTACTGTACTTCCTTGTTTTTTTTTCTACACAAGTTAGATATTAGTTTTTGAATTGTCATAGTTGTGATAATACTATATAGTCTGTATTATTTTATAATACAATTCTGTCTTATTTTAAAAGCTTAATAGCACTCTAAATAAATGTACCCCAGTTTATTCAACTGTTCTATTTTCAGACATTTCGTAGGTTTAAACTTTTTCACAAAAACAAGATAGGCAAACTATTTATCATTGTTGAAGCTAGATGATGAATACATGGCGGTTCACTTACCTATCCTACTTTTGTGTATGTTAAAATTTTCCACTAAAAAATGTTTAAATGTTTTCACTTTTATAAATAATGCTATAATTACCATCTTTCTGCATATTTTCTGCATTATGATTAATTCCCAGAGAAAATTTTCAGATGTGCATTTGTGAAATGAAGTAACTGAGATTTCTGAAGCTCCTGACATATATTACCATTGCTTTCCAAAATGATTATATCAAATTGTTCCATCAATTTGATTATATCAAAATGTTTTATTGCTATTATTATGTTTTGCATTTGACTTTAAGAAAATTGTGCTTTTGGGAATTCTCTGTTCAAAAAGTAATTGACATCAATTGAGTGCTTACTATGTGCCAGGTAGCATTCTAAGTATTTCATGTTCTTCACCTTTCATCCGCACAACCACCTGGAGATACATATGATTATCCCCATTTTCAGATGAGAAAACTGAGGCTTAGAAAAGTTAAGGGACTTACCCAAAGTCACATACTTGAGTTGGCAGAGCCCGGGATTAGAATTCAAGTCTGTCTGACTTGAGAACCGTGTTACTTACAAATGTATTTTAGGAACCCAGTTTTGGGAGACTCTGGAAAATAGGAGTGAATCCAGAAGAGAATGACCAGAATGACTGGCCTTAAATGGAAGGCCACCTAAGGACCAGGTGTAAGGTCATGGAAGCATAAACCCAAAAGAAGGGTGTGAGAGGGTAGATGGCAGCTGTCTTCCAAATTGGGAATGGCTTAACGTCCCTCTGAGTAACACCAGACGATGAAAGTTCTGTGAGGAAGATCTTAGTCCGCTCCAAAATGAAAATAGGCTGCTCTGTGAGGTACTGACCCCTGTCCCTGAAGTTAGCAATCAAAAGCCAGAACCTGGGGATGAACCCTCTATTCTAACCACGAAACTAGAGAGGGCTAGAGAGGGCTAAATTCGTAAACATAAACTGGGGCTCCTTCCCTCTTCAAGAGCTCCCCTGGGATGCGCTGGGATCCGGCTTATTCAAGCAGGGAGATCGGCGTGAGGCCCAAGGCGGTCCTACCGAGGCTTCGCCGCCACCTCGTCCGCTCTCTGGGGTAGGACGCGGTCCAGGATGCGGCTCTGAGTGGGCCGTCCGAGCGCGCCCCAATCTCACTTCAGGAACCGAGAAGCCCCAGCTGACAGGGTCCGTAAAGGACCCAAGACCTGGCGAGCGCGAAGGCGGCCTCCCCAGCCCGAGCCCGAGGCGTGATGGGTTCCTCCCTCCTTCCCTGGCACCGGCCCGCGCGCGGTTACCTGCGAAGGTAGGGGCCAACTGGCCGCATCTCCCAGCGCGCAGCCGCGCCTCGCCCGCCAGACCGGCCAGAGCCCGCCGCCCACCCACTGCGCAAGCGCGAGGCCTCGCACCACCGAGAGCTGGACGAAAACGTTGCTAGAGCGGCCCGGTACTTCTTCCGCGATTTGGGAAACAGTTGGCTGAAGCTGAGAGTCCTAGATACTGGAACGTGGAGCCAGATCCGGCCGCTTTGTGGTGTCGCGCCTTTCTACTCAGGGTATTAGGAAGTTTTCCATTGCTCCACAGAGCTGTGGTCAGCCACTAGTTGCTGGTAAGGTCAGCACGCTTTGATCAGTAACAATAATGATAATGACAGTTTACATTTATAGAATGCTTACTGTGGGCTGGGCACCGATTAAAGCACCTTTACGTATCTTATCTCAGTCTTCCTAAGAGCCCTCTAAGTTAAGTACGTTTGTTTTACTGATGAGGGCTTAGAGAGGTGAAAGTAACACTGAGACCGAGCTAAAACACAAACCCCAGGATGTCTGAAGCGAGAGCCACCAGGGTTAGCTCCTTAACTGTTAGCTTTTCCTACATATTACCGCCTTCAGGAAGCTTTTTTGGATTTCACCCATCATAGGAACGTAACTCCTTCCTCTAAAACTCCATATTATGATTTTTGGTCATTTCCTGCTTTTTTTAAAATTTAATTTATTTTTTTATACAGCAGGTTCTTATTAGTCATCAGTTTCGTACACATCAGTGTATACATGTCAATCCCAATCTTCCAATTCATCACACCACCACCACCCCCGCGGCTTTACCCCCTTGATGTCCATACGTTTGTTCTCTACATCTGTGTCTCAATTTCTGCCCTGCAAACTGGTTCACCTGTACCATTTTTCTAGATTCTACATATATGCGTTAATATACGATATTTGTTTTTCTCTTTCTGACTTCACTCTGTATGACAGTCTCTAGATCTATCCACGTCTCAACAAATGACCCAATTTCGTTCCTTTTTATGGCTGAGTGATATTCCATTGTATATATGTATCACATCTTCTTTATCCATTTGTCTGTTGATGGGCATTTAGGTTACTTCCATGACCTGGCTATTGTAAATAGTGCTGCAATGAACATTGGGGTGCATGTGTCTTTTTGAATTATGGTTTTCTCTGGGTATATGCCCAGTAATGGGATTGCTGGATCGTATGGTAGTTCTATTTTTAGTTTTTTAAGGAAACTCCATACTGTTCTCCATAGTGGCTGTATCAATTTACATTCCCACCAACACGGCAAGAGGGTTCCCTTTTCTCCACACCCTCTCCAGCATTTGTTGTTTGTACATTTTCTGATGATGCCCATTCTAACTGGTGTGAGGTGATACCTCGTGGTAGTTTTGATTTGCATTTCTCTAATAATTAGTGATGTTGAGCAGCTTTTCATGTGCTTCTTAGCCATCTGTATGTCTTCTCTGGAGAGATGTCTATTTAGGTCTTCTGCCTATTTTTGGATTGGGTTGTTTGTTTTTTTAATATTGAGCTGCATGAGCTGTTTATATATTTTGGAGATTAATCCTTTGTCCGTTGATTCGTTTGCAAATGTTTTCTCCCATTCTGAGGGTTGTCTTTTCGTCTTGTTTATGGTTTCCTTTGCTGTGCAAAAGCTTTTAAGTTTCATTAGGTTCCATTTGTTTATTTTTGTTTTTATTTCCATTACTCTAGGAGGTGGATCAAAAAAGATCTTGCTGTGATTTATGTCAAAGAGTGTTCTTCCTATGTTTTCCTCTAAGAGTTTTATAGTGTCTGGTCTTACATTTAGGTCTCTAAACCATTTTGAGTTTATTTTTGTGTATGGTGTTAGGGAGTGTTCTAATTTCATTCTTTTACATGTAGCTGTCCAGTTTTCCCAGCACCACTTATTGAAGAGACTGTCTTTTCTCCATTGTATGTCCTTGCCTCCTTTGTCATAGATTAGTTGGCCATAGGTGCGTGGGTTTATCTCTGGTCTTTCTATCTTGTTCCATTGATCTATGTTTCTGTTTTTGTGCCAATACCATATTGTCTTGATTACTTTAGCTTTGTAGTATAGTCTGAAGTCAAGGAGTCTGATTCCTCCAGCTCCGTTTTTTTCCCTCAAGACTGCTTTGGCTATTCAGGATCTTTTGTGTCTCCATACAAATTTTAAGATTTTTTGTTCTAGTTACATAAAAAATGCCATTGGTAGTTTGATAGGGATTGCATTGAATCTATAGATTGCTTTAGGTTGTATAGTCATTTTCACAATATTGATTCTTCCAATCCAAGAACATGGTATATCTCTCCATCTGTTGGTATCATCTTTAATTTCTTTCATCAGTGTCTTATAGTTTTCTGCATACAGGTCTTTTGTCTCCCTAGGTAGGTTTATTCCTAGGTATTTTATTCTTTTTGTTGCAATGGTAAATGGGAGTGTTTCCTTAATTTCTCTTTCAGATTTTTCATTATTAGTGTATAGGAATGCAAGAGATTTCTGTGCATTAATGTTGTATCCTGCAACTTTTCCAAATTCATTGATTAGCTCTAGTAGTTTTCTGGTGGCATCTTTAGGATTCTGTATGTATAGTATCATGTCATCTGCAAACAGTGACAGTTTTACTTCTTCTTTTGCAATTTGTATTCCTTTTATTTCTTTTTTTTCTCTGATTGCCGTGGCTAGGACTTCCAAAACAATGTTGAATAATAGTGGTGAGAGTGGACATCCTTGTCTTGTTCCTGATGTTAAAGGAAAGGTCATTTCCTGCTTTCTTAGTTCGTTTATGGCCTCTCTAGGTATGGGAGATACAAAGGTAAATAAGACCATAAAATGCAATTTAGTTCCTCTTTTATGTGGCCTCTCTCCCCTAGTAGGCATCTTCCTGAAAGCAGTAACCTGGTCTACCTCTTACCTCTGCACTCTGTCTGGCACAGTGCTACGCACTAGGATTACAGCAGTGAACAAAACAGATAAGGTTCTTGCTTTCTTGGAGTGTATATTTTAATAGGGAGAATAGATAATACATTAGGAAAATAAAATAGAATAATTTCAGTTGTTAGTAAGTGTTATGAAATTTGGGGAAAGGGGTGAGTGCCGAATCTGAGCTGAGGCCTGAAGAATAAGAAGCCAGCACACGAAGATCACAGTCAAAGCGACTTTGTCTCTGTCACAAGCTCTGTTCTAGGTTGCTGTTCTAGACAGCTGTGAACAAAACAGTACAGATTCATGCTTTCATGAAAGTGGCATTCCAATGTGTTTGAGTGTGGGGGGCAGGGACGGAAATAATAAAATAGCACACTGTAAGAATAGAGACTCAGTAGGGGCTAATTTTGATTGGTTGGTCAGGGAAGTCCGCTATGAGGTGGTGAATTTAAGCTGTTATCTGAGTTTAAAAAGGAGTCACCCATGTTAGGATCTGAGGAAAGAGCGTTTCAGGCAGAGAACAGCTAGAACAAATGCCCTAGGCAGGAATGAGCTTGGCGTATTCAGAAAAGAGAAAAGAAACCACTTTTATTGGAACGTGGTAAGGAGTATACTAGGTGAGGGTACAGATCATATAAGATTTTTGTTCTTTTTCCCCAGCTTTATTGAGAAATAATGTTTCTATAAGCTAGTATAAATATAAAGACTTGGGATCTTATTGCAAGTGCATTGAAAAGCCATTCGAGGCTTTTAAGCAGACAAATTATATGATCTGACATGTTTGTAAAAAATCATGGCAGGGGGAAGGGACGGGGTGAAAAAAAGATACTAAGATATTACGAGTGGAGGCAGGGAGACCAGTTAGGAAGCCCTTGCCAGGTGGGAGATGTTGTGACTTAGCCCAGAGAGGTAGTGGAGATGTAGAATAGTGGACAGATTCAATATATGGTTTAAAGGTAAAGATTTGGATAGGGGATACAGGAGAGAATCAAGGAAGACACCTAAAGTTTTGTAGTGAACAACTAGGTGGTGCAATTACTGAAATGAGCAAAAATGGGGGGGGGGATCCGCTCTCTTCTTAACTGTAATATTTATTGTTCTTTGCCTGCTTACTATGTGCCAGACGGTTTACAGATTTTCTCCTACTAAAAATTCACAACACTACCAGTAAATGCTTTGCCTCAGGTTTGTAGATAAAGCAGCTTAGTGTAAGGCTGGGAGCGGAGAGGGAGCATGTTCTCACCGCTAGGAAGTGGTGGAAGCTGAATCCGAACCTAAGTCTGCTTCCAGGGCCACTCCTCATCAGCCTCTTCTTTGCGAAACCGAGACAATTTTCTCCTAGGTTTTTTAGAAGATAAAATATGATCTAAGCTGTGCATCAGCCGTACTGTTGGCGTGGAGTCATTGTCCCCGCCCATTTCGCCCGCGTCCTTCCTCTCCGGCGTACAGCGCCTAGCTCTAGGTGAATGAAATTCCGAGACTCGTAACCAAGATAAAACCGCCCTCCCGCAATTGGTCAGTGCTGGAGGAGGAGCCCCGTGATTGGTGGAGAGTCCAAGGAGGCGGGCGGAGGGAAACTTCGTGTACCGCGATGCCGGCTTTTGGAACCCTTCCCCACCACCAATCTTTACGTAATTTTCTGCGACTCGCAGGTGCCGGGGCTGAGCGGATTCCTGCGGCGGCACGATTCTCTGACGTTTCCCCTTCTAACTGGCCGGGAGCTGCGGCTGTAGTTCCGAAGCCTAACTGGCCGGCCTCACCGCCTCGGAGGTGAAGTGTACTGCGCTGATTGGCTGTGAGGCGCCGGCCGCGTGTGATGTCCCGAGCAGCGATTGGCTCTGGCCCGCTGGGTGCTTCTCTCGCCGGGACTCGGGACTCCCGGGAAGTGGACTGGTAGAGGAGCGGGGCAAGCTAGCTGTCGCTCCCGACTAAGTCGGAGACTCCGGCGTGAGGCGGCCTCTCAGGGCCGGGTGGGCTGGCGAGCCGACGCGGCGGCGGCGGCCGAGGCTGTGAAGAGTGCGGGGGTCAGGGGCCCGCACAGAGAGACCATGGCCCCGCAGAACCTGGGCACCTTCTGCCTGTTGCTGCTGTACCTCATCGGGGCTGTGATCGCCGGGTGAGGAACTGGCATCCGCGGGCACGGGGCCCTTAAGTCAGTCTTGGCTGGGGAGGGGGCTTGAGGGAGGAGGGGGCATTGTCAGACTTGGGGAGTGGAGAGGGGCGTTGCTATGGTGAGGCGGTGGAGCGGAGGAATGGGTAGCGTGGGCCAGGCTTGTGGGGTGGAGAGGAGAGCAGAGGGTGATATGGGTGAGAGGGGCTTAGACCCAGAAGACCTAGAGCTAGATTTGCCTAGAGAAGTGAGGGTTGGATGCAGTGCCAAAAGCAACGTGGTGTGAGGGGGCTGCTGAACTGGAGAAGAGGACGATGCAGTGTTGAGCCTACAACAAGCCATTGGGCGGACATTAAGTGGGTGGGTTATGATGCCAGGCCAAGTGAGGAAGTGGGGAGGACAGGTTAGGGAGGCCATGCTGGGATTGAAGGAAGTTGGATTGAGGGAGCAAGGCAGACCCTTGGGAGAGCCCTTGTACTTCTCAGCTTCTTGAGATGATGAGCTTGAGTTGTCATCATGCCTCACTGTCTCTCCATGGAGCATTCTTAGGAAACTGAATGGTATTACGAGCGGGGAAAAAACATTTCCACTACTACACCAATAGGTAGTAAACTGGGATTCTAGACCACCCCCCCACCCCCACCCCACTTACAAATTATGTGACCTTGAAGGAACATTTCAATTCTCATCTGTGACATGAGGATGATAATGTGCCACCTGTTTGAAGGAAGTAGGACCACCTGAACTCTTGAGATTCTCCGGCCTTTAATAAGATCCACTATCGTATAGGCCTGCTGACCACAGGGTATGATATGCCAGGTTCATATTTTAGAATGTGGGGAATAGTAAAGTCTTAGCTTTTGACAAATTTATAGGTTGCTCTGAATGTAGAAAGCACTACCTAGCAGAGCTTTAAACTTTAAGTACTTGTTATTCTCTTAAAAGTTTTTTCCCTGTGCATATATGCTTCAACTTTGTTGGGTTTTTTTCTTCTGAAACATATTAAATTTCTGAAAAAATTAACTTCTCCTAGGTAATGCTTTATTGGGTTTTTTAACATGTTTTTTGTTAGTACTTTTTGCACTTAAAGGAATGGGTACCTTAAGTTGTTTAAACAAGATGTCAGGATAAATACTGTTAGTACTGTAGCTATAAACTTCAGTTTTTCCTAAAGGATTCTCTTGGGAACCATCATGTTGATGCTGAGTTATGCCAGCCATCTTTTCCCTGTATTTTTCTCAGCTGTTACTTAACCATTTTTATATTAAGTATATCCTAAGCCTCATTTTTTATATAGCTAGCTCTTTTGTCATTAACATTAGTGAAACTTTTGATTTATTTAGTTCTTGTCTCAAGAGATGTCAAGTTTTTGCAGATTTTTGGGGTGTGGCGATAAAGCACCTAAATAATCCTCATGGAACCCCTTGTCAGTGATAGTTTTTAAAATTTATACATAAAATGATTAAATGATTTTCCTGAAGTGTGACTAAGAGCTTATGAAATACATTTTTTTAAAAAGTTCTGTCATATATTACGTGGATCTTGATACCCCAATGCATTTTTCCCCACTGCATTTTAAAATTACCATCATTACTACATCATCTCCCTGTGAACAACTTTCCCATCCCTTTGGTTGAGAGAATGCATTTTCAGAGTAATTTCTGCTGACTCTGGCAAAATGAATAGACTTTTGTGAGCATGCTTATTTATTCATTTCATTCAACGAATATTTATTGGTGTCTTCTATGGGCTGGCTATGGTCCCTGCCCTAAAAGTTTGTTAGTCTTATTCTGTCTTCCCATTGGCCCTTCCTGCAAAGATTCCCTTTACAATTAATTTGGTTCCAACATAGTTCCTGGCAAGGAGGTCAGTGGATCTCCACTTTATCTCCTAGCTCATGCCATGTACATATTTGCAGCTGCTGGGACTTATAGGCACCTGCATATGGGTTCCAGCAGCTGTCTCTAATTAAGACTTGACCTAGACAAACTAGTATAACCACTAGTAATGACTGCAAAATTGAAATTTTCTCTCTCAGCAAAAAACTCCACAACTCATCCATTCAAATGGGTGTTACTCTCTCTTCAAGCTTTTTATTTGGGCTTTGACTTAACCTCTGTGTTAACCTCTGAAGTTAACTTCAGTCACTTCATCTTTAACATTCCAAGAGTGCTACTGTTAGAACATTTCTGTGACATAATCTTTTTGAATAAAGAAATTCATCCTTTGAGATTGACCTTTGGAAGCAGTCAAAAGTCATTTGAAGTCAATAATAGGGGAGAAAAAAGAGAGTCAATTTGAGTATACAGTTCTTTGTTGAAAATGATGTGTGACCATGAAATAAGAAAATGACTTTCTTGACTAAAGGTAGTTCTAAGAGAAGAATGCCAGAGATATTTTGAATAATTCTAGTATTGTTCAAAAAGTACATAGCCTCTCATTGTGATTACTTCAATATGAGACTCATTACAAATTCTGGTGTGTTCTCTTTTTAGTCATTCTTTTTCGTGTGTCACGTGGGTACCTTCATTTTCCTACCTCTTTGCTCAGACACAAACCTAAATGTAAAGGAAAAAATTTCACTTTTAAAAATGTAATGTATTAACTCTTCAATGAAATATCTTCTCCCTCTCCCCCACCCTCAGGCGAGATTTCTATAAGATCTTAGGGGTGCCTCGCAGTGCCTCTATAAAGGATATTAAAAAGGCCTACAGGAAACTAGCCCTGCAGCTTCATCCTGACCGGAATCCTGATGATCCTCGAGCGCAGGAGAAATTCCAGGATCTGGGTGCTGCTTATGAGGTGAGTCAGGAAAAGGATAAAGTGTGAATAAAACCTACAGATACAGAAAAAGCCATGTAATGCTGAGTAACACTCCCATTTTTCAAGTCACTTTTTAAAAAAAAATTGACAATAGATAAAAGTAGCAGTTGATGCTATATTGTACATTAATGTTAGTAGGTGCTACTTCCTGCCCTTTTCATTTCAGTATTTGTCTTATTAAGGAGAGTAATGTTGAAAAAGACGAATGAAAGAAAATAGGATCGGTAGGTTAATACGTAGACTGATGATCAATCAATCCGTTTGAGAGTTGGAGCCAGAAACAGAAATAAAATCTAAATGAGGATTGCAAATCCACATATGCCCATGTGGATCAGGCAGATAACATTCAGGGCAGGTATAAGATAAAACAGGAGAGTGGATATTCTACCTCCATGTTAGGAATCAGTAGCGATTGAAGAGGACTGTGACAAGCTGAAGACTTCTTGCCCCATTTCAAGGGAACAGCTGTTATTCAACACCAGCCAGTTTTTGCCATATACAGATGCAAACACTGTGTTTGCACACCGTGGCCAGATCATTTAATTTTTCAAGAGGAGTGGAAATCCTGATTTTTTGGTAAATTCTCCTGGTTGTAAAATGTTGGTAACTGATTCAATTTTAAATTTTCTTTTTCGTGCAAATCAAAGAAAACACAGCTGTAGTTTGAATTTGCAACCTGTAATCTAGAGGTCAAAATACTTTCATGTGTATCATCTCATTTAATCTTCATTAGGACACCTTGAGATATAGTAGAGCTGGGCATATTCTTATTACTATTTTAAAAAAATTTTTTAACAACACAGAGGAATATTTACTGAATGCTTAATAATCTTTTTACTATTTGAAAAACCATTATACACAGAACCTTTCAACACGGTGGTGAAAAAATTTTACAAATAAGTCACTGATAATCTTTCATATGTATTAATTTAGGAGTTAGCTGTTTTGTGTGTGTTGCAATTCACCTTTCCCCTAGAAATAGAATACTATTATTCTGTGGTTATACTTTTTCTTTTCAGCTTTATTGAGATATAATTGACAAATAAAATTGTAAGATATTTAGAGTATATATTGTGATTACTTGGTACACATATACATTGTGAAAGGATTTCACCCATCTAGTTAATCCATCACCTCATATATTTATTGTTTTGGTGAGAACATTTAAGCTCTGCTTTCTTAGCAAATTTCAGTTATACAGTACAGTGTTATCAATTCTAGTCACCATTTATTCACATTTTCTAAAAGGGCACAGAAAAAAATAATTTGACTCCAAAAGTCAGAGAGCTACAACTGCTGAATTCAAATTAAATCCCTGTATAGTGAGAAGACTGAAAACAAATCTGAAAAATATTTTAGTGGAAAAAACCCAGAAGGAAGGGATCCCAAGGCCGCCTAGTTTAAAGAAGTGAATGAACCAAAACAGTGACTTATATACCCAGGTGAAACCTAGAACTAATGGGGTTTCCCTTTCTTCTCTCAACACCTGTAGGACCAAAGTTCCTAACCTCGGGCCCACAAATAAACTTGAGAGGGTTGGTGGACCCTCCTAAATTACTGTATGTAACATTTTCTTTCTCGTTGATAATATGGATTCCATATTTCACACTGTGTTTCCCATGAGTATTCCCATTGCTTGCTAGGAACCCAATAATCAAAAATATTTTCTGGGGAAGCTGTTGCTAAGAATTTACCGTGCTCTTTAAAAACTCTACCATGTTCTTTAGCCATGACCTAGGCAAGGCTATACATAGATCATTCATGATATTGCAGTTTAACTCTTAAGAACCTTTCTGGTCACTAGTTCAAATTTTCTTTTTTCTTTGTATCATTCACTTGATTGCCTGCCTTTGGTCCTTAGATAAATTAGTGTTCACAAATCAGAATCCCAGTAAAGTTGAAGAGTCTTTTGTGAATACAAATCTGTCTTCTCTACTGAGCTGGGATTACTACTGGCATTTTAATTAGCTGAGACTCTGGTTGGTTGGCCAATCAACTAAGAAACTCCTTTTTTTCTTTTAATAATAAAAGTTTCCAAGACTATGGAATAAAGTTGCATTCCTTAGACAGAAGAAAAGTGAGGAGTAAGTGAACGGTAATAGATAACTTTAAGAGTAATTTGGGGGTAGTTATTACAGAAGCCTCCTATGTCCAAAAAGAAGCTGACTTAAAAAAATAGTCTTTGTTTTGGGGTTTTGAAATGGTGTTTCTTATGGACCCAAATGTGGGGTTCATTTCTTTGCCAAGACAGGAACAGCGAAGTAGACTTGAAAGTGAAAATATTGGAAATCCAGATCACATAATAATGAGTTTTGTTTTGTTTTGTTTGTTTTTAAAGTTAACTCTGCCCATTTCTACTTCCCCAAAGTGGCTATTTTTTTAGGATATTTACCAAACTATTTTTTTCTCACCTGGTCTATCACAGTGGCTTTAGTTGAGTACTCTGGTCACTTCTAGACTAACCCATTTGTCTTTGCTTTTAAGAATGCTCACTCTCTTGTACACTGAATTTCTTTTTATCCTTCTAAATGTATCTTAAATGTTAGTAGATTTTTGCTGTGGCACCTTACACATCATTCAGGCCCTGAGCCAAAAGTGTGTCCTATTTACATACGCCAGTTAGATCTTCCCTTTCTTTTGCTGAGTCAACAAGCCCCATCCACTTCCAACCTCACGTTTCCTGAGCCAACACAAGTATGGGTTTGAAATAACTTTCTCCTTCAGTCTGCTATCTAAATAGACATTTAAGAATATCAAATAACATAAAGTTATTCAATTTTCAAAGTTATATGTGTGCATATATTTCAGAATGCTCTAAGTAAATGGGAAGGTTTTTTTTGGGAGGGCAAATTTTGAAGAACATTGAAGCTTATTTTGTTTTACATTCTTTAGTTCTATATATGGAATGGTCCCAATGAGAAAGCATATACCTGTGACTGAGTATGTAGTTTGCTAAAACCATTAAAACTTCAGAAAGTCTTTTCAAGTTGTGAAATTGAGCTTGAGCGTCCTTCATAGAGCAGTGTCCCTTTTCACTCTTTGCAGTTCAAACTCAGGAGGCTATGAGCTGTGTGTGGCAGACAGCATTCTTCCACAAATGGATTTCTACATGAATCAAAAGAATGAAAAGGGAATATGAAAATATTGCAGTGTAGAGCTTTCTGGAGACCTGTCATTGGAGTCCCTTGACTTACCAGTCTTTTAATGTGTGTGTGGTAGTGGGGTGCAGGGGTTATGGTATAGATGTGTAGGGCTGAGCAAACTGACGACTGTCCTAGTTTACTGCTTCTGTGACTAATGACAGTCTGTCATAGTCATGTCCTAGTTTATAGTTTAGAGAGAGAATATAACATAGTGGTTAACAGCCTAAACACTGGAGTCAAACTACGGGGGAAGTAAACCTGAGGAATTCATCTCACCTCTTCCTGTTACTGCCCTCACATTCATAGCCATGTCGCTAATCTCCAGCATGATATTTATGTGGCTAGGTGAGTTTTGATAAATTTAAATTAAAAACATGAATGGAGCATTGTGGAAAGTTACAAAATGAGCACTGATCAAAGAATTTAGTCTGATAAAGAAAATAACTTTATAAACATGCCTTAATACCATACATAATGAAAACTGAATTCCACTAAAATTTTACACACAGTATCAGAGTTTAAAAAAACAAAAACATAAATGTGAATTCACCTTACCTGAATATTACCAACTCATAATCTTTTCTTCCACTGGCTTTTGCCCCCAGGTTCTGTCAGATAGTGAGAAACGGAAACAATATGATACTTATGGTGAAGAAGGATTAAAAGATGGGCATCAGAGCTCCCATGGAGACATTTTTTCACAGTAAGTAATTTATCTATCTGCAGGGTATTAGTGTCTGAGAATGGATCACTTAGTGATTATTAAAGAATTATCCTTGCTCCCTTGTTCAGAAGCTTTCGATGAAGAGTACAACTCAACTGATCCTTGACCAAGAGGTCATTCATCATCCTTTCTGTGGGAATATACTCCTCTATTTTCACAAAGCTCCAGAAAAGACAGGTGGCACTAAAAGGGATGTCCATCTAGCCAACCATATCAATTAAATCAACTCTGACTGTGTTGGGGGGGATATATGTTGGAAACCAGTTCATTGTATCTCCCTGCTGTCTTAGAATCTGCAAACCACTTAATGAGCAAAGGTGATTCTTACAAGCGGAGAGAGAAATTCCTACTCTCATACCCCAAACTGACTCTTCATCCCATCCACCAGAGAGGGATGGTTATGATAATCAGCATTGTTGGAAGGAGTTGGGTTAGAGGCTCTTCATCCCTTGCTGGGCCCAGCTTTCTGGGAGTGCTGAGAGGCTGGAATAATAAACATCTTTCCTTCCCGCTCTTTGAGCCCCTCTTTGTTGAGCATTTGAATTTTCATATGTCCTGATGATGCATAAATAGGAGATCTTGATCTGGGGTTTCAAGTCAAGTTATAAATAAAAAGATGTTTGAATATGCATTTCTATGGGGATAGGATGCATTGCTTTCTTCAGATTCTCTTCAGATTCTCAAAGAGAATTTTCTTTAGATTCTCAGATTTCTTCAGATTTGTGAACGCTTCCCCAAAAGAAGTAAGAATCACTGTTGCTACAACAGCTTCCCTCATTTAGTGTTTGGGGGTGACAGTAGTTTTTCAGGACTTAGGACGATGTGTGAGTAATATTATTAAGAAATCTTTCTCTTCCCCAGGATTGATTTGGCTGCTTTGGCCTACCAGGGAAGTGTCCTGTTTGAACCCCTTAGCAGTTAGAAGTGATACCCAGGGATGCCAGAAAGAAAAAAGGCTCTGCCCTTGCTCCTTCCCCACCAAAATCCTCCCTCTCTGCTTTTATTTAAGATGCAGGGAATCCATTCACCAAGATTGGGTTTTGGTTTTGTTTTTTGGAGGGGTTGGGGTTGTTGTATATTTGTCATCACTATGCTAACATCTGAGGCTCTTAATAACCAAAACTTAACATCAAGAGTAGAACTCCTATGCAATTGAAAGTCACTGTTTATAGTAATCTCAAAGTGACGCTTCTGTTACTTAACAAATTAATTTTCGTCTTATGAGACCAGAACTTCCTTTTCTGTAAGATCCAGAGTTTTACTAAGGCTGATGCTTTTTTAGTTTAATTATGTTTCCAAGATTCTTGTACAAAGCAGTGGCTTGTTTCAGCAAAGTTAGTTTCTAAAAAAGCATGTAAAGGTGAACACTACAAATGTCCAAAATTACCATTAGGTTTGGCAATACATGAATTTATATAGACTATACCCTTTCTCTCTGTCTCCATTATATCCTGATATTTGTCAGTATTGAGAGAGATTATTTTTTCATTGATTAAGAATTCATTGGCATACTGTATACACTGTACTGTGTGTCTGGACAATATTAAAAAGTAAATTTTTTTGTAGTAGGGGCAATATAATTGACATTATATAAATTAAAAATTGTGTATGGTGTATGACTCCAATGTATTAAAATGTCTTTCAGTTTTGCTCACTGGTGGGACACAATATTTTATCAATGTGAAGAAAACTAAAATTGTAAGAGGTGAACTCTGATATCTTTTCACGATGATTTTACACTTACCAACAGCTTCTTTGGAGATTTTGGTTTCATGTTTGGAGGAACCCCTCGTCAGCAAGACAGAAATATTCCAAGAGGAAGTGATATTATTGTAGATCTAGAAGTCACTTTGGAAGAAGTATATGCAGGAAATTTTGTAGAAGTAAGTCCAAACTATACAGCTATTCATATTGACTCCCAGAATGTGTTCTTATGACTAAAAACAAGAGGTTTCTACGTACCTTCTCTGTCTTTTAGGGGGTGGGGAGGTGTATAGAATTGAATTAATCATAATTCTTGGTTCATGATATGCTGTTATTATTTCATGAACTCATCACTCAGCCCAAGAACTAAATAAAACAATACCAGGAGATATATCTACCTACATGCTACTTCCCTATTCCATTCACTTGCCTCCTTTCCCAGGTAACTGTCTAATATCCTGAGTTTTGTCTTTATTGTTCTCTTGCCACTCGTGTTTGTTTGTTTTATTACATATATAGGAATACCTGAATAATATATTGTTTACTTTCACTGTTTTTGACTTTGTAAAAATGATATCATACTATATATTATCTTCTGAGACTGGCCTTTTTTACTCACTCTTAATATTGTCAGAATTCATCCATGTTCTTGCTTATAGCTATAATTCTGCTGAAGAGAATTTCATTGTGACCACGTTGCATCAATAGGCATGTAGGTTACCTCCACGTTTTTTCAATTCCAAGCTGTGCTTTTAGGAAGTCTTGTACATATATCCAGGTAAAAATATTAATTTCCCATGTTCCCTTGCAGACCTGTTGTCTGTCATCATTGCTAATACATAATGTGCATCACTCTTTGCAGTTAGCATGCTCCTAAACAAATTCCTTTTTAATCTAATTATTGTAAAGGATGTATATGACCTTGCTATTTAAATGCCCCCATGGTAAGTTCTTTTTAAGAAAAAATTACCTTGAGAGAGCATAGTGATTAAAAGCACAGAGTTTGGAGCTAGACTGCCTGGTTTAGAATCCTGGCTCTACCATACATTGGTTATGTGACCTTGGTCGTATTACTGAGCCTTTCTGTGCTTTCATTCTTTCCTCTGTAAAATGGAGATAATAGCAGCATCTACCTCATAAAGCTGCTATGAGGATTAAATGAGTTCATAAATATATGTGATTAGGGCCTTGCTTGGCACATACTAAGTGCTATAAAGTGTTGGCTCTAATTATTGTTATTTATTCCGTTGACCTGGGCTTTCATATGTTTGTAGGCATTGAGGGATTTTTCTCCAGGCATTCATGTCATCTCACTGCATGAGCACGTGCCCTGTGATTAGTAGGTGTTTGACTAAACAGGCAAAATCAAGAGTACATTTCTTCATATATTTTAGCTTCTAGTGATTTAGAGGGGTCAGAATGTTTACTTGCAGTCAGCTACAAGGAGATGATCGTTGTGTCTTTTCTTACGGGTTAGAGTATCTGAATCGAGACAGCACTGGAAAACACTGCCAGATTGAGTTGCCTGAAACAAGGAAGTGTTTTCATGAGGTTAATCATGACTAATCGTGGGGTGGGAGCGACAAACCAGCTTTTGAAGGCTGTGGTTGTTCTTCAGGGCTTACGCTTTACACAGCTCAGATTTCTCAAGAGATAGTAATTCTGTGCACTACTTTAACTCAGTAGTATTGTGTCATGGCTTAGAAAAGGTGATTCCACACATACTATCTTTCAGTTCTCTTCTTTCTTACCCTCCTCTCTCTTCTCCAACTTTAGAATTTGAGTCAGTTAAAGATCCATTTGCTCAACTCCTATGTGGGAGCTGACCTGTAACTCCTCCAAGACTTCTCTCAGCTGTGGGTCTCCCTGAGGGATGGCTTGGGAGAGAAGGGGAAGTGCCAACCCCGGCAGGTGCGCAGAGTCCCGATCTGGTGAGGAAACCAAAGGCTGTGGGACACAAGAGAGAAGCTGATCCTGTGTGTGTACTTGCTAGGTGGTTAGAAACAAACCCGTGGCAAGGCAGGCCCCTGGCAAACGGAAGTGCAACTGCAGGCAGGAGATGCGGACCACCCAGCTGGGCCCCGGCCGCTTCCAGATGACCCAGGAGGTGGTCTGCGACGAGTGCCCGAATGTCAAGTGAGTGCAAGCACCTTCTTTGCTCTGCCAAGGGACACTTTAATCATCTCATTTGTCTAATAAAATGCCAATGGTCCATACCTAGATTTTTTTTCCCTCCCTGTCCCCCATCCTTCTCTCTCTCCCTCATGTTCTGCCAGAGGATAGAGCAAAGAAATGTACAGTTTAATTTTTTCTGAAAGTATCTATTAAGAATATCTCCTTTTATGTTTATGAACTAATAAGCAGTGCCCTTTATTTCTGAATATACTTTAAAAAAATGTTGATATTTTTCCGTTTTCCTACTTGGAATGTTTCCTTTTTCCTACTTGGAATACTTAGAGCAATCTTATGTGTACAGCTAACATTTCAGATTAGAGAAGTACTATTTGCTGATTTATGTTATAAATACAACTGTTTAATTGAACCTTCAATTGTATATATTAAAACTAGCTCAGTTATTTGTGGGATCAGTGAAAAAAATCAAATAGGATAAACTCTTCTGTTAGATTTTCTGATAAACATGATGCTGTCCTTTCAGGTGCACGTTTATGTAAGTGCGAGTAGTTTTCTCTGTTACTGATCACCCACTTCAAGACAATCAGTCTACTGCAGGCTTTTTTGGAGTCAGCAGTCGCATGGTTATGTGATATATAGTAGCTTTGCCCTGGCTTTTGGCAGGTGGAAGGTGTAAATGGATATCAGGTGGTTTTGTCATTTAGGGATACAGGATAGTCTTCCAAGAGAAAAGGTCTGATTGAGTAGATAAAACTTTATTATCTGTATCTGGGGTTTGGTTTATATTTTCTTCTTTTTTTTTTTTTCTTTTAAATGCTCTTTGTCTCAGACTAGTGAATGAAGAACGAACACTGGAGGTGGAAATTGAACCTGGGGTGAGAGATGGCATGGAGTACCCCTTTATTGGAGAAGGTGAAATATTGATATTGATGTTTTATTATTGTAACTTTATGCTCTCGCCTGCTTATGAGCGCCTCCCACCCCCGCCTCACCCCATACCTCGTGGCCACCTAGTAAATGCATATATCATTTCCAACACACTTCAGTCAGTTTTAGGACACAGAAAGCCTTTTTATGACCATCCTTAAGCATCCTGGCTGGTCCACTTAAGCAGTAGCATTACTGTTTATCCTTTGACTATCATGGCCAAAAGTTACTGTCAAGTAGCCTAAGTTAGGTCAAAGTTTAAATGTTCAGAACTTAATGGATTAATTTTAACTCAGCAATGAAAGAAGTTATGTAACTCTAGTTGGCATTAATAAGATGCTCTCAGACCTCACTTAGGGGTTAAATTTAAATCTCTAGAAGAAAAATAGCTTTAAAACATCAGATTCAGGAGACCAGTGAATCATTCCTTGTTTAGGAAGTAGGTCAAGTTATTTATTGCTGTGTCTGAGTCCCAGGTGATCCTCACTAATAATCTGAGACTTGACATAACCAGGTAGACACAGACACGCTGCTCTCACAGATAGGCTTGACAGTCAAAGCCTAAGGTAGTGGCTTTAGAAAATTCTCTCAACTGCTAAATAGATTTGCAGCGTTCAACTTGCGTGGCTTACAGTGTGCTGTAATCTCTTCTCTTCTGACAAGGTGAGCCTCATGTGGATGGAGAGCCAGGAGACTTACGGTTCCGAATCAAAGTTGTCAAGTAAGTAATCTCAGTTTAGAGGCCTTCTCTTTAGCCCTTGCTTTTCAGAGGAGTCAGGTTAAAGAAATATGGGTAGCTACCAGGGCACTTCCAGACTTTTTCCTCTGTTTCATGCCCTTAATACCCTAAATATGTAACTCTACAGCCATACTGAAAATTTGGGGTTGGAGCCTAGGATTGAGTCCATTTATTTATTTACTCAGGACTTCCAAGTCCAAAAGATGTTGGGAGGAAAGCATCGATATTATGAGTAAGGAGCTGTGAAAGAGAGGCAGACAAGGAGACCAGAGATTTTAACTGAGGAAATACGGCCCCATACAAGAATGGGAGACTTTTCCATAGAAAGGAGCTTCTGTGACATGATCTGCAGCTGCTGGGCAGCTTCTCTGGTTGGCTTCTCTTCAACGTGCAGTTCTACTTACATAAGAATTTTACCTGGGACTCAGGCTTTCTTGTTTATCACTTGTCTCTTGTTACCACTTTGGAAACCAGTGATACCTCTGTTTCTAAGGATTCATTGAAACAAGGTTCCCACCCAAATATGGAGAAATGGGCCCCCAGTGCCAAGGACTTTTTTCCCTCATAGCACTCTTTAATCTCTGTGATCTTTCCCCAACCTTTCTCACCTACCTTGTCTTTCCCATCACTTCCCAGAGAAACTGGCACATGTACTATTCCCTGAATAAACCTGGTACCTTCTCAAGTCCTTATCTTTGCCAGAATTCCCTCTTGCCCTATCCCCACCCTCCCCTGCGCCCACCTTATTTGCAGCTTCAGAGCTGATCGGGCCTTACAAGCCCAGCTCTAGAAGCCCCCCAGGACCCGTCCCTGATGCCCTTCTCCCCCAGTCCCACAGCCAGAAGTTGTCCTTCTCTCTTTTCCATAATCTAGTTACTTGTATTTTAATTACGTGCTTTGACTTCTGCTGATTGTAAGCTCCTTAAGATTAGGGTTTAATAAATCTTAGGCTACTTTACAGTCTTGATTAATACTATACACGAAGGAGTGTCTAATAAATGCCTATTTCTTGAAAGAGTGGCATTCATCCTTTTCCATGATTTTTCTAAAAACTTTTTGAACTCTTCCCAAAGAGAGACTTTGGAAGTTAATGATCTTTACCTTGTTCTGTTCTAGGCACCCAATATTTGAAAGGCGAGGAGATGACTTGTACACAAACGTGACAGTCTCCCTCGTGGAGTCTCTGGTGGGCTTCGATATGGATATTGCTCACTTGGATGGTCACAAGGTAAGCAAACCAGTTCTCCCACTTCCTGTCCTTTTAAAGCCTTCACATGGCTGCTGTTGAGGTTACTTCAGCCACTTCAGTCATTTGGAGCCACGGGAACTAAGTGCTCAGGCTTTGTCCTGTCATCTTTCCTCACTCTGCTGCTGAACGTGTAGCAGTAACAACGCCACAGACCCCTCAGCTACTCAGGTGATTGCACAGCCTTTGGCAGTCTCGTCTTTACAGTCTCCGTTGGTAAAAGCCTTACTTTTTTACGTGTTTCGTTTTTCTTTTTCTTTTTGAAAACCTTCTCTTTCTTTGGCTCACACTGTCCTAATGATGTTTCCCCTACCCCTTCATCCTGCTGCTCTGAGCCATGACATGGGCTCTGGGCGCCAGTACTCACTGGAAGCTGTGTGTTGTGCTTCGAGAGTACCAGTCCTGCTCCAGTCCATCCCCTTTGCTTTCCAGGTACATATTTCCCGGGATAAGATCACCAGACCAGGAGCCAAGCTATGGAAGAAAGGGGAAGGGCTCCCCAACTTTGACAACAACAACATCAAGGGCTCTTTGATAATCACTTTTGATGTGGATTTTCCAAAAGAACAGTTATCAGAGGAAGCAAGAGAAGGTGAGGGTATAATGTTTACTGTTCAAGGAAAGATGAGGTCTACATTAGAAGGATTAGAGGCTTAGGGGTGAAGTCTGCAATGACTGATTGAGAAGAGGGCCCAGTCAGTGGGTCCTAAGTAAAAAGGAAAAGGTGAGAGAGGTCAAAACTGGAAAGAGGACAAAGAAGAAGGAATGGAAGACAGCCAAAGAGCTTTCTGTCCATTTCAATTGCCTCTTATCGGATTTTGTGGGATGTATGTGTGGTATGTGTGCCTGAGACACAAAGACAGGGGCTCACCTTGGACGTGCATGTATGGGTATCCACATGCGATAAAGTTAGACATTGGTAGTTACTTGTTTAATTCAGATCCCTGGTTGTCATAAGGCCTTTTGTGAGCCTCCCCATGACACATGGTCTTCAAACTCTGGGGAAGTCACTTTTTTGTTAACGGAGTCATTTGTTTGTTCTTTCCTCAGGTATCAAACAGCTGCTGAATCAAGGGTCAGTGCAGAAGGTATACAATGGACTGCAAGGATATTAAGAGCGAATAAAATTGGACTTTGTTTTAAAATAAGTGAATCAGCGATATTTATTATCTGCAGGGTTTTTTGTTTTTGTTTTCATTTTCAATATGCAAGTTTGGTTTAATTTTTTTTTCTTCTAATGATCGTCATGAAATGAATAAGAGGGCTTAAGAATTTGTCCATTCGTGTTGAGAAAAGAATGACCAGCAAAAGGTTTAATAATACCTCTCCCTTTGGGGATTTATGTCTGGTGCTGCCACCTGAGTTTCAAGAATTAAAGCTGCAAGAGGACTCCAGGAGCAAAAGACACAGTATAAAGGGTTGGAGTTAATTGTTAGCTATTTCATTCGAAATGCCAACTGGAGAAGTCTGTTTTTAAATACAATTTTGTTGTTAATTTTTTCTTGACTCCTGTTTCTTGTTGGTGTAGTTACCCTGTTGTCTCTTCCATCTCCATTTTGGTCATTTTTCCTTGATCAGCCTCGCTTCCCTCCTTGGGGCCTGTGAGCTAGCTGGGTTTTCCTCCCATCAAGCAAGATGAATGCACAAACCTGTGGAAGAGTGATGAAGATCCAGTCCCTGTACCCAGTTAAACACACATGGCACTTTCTAGAAAGGAGCCTGAAGAAAATTAGAGATTGGAGTAGGTGAAACAAGGTCACACAACCACCTAATTGTCCTTGAGAAAGTATATTCCCTCTCATTTAATTTGGGAATAATCAAATCTGACATGGAAACTTTACTGTTTAGAAAGCACTTTCCATGTATCCAATCTCAGTTGACCTCATGTTTGAAAAGTCTTCGGCTTGTGTTAGGAACTAGGATTATTGTCGGCCCTAGAAAATGAATTTGAAGCAGTAGAGTTGCATGTTGTATTTGCTTCTCCCAGTGGAACCTAATTCAGGTGGTATGTGACGTCAATATATTTGACTTTGTAACCTCCTTCCCTTTTCTACATTATACAGTCAAATTACATTCTTTATGTTACTTTAGCTAGTGAATGTTTCAATGTTGTTGAACAACTGCTGTTGCAGAGTGTTTGTGGAGCTGCCTTCTAGCCATCAGTTTGGTTCCAGCAACATTCCCACCTTTGGCTATACAGCAGCCAATGCTGCTATTGCCTTTTCATTTATTTTGCCCTGTTTTATAAAAATTAGGGGAAAGGCGGTGGGGAGGAAATTTCATCCATTTAGAACAGTTAAGAACAAGCACGCCAGGACTTCCCTGGTGACACTGGTTAAGAATCCTCCTGCCAATGCAGGTTACGTGGGTTCGAGCCCTGGTCTGGGAAGATCCCAAATGCCATGGAGCAACTAAGCCCTTGGGCCACAACTACTGAGCCTGTGCTCTAGAGCACACGAGCCACAACTGCTGAGCCCGCGTGCCACAACTACTGAAGCCCACACGCCTAGAGCCCGTGCTTTGCAGCAAGAGAAGCCACTGCAACGAGAAGCCCGCGCATCGCGACGAAGAGTAGCCCCCGCTCGCCGCAACTAGAGAAAAGCCCGTGCGCAGCAACAAAGACCTAACGCAGCCAAAAATAAATTAAAAAAAGAAAAAGCGCACCTTTTAACCTCAATCAGACACTATTTTTTAAAAATTTACCTATTTGTTTTTATTTTTGGCTGTGTTGGGTCTTCGTTGCTGTGGGCGGGCTCTTTCTCTAGTTGTGGCGAGCGGGGGCTGCTCTTTGCTGTGGTGTGCGGGCTTCTCATTGTGGTGGCTTCTCTTGTGGAGTGCGGGCTTTAGGCACGTGGGCTTCAGTAGTTGTGGTGCACAGGCTCAGTAGTTGTGGCTTGTGGGCTCTAGAGAGCAGGCTCAGTAGTAGTGGCGCATGGGCTTAGTTGCTCTGCGGCATGTGGGATCTTCCTGGACCAGGGCCTGAACCTGTGTCCCCTGCATTGGCAGGCGGATTCTTAACCACTGCACCACCAGGGAAGCTCCCAGACACTATTTGGACTTGAGTGATCCAACTGTGTGTTCACTTGTGAAGAAAAAGAACAAAATTCAGAGGCTTATTTGAAATGCTGAAAATCTAGCTTAGAAATCAAATGCCCCATATAAATACGTGTGTGTTTCATGAACTTTTGTACATTTAATATTCATTATGTACTGAGTTGCTGTAGTTAAAAATTTCTTAGGAGTAATTATCAACATTTCTCTTCTATATCTTAGCCCAGGAGAGCTCTTGATCATTTTTTGCACTTGCTGATTTTTTCCAAGATTTTTGCAAAGAGTCACATACCAAACTAGAGTTATTATTCTTAGCTAGAAAGACCCCAGATATAACGCTTTTCTATAAATAAGAATGTTCACGGGGCTTTGTCACTACTGTTTATCCATGGTCCAGATGGCCATGAATGAATGAGTTAAAAAAGAATATTCTTTTACCATTGACTCTTTGTGAGCTTCAGTTTACTTTAAGTGCTTTCTCTGAAGCACATTATAACATGGAAAGACTTGTATCAAAGTTCCATAGATTTTCTTGTAATAAAGCATAGTAACAGGGTGGTGCGGTGGAGATGACAGGAAGATCGGAAAACCAGGCTTTAAAGCCCAAGCTTTTTGCACTAAGGTACAACTGCCTTCCCAGAAGTTAATGCTGCCCCCAAATGGAGCGGTGGTCCCCGAGGCAGCAAGCTCCCTACCAGAAATGGGCTTGGGAGGTTGTAATGGTCAGTATATGTTCCCTTCAAGCTGAAGATTTCTATGTGTTACAGAGTTTTCAAGTGAAGAACTGAAAACTTGCTCTCTTACTCATTTAGTAACAAGTATTTATTGAGTCCTTACTATGTGCCAGTTTCTGTTCAAGTGCCTTATATAGATGAGGTTGTTTGTATGGAAGAGGGAGTATTATCCTCAATCTGCAGATGAGGAAATGAGTTACACCTCACAGCTTACTAGTGTGGGTCTGGCATTTGAAGCCAAGCAGTCTGCTTCAGAGAATGTGCTCTTAACTCATGAATTCATGATTTCTACTTAGAGAAAATAAATGGTGCGGAAGAAGTATTCTAGGTAGTTATGGTGAGAGAACAAATAATAATGTCTTCACCCCTGCAAGGAAAAATGTCACTCCAATGAGATATGTAATGAAGCAGAAAGGGTGGTTGGCCTGGGATGGGATTCAATTCTGTGACACTGGGCAAGCCAGTTAACCTCCCTGAACCTCAGTTTTCTCACCTGCAAAATGGAAATAATGAAGGGTGATATATTTTAATTTGAGCTTTTGTGATTTCTAACATATTTTAGCTACACATTTATCTATGTTTAATTCCTGGTCCTCAGCTGCATTCACTATTGTTTATGTTGCCAGATTCCTGAATCCTAGATGGGTGTTAGTGCTCAGAAATCACTGTTTTTGGAAAAGGGAACAGGATATGGAAACAAAACCACTGGAAAAGTTGCATTGGTGGTTCTTAGAAATGGAAGGAAGATTTTACTCTATTCCTTGACAAAAGATAAGCTGCAATTAGCTCCAGTAAAAACGTCTACCTTGAACAAAGATACACATCCAAGGACTCCAGGAGATAAGCAGAGAGGAAAAAATGGTTTGATGAGTATTCACTTTTTTAAAATTCTAGACTTTTAGTCACTGACATGGTACCAGTACTCATGATCAAGGGTTGACTACAGGTCACAGGCAGTGGGTACCGGTACAGCTTCCACAGTGATTTATATGTCAAAGAGCCCAGACCCTTTCTCTTTCCACTAAATGAAATCAGTACTTATGAGTGGGACAACTTTAGGTATGGTACCTCTATTGATGCAGCGAGCCTGAGAATGCCATGAGTAGAGGGCAGTGCAGTCACAGAGCTGAGTGTCAATGAGAACCTCTAGAGCTGCTCTGACCAATATGGGAGCCATATGTGGCTTAGCACTTGAAATGCGGCTGGTACAAATTGAGAGGTGCTATAAGTATAAACTACACACTAGATTTTGAATACAGTACAAAATAAAGAATGTAAAGTAACTGAATTTTATATATTGATTACACGTTGAAATGATAGTATTCTGGGTATATTTGGTGAAATATATTATTAGAATGATAAATAAAATACATTATAAAATTCACCTGAGGTGGTTTTGGTTTTTCACTTTTTCAAATGTGGATACTAGAAAATTTTAAATTACATGTGTAGCTCATATTATCATTTTATTGATAGCGCTGCTGCCAGGTTACTTCTCAACACGAGAGAAGTTGACTAGCACTTTGGGATGAAGGACCTCCTTTTCCTCCCTATTCAATTACCTCTCATTCAATTCAGTCCAGTGGTCCAGACTGTCAAGATGTTTTGGGATCCCCATTCAATCATCCAATATTCTGTCTGTGCCTCTCTGCTTGATGTTATCTGTCCGCTGTATTGGCTGAGACATCAAGATTTTTATCCAAACAGTGAAGAAAAGTGCTGACCAAAGAACTGAAGGACAACTCCTGGGTTTTGCCACTGAAAGCCTCTCTCCGGGTTGTCATTCATCAAAACGTTGGCATATAGTCATATCAACCTCCATGAAAATAACTAATTTTGCATGTAGCCATATTTCTTATCATGTCCACAAGGATATGCTGAGAGGCCTTGTTGAAATCCATTTATACAACAGCCTATTAGGAAATGAGGTATATCTGACATGACTTCTTCTTAGCAAGCCCATATTGGGTCCTAGAGATCAGCACGTTCTCATCTACGTGCTTACAAATGATGCCTAAGTTGACTGTCACCTTCTTAGCTTTTGGAAGAATCACCCATCTCCAGTCTTTCAGCCTCTTACCCCTCCACAGTGTCTCAAAGTCACAGCCGTGTTTAACAACCTCCTCTATATTCCTCTCAGTACTCTGGGATTTTGTCTAGTCCAGAAGACATAATTTCCTTTGAAGTGTTAATAAGTGTTTCTTGTAATCAGCTCTTCCCTCTCGGTCTTCCATTTCCTCTTACTGCTGTTCATTCTACCCTTATGTTTCAAACATCATTCTTTCTGACAGAATATAGATGCAAAATTGGAGGTTTTATATACCATAATTATTTTTTTAAAGGCTTTAGTATTTATTGAGTCTTTCCAATGTATTAAACTTAGCTTTTGTAACAGATAATTCTTTTTTTAATCTTTTTTTTAACGTCTTTATTGGAGTATGATTGCTTTACAATGTTGTGTTAGTTTCTGCTCTATAACAAAGTGAATCAACTATACGTATACATATATCCTCATATCCCCTCCCTCTTGCGTCTCCCTCCCACCCTCCCTATCCCACCCCTCTAGGTGGTCACAAAGCACGGAGCTGATCTCCCTGTGCTATGCGGCTGCTTCCCACTAGCTATCTGTTTTACATTTGGTAGTGTATATATGTCAATGCTACTCTCTCACTTCGTCCCAGCTTACTCTTCCCTCTCCTCATGTCCTCAAGTCCATTCTCTACATCTGCATCTTTATTCCTGTCCTGCCCCTAGGTTCTTCAGAACAATTTTTTTTTTTTTTAGATTCCATATATATGTGTTAGCATATGGTAGTTGTTTTTTTCTTTCCGACTTACTTCACTCTGTATACCATAGTTATTTAAATGTATATACTCTAGAATCAAACCCCTTAGAATCAAATTCCTGTTCTACCACTTACAAGTTGTGCCTCAATTTCTCCATCTGCAAAATGGTAATAATAATAGTACCCCTTTCACAGGGTCATTGAATAATTGGACAGTCACAACTGGAATTGCTGGCTTGGGGACATATAGGCAAAAAGGAGCAAGTTAGTATCTCTATTTTGCTTAACTAAGGTTTGTAAAGTTTTTTTTTTTTTTTTTTTTTTTTTTTTGCGGTACGCGGGCCTCTCACTGCTGTGGCCTCTTCCGTTGTGGAGCACAGGCTCTGGACATGCAGCCTCAGCGGCCATGGCTCACGGGCCCAGCTGCTCCGCGGCATGTGGGATCTTCCCGGACGGGGAACCCGTGTCCCCTGCATTGGCAGGCGGACTCTCAACCAATGCACCACCAGGGAAGCCCTGTTTTCTTTTAAGTCATTTTCTCGTTATTACCACTAAAAATCAAGTTATTCATTAAAACAACAAGAATGATAATTTTCAATGCAAACTCAAATAAGTAATGCACCTCGACTGTGTCTGCCCTCTTCACTTAGCCTCACTTAATCCTAATGTAGAGAAGGTAGCTTCCATATGGGCTGGGTTTTGATTTAGAGATAATTCTTCCAAAAAATAAAAATAAATAAAAGATGGCTCCTGAGATCTAATATCAGTTGTGGAAACCAAACAAGTCAGGTAATTAAAGCCTCTGCCTCTTCTAACAGGTCACTAACCTAGGACAGCAGAAAATTGATAGACAAGGTTTTCAGCAAGGCATTTGATGATTCAGATCTTTATATCTTTGGGGGCAAAATAGAGGCATATAGTTGGATTCATAACTCAATAACTATGTTTGAACATGCTGTTAATTAATGAACCAATGTCAACCTGGAAGGGAGGTGGTCTCTGCTGGCACAAAACAGAGCTATGTTCTCAGTCCTGATCTATTCAATACTTTTATCAGTGGTGAGCATTCAGGAAGAGAGTTTAAAATGCCAAGCACCTAGTGTATGTGTAAGTAACAGTTTTCACAGCTCTTATATGCTTGTGGGTCCAAAAAGTCCAAGGAGAGAAGCAGGACACCTTAAAGCTGACCAGACAAGCTTTGACTCCTGCACAATGCTTACGGTGGGGGAAGCAAATTAACCTGGAAGGAGAGGGTTGGATGTACCAGCTTCATCCACAGCGCTGATGGCAAAGCATGACTTGGCAGCAACACTATCAAGGTGTCACTTGAATTGATGTCTCCCAACACAATTACAAGAGGACTTGCACTGAATTTTGAGGGGAAGTAACCGTAACAAACTAAAAAGTCAGTTGAATAAAAGTTTTATACTATCAGGGCCATTATAAGGAGCTATAAGTCTTTAGCTTCTTATAAATTGTAAGAGTTAAATGTCTCTGTGTTTTGAGGTTTGGTAAAGGAATTTTGACACTGGTGGGAGCAGGGAACGTCCCCTAATTCTGCTCAGCAACTGCTACAAAAGGGAAACCAGGTGAGCAGCCTTATGATGCCCTAAGAGTGATGTCCCAGTTACTATTGCCATGTATCAAATTACCCCAAAGCTTAGTGGCTTAAAACAGCAACATTATTTTTTTTGCAAATCTGCAGTATGGGCTGGGCTTGATGAAGACAACTCCTTTGTGCCATGTGGTGTCCACCGGGACAGCTCAAAACCTGGGGACTGGAATCTTTTTTTTTTTTTTTTTTTTTGCGGTACGCGGGCCTCTCACTGCTGTGGCCTCTCCCGTTGCGGAGCACAGGCTCCGGACGCGCAGGCTCAGCGGCCATGGCTCATGGGCCCAGCCGCTCCACGGCACGTGGGATCTTCCCGGACCGGGGCACGAACCCGTGTTCCCTGCATCGTCAGGCGGACTCCCAACTGCGCCACCAGGGAAGCCCGGGACTGGAATCTTTTGAAGGCTCTCTACTCACATGTCTGGCAGTTGATCCTGGGAGGACTCAAGCAGCCGGAGACTGGAACCATGAGGCTCCTTGAGAATCTCTATCCCCATGTGGTCACTGTAGCATGGCTTTAGCATAGCTGGACTCCCTGCATGTTGGCTCAGGGCTCCCAAAATATGTGTTCCAAAAGACTGAAGAAAGGAAAAGCTTCATTTCTTTTTGTGACCTATCCTCATAAGTCGTGCAGCATCCTTTCCATCACATTCTATTCATGGAGGCAGCCATAAACACTCACTCATATTCCAGGGGAGAAGAAGTAGACTCAACGTTTTGATGAAAGAATCTTCAAGGTTTTGAAAGAGTATGTAGACCTGCAAATATTGCTGTGGCCTTTTTTGGAAAATACAATTTGCCCCAGCTGATCACATGAGGTGAACATAAGAGCAGCAGCTGTGACCAAGAGACAATGTCAGAACAGCATGAAAGAGGTCAGGGAAACTCAAGAAGAATGAAGGGACTATCTGCAAATCCGTTCGCACCACCCTGTCCCCCTGCCATCCAGGAAGGGAAGGATTCTGGAAGCAGAAGTTTTGGAGATGGGACCTGAGCCAAAGGTCACACCATTCTGGTCAAGGGGATTATTCCCCTCCCTGCTGGGGGAGCCTGGAAAATGTGGATTACACATCAGTGACCTTCCATGAGAACATGAGGGATGCTGATCAAAGCCATGGACACTCAAAACCGAGAGGGTTGTCAAGAGTTGTCAAGATCTGGTTCCTGACTACAGTTGCCGAAATCTCTCAGAACCCAGTTCTGGGAAAAGAGGACTACTAGCTGTTTTTTAAACCAAATAGCACAAGAAAAGTCTCTTAAAGTCAGTTGCATCTTCTAGTATTCCTCAGGACTCAACATAATATGATCCCTGAATTCATTTCCACCAGCTGCCAGGCCCTGTGCAAGGTGCTGAGGATATGTAAGGTGCTCAGATACGATTCTTAGCATTGGGGGCCTCACATTCTAGTGCAGGGGGCTCCAACACTTACCCTTCTCCAAATAATTCATGCTCAATGCAGAAAACTTGGGAAACCACACCCACAAAGATGTGACATTTGAATATACTGAACCTGAAAATCTAGGGAAGAACTCAAAACACAGCTAATCCGAGAATGTATGTGCATGAAGAGAATTTGAACAAGGAAGGAGATGCAAACTAAACACTGTCACAAAATACCACACTATGAGTTGTTTTGTTTTGTTTTTTAATTTCTTTGATGGACTTTGAAGCACAAACGTTAGGGTGTATCTGAAGTTTCCGGCCCAGACTTTATCAGTGTGGCTCACTTTCAAGGGGAACTGGTTGAGCTGAGAAGTATCCATGGCTACTAGCTATGGGCATGTTGTCCCTGGAATTTTGGTGATAGTGTATGAATCCCAGAATGATCCTGGTATTTCAGATTATCTGGTCAAACTCTGGGCAATTCTTGGGTCCACTTAGTGCACAGATATTTTATCTTTTACTTAACTCTTGCTGTAGAAACTGAGAGCCCCATCAGTGATATAGATGTAGGTTAAAGAAAGATATCCTGACTGATATCCTCCACAGTTTCCTAGAAAGCAGTCTGTGAAATTGCAGTGTTATCAGTTTGCTCAGCTGTGATCATGATTAGCCCCAGGTCTACAGTTCTGTATCCAAGTGCAGATCTGCTGATTATCAGCAACGTGACCTCGGAGAAATATCTTAACCTCTCTGAGCCTCAGTCCCCTTATCTACCTCAGATTCTGAAGACTATACAACATGATGTATTTAAAAGTACTTAGCAAAGTACTGGTGTGTAGCAAACACTCTTTAAATATTAGTTATTGCTATGGACTGAAGGTTTGTGGCCCTTAATTCCCCACCCACCTACCCCCCCACCAAATTCATAGGTTGAAGCCCTAGTGTGATGGTATTCAGAAGTAGAGTCTTTAGGAGGTAATGAGGGTGGAACCCTCATAAATGGGATTAGTGCCTTATAAAGATAGATGTGAGAGAGATGATCTCTCCACCACGTGAGGATACAACAAGAAGACAGCCATCTGCAAACCAGGAAGCTTGCCCTCACCGGACACTGAATCTGCCAGCAGCTTAATTGTGGACTTCTCAACCTCTAGAACTGTGAAAATAAATGTCTGTTGTTTAAGACAGGCAATTTATAGTAATTTGTTATAGCAGCCTGAACTAAGACAGTTATTATTACTGTTATGCAATAAATGTGATTAAACTGTTTTTGAAGAAATTTGCATTTCTGGTAAAACATCACATTTTTGAAATCTTAGGTTATCTTTCCCCAATGTCAAACAGCGTAAAACATTCATTGACCTGCTCATGTGTGGATTTCTGACCCTGTGGTACTTCCCACTCTGAAAAAAACCAGAAATGTTCCTGCTGAAGAATTTCTGCAGAGAGCTGATGGAAAATGACGCTACATTCTCAGTCGGCTCCAGGTCCAGAAATACAGGAACTGCTAGGAGGAGGGATGCGTACTATACAAAATTAATAAAAGAAACCTCAAATAGAGTTGGGAGACCAGAAGTGGGGAGCTCTCAGGCTTTGGGAGGATAACAGAGCACAACAGAAAAAAGCTTCCTCTTTCCTAGCAAGGACTCAGCCAATGGAAAACTACGGGCTTTTTGTTTACTACACCCCTCCCAGCTTCCTTTTCCTCTCTATAAAAGAGTTCTCCTTCCCTTGCTGTTTGGGGACTAGCCTGTAGCTCACCGTGGTTGTGGCACTGAAATGCAATTCTTTGTTGGTCGCGAATAAACCCATTTTTGCTGGAGAAATATTTAGCAGTCTATTTGTTTCATGTCAGCATTTTGGTGGCCCGAACAGGGACCAGAGAAGACTCCCGATGGTTCCAGGGCTGCTGAGCAAATAGGTGTGGTATCCACAATTGAGCCCAGAGTGGCTTACTGCTTTTCTCATGGACCTTAGAGTTTGAAGGTACATATTTCTCCTGGATCCAAGCTCACACCCCCTTGTGTTTGAAACTCCCCTTTATTCAGGATCTATGTAAAGGTTTCATCTTTCTGGTTAAAGCCTTATTCTCTATGTGAGTACTTGTTTGGCACTTTGGTCTGATCTTAAAATCAGACTGTTTCAACCGAAGCTGGCTGAAAATGCCTTCGACCCAGTTCCTTTGCGAAGGGGCTGCCTTTGGTCTGTTTCCCCCAAGACCAAGCTGTCTCCTTAAGACTGGCTGGGATTGGCTTGCAAGCTGTTTAAATTGTGCCGTTAGTGCTGTAAGGTGTTTGAAAATTGTTCCTTACTCTAGAGGGAAAAGCCTCTGAGAAATGAGACCCCAGTTATCTAAGTATTTTGAGGGTGCCCCCTATAGGAGCTCTGGTCAGTTTTATGTTTGAAAACCAAGGTTCTTCCTCAAGTGCATTTCTAACTAAATGGACCCACCTGACCAAAGGCAATTTAGACTATCAGTGGCCATTATGGGCAAATTTTGAAATCTACAAACTTAATTTCCTTGCAGCCAAATTGGACCGCAATAGCTCACTTTCCAGAACTGAGCGGAATGCTTATTTCAATTGGCATTTGCAGGCTTCCCAACATTATTAGGCCTCTCAAATTGCCTCTCTGCAAAATAAGATTTTAAGATTAACTGAGGCAAGCAAACAATTAAAGAAAGCAAACGGCTCACAAATCCTCAGACTCTTCTTTGGTTTCCTTGTCTCAGGCTCTGCCTCTGGCACTGTCTTCTTCCTTCACTTCTACAATGCCTATGCCTATACCCTCAAATCGCTCACACTAATTCTCCCACCAAACTTTCCCTTTTCTCTGAAACTCTCCCCACTCCCTTTTCCTCTGCACTTGTCAGAACCTGTCTCTTTAAAGTTAAGCCTTCTGAGGATCCAGCGGCTAAACTCTTAATTTCTTATACTCCCTGGGCTAAAGTTGAACTGTGAGCCATAGTCAAAGATTTTCCCCAAATAACTGAAGATCCTCACAGATTTGCTGAGGAATTTAATTCAAACTTATGAAACTAGTTTCTCTGACTGTATCAGCTAGTTCATATGCTCGGTGGTGAAGGCTAGGCCCAGCACTGGATGAAAACTACTAATTGGGAAAGTCCAGAAAGGTCTCTAGAAATATAGCTGGGAGACCAGCCCATTAACTTATCATATGATCAGACTCAGGCAATTGCTAAGCAATTTCATCAAGCATGCTATGGCTTTTCCAAGGCCTGTTGATGGGAGCAAAATTCAGGCTTGCACACAAAACTCTGATGAACCTGTTCATGAATATTACAGTAGGCTTCAGATTCTGGTCTTCCTTCAGATGTAGATTCCACCCGGGTAGCCTTTAACTCTATGTTTATTAATGGGCTGAACCAGGACCTTTCCCTTCTAGTAAAAAGGACCAGGATAGAAGGGAAACTATGTTCACACCAGATTTAGTGAATGTTGCAAATCAGCTCTCTCGTACTCTAGATGAGTCACCTCTAAGGAGGCCAGCCAAAATCTTAATCTTCCCACTTGTAAGGGTATATCCATTCGGGGCACATAGAATCCCAGACAGGTTACAAAGGTTCGAAGACTGGTTAATAGGTAAGAAAGCAAGAATAGATGAGAACCAAGGGTTGGTGTTAGGAAGGGTCTATGGATCAGCAGTAGAGTTTATTTGGCAAATTGGCAGGGCTGTTGGCTTGCCTTGTTTATACGTATTTCATGTAGTGCCTCTCTTTTGACATAAAGGGGTTGATTTGAAAGTAACATTTTTACAGACAACATCTAAGTAAGTAGTGGGGGCTGGGAAGGTGAATACAGTTGTGGCATTGTCTGTAGAATTAGTCGGTCAATAGTTACAAATATGGACCATTATAGAAGGAGTCAAGGAAAAGCAAGGGATGGGGTGATACCTGCATGGGAGAAGATTTGGACTCAGTAAGCTATTCCAAAAGAATGTCTATCACAGTATATGGTATAATTTGGTGCATTGAAAAAATTAGTCATAGGGATGATGATTGGATCAATATTCCTGGAAAAGACCACCCCAGGAGGGGAATGGCATATCCAGCAATTGGATAAATTTCCTGTGGATGCAAGGGACCAAGAGAGTCTTACGATAGCATTATTCTGCCAGGGCGGTGGACTGGTTATAGAGAGAACATAGCTAGGGAGAGTGAAAATCAGGGCAAGATCCCAAGGCCATGCCCAGATGATTTCAGTTCAGTCTTCCATCCAGACTTTGTTTTGATAGATCCATTCAGAAACATGAGGATGGCATAAAAACATCTCAGAAACAATCCAGACAAGGAGGAGCATAGGGAGGTGGGAACCATCAAGGGTATGGTCTTCTTAAAGTGTTATCATTCCAGCAGTATACAGAAGAGCTATTATTACCCAAATACCTATAAGCAAGAAAGCAATGGCTAGAATTTCAACTTTACCAAGAAAGCCCATTGTCTACTAAAAACTAGCCTGGTCCCAGATCTCGGGATAGCCGTCTACTACATATGTTGTCTGCTCCTCATCCATGTTGGCCATCAGTCATGAGGTTTTTTTGGATAACTTCAATTTGAGGACTTTGGTAGGCTGGGAGGTCCAGACAAGTGCAGGGGTCTTCTTTAAAGGAGAAACATGAATCCATGGATCAATGTCTTTGAGTTTAGCTGCAGAAGGATTAGTTAATAATACCTGATAGTGTCCCTTCCAATGAGGTCAAAGGGCATCCTTAAGGAGCATACACAGTCATTAGGCTGAAGGTTATGTTGATGTAGATCTTCATCTCCCGAGAATGTAATGTGAAAAGATTGTTCCACAAGTTAGCTTTTAAGGCCTTGGTGAGTTCTTTACAGTGAGTCAAGAGGTCTCCTTTAATAAGGGCAGCATCACACATGCTTTCATCAAGCCTCATGGGTCTACCAGTGATGATCTTGAAGGGAGATAACCTGCTCTTTCCATGAGTGGACGTTAGGTTGAGTAAGACTATAGGCAATGCCTTGGGCCAGGGCAGCTGGAGCAACTCAACAAATCTGGCTAGTTGGATTTTTTTATCCCAACAATGTGTTCCACCAGCCGTGATGATTGGGGGTGATAAGTGCAATCAAAGTGTTATAAAATGGGCCAAATTTTACAGATTGGATTATTTAACCAGTAAAATGGGAACCTCTGTTGCTATGAAGCTCAAAGGGTATGCCCCAAGTAGGAATAATTTTTTTCCAATAAAACTTTACTTTCTGCCATGGCTGTGGCTCTGAGACAAGGGAAGGTTTCCACCCAACGAGAGAACATACAAATCATTACTAACATATATGTATAGGCTTAAGGTGGTGGCAGCTGGATAAAGTCCATTTGCTATACCTCAAAATGTCCTGAGGGTGAAGGAAAATGGCCCATGGAAGTGTGAGCAGGCTTCCCTGGATTATGTTTAGGGCAGTCCTGACAGCTTCAATACACTTGGTGAGCCACCTTAGGAGATGGTTTCCAGTAGTATTGTTTACCCCACTGAATAGTTTTGTCCATGTTTCACTGTGTCAGGTTATGTATATATACCAGGATAAATTTCTGTAGATGGTCGGGGAGGACAGTGCTGCCATTTGCCCTACCCAGAGGTTTATTTTTGAATTATGTGTACAGCCTTGCCTAATCCAATTCTCTCAGTCCTTCTGGATGGAGAGCTGTTGGGCCTCTAATATTTTAGTAATCCATTCATACTCTGATTCTGTAGGCAGGCAAGGTTCTGCTAACACCAATTTGTGTCTTTTGAGGACAGCCAGTTTTGCAGTGGTATCAGCTGTATCCCTTGCTTTCCTCTGTGTCTGTTCTTGAATGGCATTTTGATTACCACCAAGGATTTGGGCAGCTGCATAGCATCCCAAAGTCCTAGAACATAGGAGCTGTTCTTAACCTTTTGCTTGAGGAAGATAAGAATCCTGTTTCTAAAGCATGCCAAAATCATGGGCAACGCCCAAAGCGTATCTACCATCAGTATATATATATATATATATATATATATATATATATATATATATATATATTAGCAGTTTTGTCTTTAGCTAAAAGACAACCTCTAGTTTACCTTATAATAAGCTTAACCTGGCTACTCTTTCCCCCTCTGTCACTGAGAAAGTTCCTCACAACTGCTTAATGCTGTTGAACCACATCCTGACTTCCCCTGATGATCTATAGGAAATTCCACTGGGTAACATTGATTTCTCATGGTTCATTGATGGTTCTCATTTAAAAGGTGAGAATGGCAAATAGTGTGCTGGGTATGCTATTACAGGTCCTTTGGATAATGCTAAGGTAGAATCTTTACTACAGCTACTTCAACCCGATAGGCTGAATTATACGCTCTTACACAGGCTTGTAATTTTAGCCAAGGGCAAAACTGCCAATATTTATACTGATAAGTAGATATGTATGCTTTCGGATTAGCTCATGATTTTGGAATGTTGTAGAAGCAACATGGTTTCCTTACTTCCAGGGGAAATAAAATTTAAAATGACCCCTATGTTTAGGAATTATCAAGTGCAATAATTTTATCTACCACTTTAGCTATAATTAATATTCCACGTCATTCAAAACTTGACTCTCTGGAAGCTAAGGGAAATCACTTTGCTGAGATTTCTGTCCTTAAAGGGACCAACAGCAGCCAAACCTCTGACATGGTCCAAAGGGAGATTTCCCCAAATGATAGTTTAGAAAAACTGGCTAGAGAGGCCCAAAAATTGGTCTCAGAAAAGGAAAACAGGTTGGCAATTCAATAATTGTTGATTTGATAAAAAGAGAAGGCTCTGGTTTGGACCAAATCATTACCCAGTCCTACCAGAGATTCTAAAATTCCCTCTCCTGGGCTTCCCTGGTGGCGCAGTGGTTGAGAGTCCGCCTGCCAATGCAGGGGACACGGGTTCGTGCCCTGGTCCGGGAGGGTACCACGCGCCGCGGAGCGGCTGGGCCCGTGAGCCATGGCCGCTGAGCCTGCGCGTCCGGAGCCTGTGCTCCGCAACGGGAGAGGCCACAACAGCGAGAGGCCAGCGTACCGAAAAAAAAAAAAAAAAAAAAAAAAAGAAGAAATATTCCAATATTGCAAAAGCCTAATTGCTTCTATTAAAAATAACCATGTGTTGGTAAAGCAATCTTTTCGCAGTGTGCCCCTGGGGGGCAAAGACCTCAAGCATCACACCTTGCAACATGGAGATTTTGTCTATTGGAAAAGACGTCTCCAGGAGAACTCTCTTCAATCTCATGGAAAGGCCCCTATCAAGTACTGCTAACCAGCTCTTGTGCCACCATCTCCAAGGAATAAACTCTTGGATTCATGTGACACAACTAAAGAAAGAGCCAAACCCTGACTGAACCTGCCCATCATCTGGTCACCTGAAAGTAAAGATTTCCCAGAACTGAAGCAGATGACAGCGGATGAGACAGCTCTTCCAAGATATCCAGACAAGGCCTGTTGGAAGTTTGTCACCAAATCTTTGATGATAACATAACACTTCAGATGATCTCCAATGTCTAGGATCTTGATAAAATATGGACTTTAGATAAAAAGGGCCTGAGAGCCTCCCTCCTCCCTCTCCTTGTTACTCAGATGTGACCTTAATAGGTTTCTAGTCTGTGCACTTTCCTTCCACAAGACACTACACCCAGGAAATGTTCTTCCTGACATTGAGGGACAAAAAAGCCATTGAAACTAGAAAATCTGATTCTTGCTCAGCAATGCTTTCAGAGAAAGATCTTGATCAAAAGGGGAAAACGTAAAAAAATAATAAACAGAAACCTCAATTAAAGAGTTGGGAGATGAGAATGGGGAGCTCGCACATCCTGAGATGATAGCAGAGTCCAACAGAAAGAGGAAAGACTCCTCTTCTTTCCTGGCAAGGACTCAGCCAATGAAAAGCCATGGACTGTTTGTTTACTCCAGCCCTCCCAGCTTCCTTTTACTCTCTATAAAAGTATCCTCCTTCCCTTGCTAGGTGAGGACTTGTATGTGGCTCACCTTAATTGCAGACTTCAAATTGCAATTCTCTGCTGACCCCAAATAAACCCATCTTTGCTGGAGAAATATCTGGCAGTCATTGGTTTCAGGTGAACAGTACTAAACATTAAAAGGGGGGAAGGCAAACCAAACTCAGAGCCTTCTATGAAATAAACACAGGTGTCTCCAGAGCTGGCCTGCGATGTACCATCTGGCAGGGTGTAAATACAGCAGAAAGCCTCAGATTTCTTGGTCTTGTGCTGCTGGAGCTCTGAAAGTCAAGACTCACGGTACTTGGTGTGACCCGCACCAGCACTAGGGTGACCAACTCATCCCTGTTAGTTTCTGGTTTTAGCACTGGAAGTTTCATATTCCAGAAACCACTTAGTCTCAGTCAGGCCAGGATGCTTGGTCACCCTAAGGTCCAGCATTGAAGGGGCAGTTTGCATGGAAGTTGCATGTCATTCGTAACTGCCAGGGGCAAATGCAGAGCTATGGCTCAAGGGACTGGAGGGGCAGAGCCAAGCTGAGTCCTGAAATGTTCCATGAAGGAAGAATCTATGAGAATGTGCACGGAAACCTAGAGGAGCAGGGCCAAGTTACTGGCCGAGTGTGTGCAGTGACAGACCAGACCCTGGTGGGTCCTCCCTGGACTGGTTCACGGACTGGCATACATTGAAAACAACGTTCCACTTTGGACATTTATATAGGGGGACAGGGAGGAAATGATTTTCTTTGGTGAAAGTTGTATATGCACCTCGTCCTGTATATTGAAGCTATAGAAATTATTACATGTACTGACAATATGGTTAAAATGTAAACAATTAAAATTGTCTTTCCTTTCACAGTTTTCCATTTATTTTAATGAATAACTTTATCCAGTCATGCTTCCTAAGAATATATTCTACTTATATTGTTATGGGCTTAAAGTCCCCTAAAAATATCTTTCAAATTATTTTTCTGACTGTATATTGGCAAAATTCTTTCACTTTGTTTGTTTTATTGTCTTTTTATTTGTTTGCCTTTTTTCGTGTTTTGTGTGGTTATTTGTTTTGTGAGTCTTGAGCCAAGCATTTTTGTAAGACACATATTAAGGGTTTTCATTTTATACAGTAAAATGCATTAGTTGTTTCTGTGACTGGTGGTATTATTCCATTTCAGAATTCCAGCCTGCCCTGGCTACTGATAGCAGGCGATGGCCAGCTGGCTTATCTCAGAGTCGCTGTCACAGCCTGAGCTTGCAGGCACGGAAGGCAAAAACCCTCCGGAGGGAAAGCCCAGACCCACAAGGAACATTTTTAGAAGGTTTCTTTATTTCCACGAGAGGGCGCTGTCTACCGTGGAGGGGATGGGCTGATGTACATCCTGCAGACTAAGGAGTCAGGTGTGGAAACTTTAACTGACAGTTGCCAGGTTTCCAGTTTGTTCTAGAGTCATTTTAGCTCCCCCTACTGATTGGCCATGAATGCCGGCCCCTTCCCCTCTAACTCAGGTAGGGACTCCGTGTCCTCTCTTAAGCCAGGGAAAAACCCAGGGTCTCTGGTGCAGAGAGGGAGTGGGCAGAGTTACATCAAGCGGCGGGAGAGAGCTCAACTGTGGAAGACTTTACAGGCTTAATCTGGTATAAAAACAATTAGGAATAATTGCAAACTTTTTCAAAGGGAAACGTAAGAGGAAAACAATACACTCTATTGATTTATTACACACTTATTAAGCAGCCTCAATGTACGTGAACTTTGGAGGCCCTGGGGAACCAATGATGCCCAGAGGCCAGCTCCTGCACGGGGGAGCCAGCCAGCGCAGGTCGGGGTGCAGGCTTGCTCCTCCCCACCCCACCCTGCCCCGCAACTGGCCCTGCGCTCAGACTCCTTATCAGCGCAGAACTCTGGGGGTGCTTTCTGATCTACTGGGATGGGTAGGGAGGTGCACACCAGGAGACAGCTTGGGCCATCCCTGGTCCAGCGTTTGCTGAAGATGGTTCTGGTTCATGGAAAGACCATTCCTAATGACACGCTGGGTCCAGTTGTTGAGCCCTCCCCTCCCCTCGTGGAGCATGGCCCCCATCATCTTCTCCCTCCTCGTTCACACACCTTCCTCTTTGAAAATCTTATCACGTGCCTCTCCTGTGTACGCCACAGAACAACAGCGCTAGACCCTGCCACTGCCTTTCGCGCACAAAAAGCAGGGGGAGCAGAAAAGCTGCAGCAAAGCAGCCCCCGTGTTGTCAGGGACACCAGGTGAAGTCGCAGCTGCTGCAAAGTCACCACACGTGCTCTAAAAAAATGACTTTTCCCTTGTGTGTAAATTTATCTCAATGGAAAGTGTTAGAACAGTTTGAAATTTAAATCAGACTTATTTAAATAGGTATCAAATTTCTAAATTCCTTTACTGAGGAAACCATTAAGCAATTGAGATAGCTGCAAAGAATCAAGGTTGTACGAGAGAGAGAGAGAGAGACAGAGAGAGAGAGAGAGAGAGAGAGAGAGAGAGCGCGAGAGAGCGCGAGGGAGCGCAATGATCTCCCTGAGGGTTATGGTTGTTCTCCCGACCGTGGTGGGAAAACTGGGCTCAGCGTGTTCGTGACACCATCAGAGTGGCAGAGCGAAGGCAGAACTGAGGCTTGTAGGCACTGGTGGGTTAGATTTCTACTTAGCGGCAGGGCTCAGGGTATCCTGTCTGGGGTTGGGTCAGAGCAGCTGACATGTCATAAATTGGCACTCCTATGGCATTTTATGTTAACTTGAGGAAACATCAATCATTCATAAAAAAGGAAAGGCAGTGCTGATGGAAATTAGGGCATAAGCCCCACCTCCACCCACTCCATTGTATGCCCTCCCGTCCCCCTGCCTCAGGTTCTCTGGTCAATAACTTTTCCTTGGACTTATCTTTGCGCTCATGGACAGAGGACATATGAATAACAAACTGAATTTGGACTTATATTACATCAGAAAGTAAATCAACCTTGAACTGTTAGTTTTGGATTTTTCACAAAGAGATAATGCTGCCACCCCCCTCCCTCTATAATATGGTCTCTGTTGGTTTAAACTTTCCTGGGTAACCATTTCCTATTCCTTCTTAAACACAATGCTTCCAAGTTTCTTTTGGAAGAATTTAATTTAAATGTTCACTTCTCAAGATATACTGTGTATTAGCTACGTACAGTGAGTGGACATTGTTTTCTAACAGCAATCGAATGTCGTGAGAGCACCCTTCTCTGCTGCAGGGCACACTGCCTGCCCCCCGCACCGCTCATCCTTGTCCTGGCACCACTCCAAGTGCTAGACACTGCCCTCTCCTGCCCCAGCTGAGGCCGTGGAGCGCCCAGGGCCATGCCGATGTCTGTGCAGACTGTGGGAGAAGGTCCCTTTGTTCTTCTGTGTTATAGGCGGTCAACAGGCATCAAAACATAAATGCTGGAACTTCCTGAGGTCCTCTGGGGACAGCCCCTCTTCAGTTCTTTCTCAGAATTCAGATAATGAGTTCAAAGCAGGGCCAGGCCAGGAGACAAATCTGAGTGACAGACACTATTTTGTTATTTGCTTTGACCATGGAGGAGGCCTCAGTACCAGGCAGGCCTGTCAGTGCTGGCTCTGTTCCATGGAGGTGGGTTCTGCCCCAGAAGGTTCCCCAGCCCTCCTGCAAATGGTGCCCTGGTGATCTGTCCTACCAGTCCCCAGACACACAGCAACACAGCCCAGGAGGAGGCTGAGGCTCTGGGACTACATAAAACCTACTAGCTATCTACGTAACTCTGTCTCACTTACTTTAGGAATGGGAGCTCCAACTTTTAGGTGCCATGGCACATTTAACTCGGAAAAGAAAACTCAAGCCATGTTGATTGAGTGGCAAAGTTTAACATTTATGCAAATCAAATGGAAAGACCACAAAATGTATTTTGGCATGCCATTCATGATGCATGCTGTTCACAGAAATAAAACTGTAACTGCAAATTTTAGGGTAGTGAGGTTGGGGACAGAGATTGTGAGATGTTTAAAAGAAAAACGCCTTTTTCCTTTTATGTTGTCTCTCCTCTGTATGGCCAGGGTATGACTATAGCTGAAGGTTGGCACTTATAAAAGTGCCAACACTGGCACTGTTTTCTGGACCACTCCACGCTTCTGTCTGGGGAAACCCACCATGATGGGGTGAAATGAGGGCCATGGCAGTGTGGGGTAGTGGGCAGAGGACAGGATGTGGGCCCTGGTCAGAATTCCACCTTTACCATGTGCGTGCTGTGCAAATCCCCACACAGAACTTGTGTTCTAAAGACCGAGAGAGAGCGAATTAGACGATGGGGATTCCGGATTGAATCTTTTCTTGGTCTGCATTTGATCTATTATTTGACCTATTGAAGTATTTTTCATTTTTATTTCAATAACCATACTTCTCAATGAAAACTTTCTATTTGAGTCTTTGTTACATCTGCCTCTCCTGCCCCCTGCCTTGCTTTGTGTTTTCTATGAATAACATGGCTACATTTAATGTATCAGTTGAACAGGCATCTAGCAGAATGGCACCTGGAGGAAAGGTCTAAGAAAGGCCTTGGGAAAAAGGCTGCCCCAAAAGCCAGCTGAGCACAGCGCTGTCCTGAGAGAGTCTGTGTGAGCAGCTCAGGAGCAGGGACTCCACATTCACAAGGGTTTCTACCATTCCCTAAACACAGCCCACCCTTCTCCACCTCTTGACTTCTCAAACATATTTCTTCCAACCAGACAGCCATACTCTGATTTCTACCTGTCCAAATCCTGCCCACCCTTCAGGGTCAAATTCAAAATGCATCCTCGGGCTTCCCTGGTGGTGCAGTGGTTGAGAGTCCGCCTGCCGATGCCAGGGACACGGGTTCGTGCCCCGGTCTGGGAAGATCCCACATGCCGCGGAGCGGCTGGGCCCGTGAGCCATGGCCGCTGAGCCTGCGCATCCGGAGCCTGTGCTCTGCAACGGGAGAGGCCACAACAGGGAGAGGCCAGCGTACCGCAAAAAAAAAAAAAAAAGCATCCTCATCCATGACACCTTCTTTCCTCTCTCCTGCCCACCCTCAGCGGGGAACGATTCTCCCCTTCTCCCATGAATGCCCGTAGGCTTGGTTCCTCTCGATGAACAAGACCAGCTACATGATTTCGTGGCTCAAGACAAAATGAAAACACAAGGCCCCTTGTTCAAAATTAAAATTTCGAGATGGCAACAGCAGAGCGTTACACCAAGTGCAGGGCCCTTCTAAGTGCAGGGCCTGTACCACTGCCCGGAACACACGCCCAGTCAGCAGCCAGGTGATCACACTGGGACACTCCAGGGGACACTGAGAGGCCCACTGGGCAGATGCAATTGTTTAAATGCCCATTCAAATCCCCTCCCAGGGAAACTTCTGAGTTGCCCACCTTCCTGAGCCGTTTTAGCACTCCAGCAATTCCCTGCCTGACTCCCCACCTCGCCAGCACTTAGCTGAGGGCTCTGCTCCCCCAGCCCTGCCAGCCACTCTGACCTATGCCTACTGCCCCTTAACCCTGAGTCCTGCCTTGTTGATTTCCTCAGGTTGGCCCCTAGCACAAGGATCTGGGAAGAATCTGTAGGTGGTTTTCCACAATGCCACTATCTCCCTTTCTCCTTCTGTTCCTTCCTGTTGCTAGAAGTTGCCAGCACATGACCCTCTCTTTGCCAGCAGGTTGGTGCCAAAAATGCAGTCACAATCTTGCACACGTTCTTCTCTCTAAGTGGTAATAGAGATACTTACTTGATGCTCGGAATATTACGTGAACTATCTCATGTAATGCTCTCCACAATCCTTTGACGTATGCACTGCTATTGTTAGACCTTTCACAGATGAGTAAACCAGCTCCGAGGGCTTAGGGAACTTGCCAAAGGTGATAAAGCTAAGGATCCCTTACTCTTAGCCACTGGACTACATTGCGTCTGTGTAGGCTAACTGAAGGCAAAGACCATATCTCAGTCACATTGTATTCCCCATGATACCTTATTTTTGCTTTCGATACCTGTGTGCTATTGGGGTTATTAAGAGGGCCCCTTTATCGATAGCTCACCATGTGCTATGCTGAGCATTTGCAAATGTTATCTCATTAAATCCTCGGCGCCTCTTTACTAGCCAGGTAAAGGCTAGTAAAGTTAAAGTTTATTGCCCTATTTAACAGATGAAGAAACTAAGGCTTAGCATGATTAAATCTCTAGTTAGGTCACATAGCTAGCAAAAGAGCGGCACCAGGGTCTGTCCTGACTCTAAATGCAGGGCTCCTAATCAAGCTAATCTGCTCCCATGCCCTTGCCCCACCCCGCTGTCCCTCTTGGGACATCTTGTCCCTCTCCATCTTACTCACCCTGCCTTCCTGCTAGTATTCATCCTCCCACTGACTCAGTCTCCATTAGAATCTGAGTCCTGGAGGCTCAACTGTTACTTAACCCACCAAATGATTTGGCCGCCTATTGCACAATCCCATCACAGAAAGGGAAAATTGCCCACGTTCCCTGCCCTGGGCTGTAATCAGCTCCTTCAATTTCAAGTTGTCACCTTCTAAAGTTCTAACAAGAACTCCAGAGGACTTCCCTGGTGGCGCAGTGGTTAAGAATCCTCCTGCCGGGCTTCCCTGGTGGCACAGTGGTTGAGAGTCCGCCTGCCAATGCAGGGGACACGGGTTCGTGCCCCGGTCTGGGAAGATCCCACGTGCCGCGGAGTGGTTGGGCCCATGAGCCATGGTCGCTGAGCCTGCGCGTCCGGAGCCTGTGCTCTGCAACTGGAGAGGCCACAACAGTTAGAGGCCCGCATACCGCAAAAAAAAAAAAAAAAAGAATTCTCCTGCCAATGCAGGGGACACGGGTTCGAGCCCTGTTCTGGGAAGATCCCACATGCTACGGAGCAACTAAGCCCGCATGCCACAACTACTGAGCCTGCGCTCTAGGGCCCGCGAGCCACAACTACTGAAGCCCGAGCGCCTAGAGCCCGTGCTCCGCAGCAAGAGAAGCCACCGCAGTGAGAAGCCCGCGCACCGCAACGAAGAGTAGTCCCTGCTCGCAGCAACTAGAGAAAGCCCACACACAGCAACGAAGACCCAACACAGCCAAAAATAAATAAATAAAATAAATAAATTTATTAAAAAAAAAAAAAGAACTCCAGAAGCAAAGACTTTTCACATCCCTGAGTGTTTTCTAGAGACCAGACAACAAGCAGTGAAGAGACGCCACCAACTGAGAACCTTGCCGGATTCAAGACAACTGGAGGCTTGGTCCTGTCTTACAGGTCTTCCACTAGTCTCATGCATTTTCCCTCTCAACAGTCAAGAAGTCTAATCAAGGCAATGCATGGAGAAGAATGGCCTCCCTGTTTGTTAGCTTTATTGTTAATCCTTCTGAGAATCCAGGTAAGTCTCTGGAAACTAGGAGAAACTCTCCTGTCTGGCGAGTGGCAAGCGGTCTGCCGCCTCCTCTCCTAGTAATTGCTGACCCGTCCTTCACTCATGCCCACGTGTGCAGGCACAAGTCCTCACCCTTCGGCTATACTGTTTGACTCCCAATCACAAGATGATTCATCTTATTTTTTAACCATTGGTGCCAGTTTTGTCTAGTCAGTTAATGATGAGGTGACCTCAAAACTAAGTCACCTGAGAAGAAATGATGGAGGCCAGAGAAGGGTAGCAGGATAGAACATGGATGTCTCTAAATGCCTAAAGCTCAACATATAGATCAAGGAATTGATTTAGTTTATGTAGTTCCTGAAGGGAGAAATCTGCATCCATTAGTGAGGTTACAAGGTAGGCAGGTGTTGGCGCAATATGAAGGAAACTAGTAACTTCCTAGTTACTAGAATGATTCAATAATAAATGGGCTGCCGTAGTGGTGGAGAGATGCCTGTATCTGAATGTCCTCAGGCAGACTCTAGACACCGGAAGGAGGCTCTGAGTTGAGTAGGAGGCTGGCCAAGACCCCCTCAGCAATCATGTACAGGGCTTACTCTGAGCTGGGCAGGAGGCAGGTGCTGGGCATATAAGATTGGAAATGACATAGATACTTCTATCCTTCAAGAACCCTCCCAACTCAGGATTGTGTTTCCCCAGACCTGATGCAGGCTGAGGGCAGGAACCACAGCCTACACTTCTCTAGTAGGTCCACGATAGCTAGCAGCGTGCTGTGGAGCCAGACTCAACAGTGAGCATCTGAAGACAGGAATGCCACCTTCAATCTGTGCATCGTCAGCACCTAGCACAATGTAAGTGTCCGAGAAACAGTTTTGAGTTAATGAATGTGTGTCCAGAGAATACTGAACACAAGTCAATAAATAGATCCACAGAACCTCCAATATTGACTCACTGTCAAAAGGACCCATTCCAACCCCAGTAATTTACATAATGGATAAAGAAGTGCCCAAATTTATTAAGGTGCAATGAATTGCTTGATTCCAGTGGCCTCAGTATAACCATATGACCCGTGGATGCAAGGTCACGGCTCTTCTGAACATCTCCATGTCCAAGGGCCTCAGATGGCACACCAAGGGGATCATTAGAAGATGATGGTTTCACCTCTCATCTTCCTTCTGGTCTGAAGAGAGCCATTCACTCATTTTGAAGACAGCAAAAGTTGATGACAGGGATTCCCTGGTGGCGCAGTGATTAAGAATCCGCCTGCCAATGCAGGGGACATGAGTTCCAGCCCTGGCCCGGGAAGATCCCACATGCTGCAGAGCAACTAAGCCTGTGCGCCACAACTACTGAGCCTGCACTCTAGAGCCCTCGAGCCACAGCTACTGAGCCCACATGCCACAACTACTGAAGCCCACTCGCCTAGAGCCTGTGCCCCACAACAAGAGAAGCCACCGCAATGAGAAGTCTGCTCACAGCAACTAGAGAAATCCCGCGCACAGCAACAAAGACCCAACTCAGCCAAAAATAAATTAATTAATTTAAAAAAAAAGTTGATGACAAACCAGCAGGAGAGACGAATGTGATTCTCTGCATTGACTAGCATTCCCCTGGAAAATATTTAACCAGAAATAATGTAATCATTTACCTTTTATTTACCTCCAAAACCTGAGGTAGAGATAGTTTCAACATCAATTGAAGTCAACAGGTGAAAGTCTCTTCTGCAGAATTGATTTTTAGGTATTTTCCACTGACTGAAATTAGGTGGGTAAATGAATTTTTTTATTCTTTTAATTGGTAACCAAACAATACATTTTTCTATTTCTTTTGCTTTTCTTCAAATACAGCATACAGCCATGTTTCCTACTGTTAAGAATAATGATTTGCTCACTTTTAGGCAGTGCCTGGGAGCCAAACTCCTCAGCTTTTTTGGGGGCCCTATATTCTTTTGGTTTGAGGTTAATAGAGATAAAGTGATGGGGCTAAAGCCAGGCTCCACTACTGTGTGATAAGGGCAAGTTCCAGAACCTCTCTGAGCCTCTGTTACTCTATAAAGGAGGGAAGATGAGAATAGTACAACTCTCATGGAGTTATGAGGATTACGCACAATGCCTTTTACAGAATAAGGAATCAATATCATTTGCTCTGATGATGATGTTTTTCAGAGAGTCCAAATTTCCCCATCTTTTCTTTAACCCTAAGATTCTCTCTTTTGTGAGACAGAATGTTTGACTGGGTGTCAAGGCCACACTAAGCAGTATATAATAGGAAGTCTTCTTCCAAACAAGAAAATGGAAGGTTCCCCCTAGTTTCTTATATGATAATGAAAGCCTAGAGCAAGTGTCACTGTGTTCTTGAGGCTGATTTGACACAGAGGATCAACAGCTAAATGATTTAAAAAAATTCTTTTTTCCTTTAAAGAGTGGAAAGATTTGATGAAATACAAACTTTTTTTTCTGTTCTGGGTTTCGATTATGCCTCTTTCCCAGGGCCAGGACTAGGATCCAGCACGGGATGGGTCTAAGGCACATAATTTAATGAGGTGCGACCCTGAAAACAAGCATTTCTTTTCAGGGTTTGGATCTTCCGAGCCAGGACATGGTTATTAGGGCAGGATTGGGGGAAAGCTTGCCGAGCCCTTTCTCCACCCAAAGAAGGAAGTAATCCCTTGTGCTCACTGTGGTTTAATAATTTTTGCCATGCTACGCTCAGGCTAATGTCTCCCAACTTTGGTGCATCTGCACTGAGCAAAACAGGCTCTTCCAAATGACCTCCACGCAACTGGGGCTCCGTAACCTTCACCTGATGGGTCCTTCACCCGAGAAGGGTAATTTGCATTCCATTGACCGAGGTTCTCACATTGGAGGTACAGATCCCAGCCTGTCCCCACAGGACACACGCCATGATCATCTCGTATAACTTATAGTTCTTGGCTGATCAGATGTCGCTGGACCAGGTGCGTCAAGTTACTCCATTAGCGCAGATTGTGTTTTCTCATCTCTCCGCATCCAGGCACCTAACATCACAGATGGTAGGTGTTCAATAAATACCCACAGGAATGAAGAAACACCAGGCTTACCAGAAGTCATTACTCAGCTTCTTAGGGTCTAGGCCCTTTAAGTACCAGAAAGGGCAGAGCCAGGGATCTGGCGCAACGATTTAAACACCAACCACTGCCACTTCCTCCCTGCGAAAACCAATGGTTCCTCTGGCTTTTGCTGATGTGCACTGGTTCGTGTCCTGTTTTTCGAGAGGCTGGGTTTCTAGCTCCCACCCGAGCTCTCGCTGCCCGACTTGTTATTTCTCCCTCTTCTAGCTCTATCCTTCCCCTCCTGTCCGCTGGCAGGGCCCCGACAGAACCAACCCCCAGCAACTCTGACCCTGCACTTGCCACGATCCTTCTTGTCCTGGCTCCTGACTGGCAGCTCTCAACGCCGAGCTCTGCTTTCGAGTAATTTGAATGCATCACCGCCCTAGTGGAGAGCCCTACTCACAACCGCAGGGGAGCTGGTGCCCTCCTCAGCTGCCATCTTGGAACTCCGCCATCAGCCGCTTGGGGCTCCACACAGCAAGCACTGCCCAGCGTCCTGCTGCCATCTTCTGGAGGTTGTTGGTCCTCTTCTGCTCCTTAGATCTTTGGGACTGCTCTTCCCGACAGCTCTAACAAGCCCCTGATATCCTCAATACGCTCTCAGACATTGTTTTAATGCAGTGACCTGGGCCTCAAAGAAAAACGCACAGATAAGTCATTAAAGTAATGAGACAAATGACCAGAAGACGGAGTAAACACTTATCTCCTGTTGGTATGCTGGAGCCAGGTGGATGAAAGTGACCCAAGATCACTCATGGGAATATACATGCGGTGTACTAAAATCTTTCAAAGTTTGAAAATGGTGTCGTCAGGCACGATGAAATACCTATAGCCTCCCCTGGGCATCCTTTGCCACAGTTTTCTTGGAAAACATCCCAAAAGATCACCTAGTTTCTTCTTCATTGTCAGTAAGTAAATGGCAACCTTTCTTTTTCCAACTGAAAAAACTTTAAATAAGAGACCATTTTATTCAGCTTGACACCAAAGCTATTTTAGTTTATAAGAATTAGACATGTGGAATAGTTGAGCTAAAACCAAAGATATTCATAAAATACATTAAAAAAGAGTTCTGATAATTTTTCCATATCTAAGTTCCCACAAAAGTCAACGTGGAAGCAGTGGCAGAGGAAAAGAGAAAACAATTGACCTGGCATGACACACCAGTTAAATGGTAGGGGTAGAAACGGGCATAGCCTTTCTGAAAGGCAATTTGGCCAGAGAAATTAAGAGTTTTTAAAGTGTCCACATCATATGAATCAATGATTTCACTGAGACTCTATCCTGAAAAAAATAACGAGAAAGCCAAAGATTCCTGAATTTAAAAGTTTATTACAACTTTGTATGTGAGAGTGCTCAACTGAGAACAAACTAAATGCCCAACAATAAGAGAATAGTAAAATAAATGATACTGTGCACCACGGAATCCTAGGGAGTCATTATAAGCATGTTTTTAAGTCTATTTAATAACATGGGAAAATGTTCAAGTTATAATGTTAAGTGAAAAAAGAATACAAAGTTGTACATGAGTATGATTATATTATACTGAATTATATTAAAGTAAGTCTTTGTGTAGAAAAAAAGATGGAACTGCACCAAAACACGAACACTGTTTAACTCTGGGGGATGAGATTGTGGATGAGTTTTGTTTCCCTGTTTATACGTGGTAGGATGACAGGTGAGATCTTAACTGCTCTTTACTACATGCTTTGTTTCTCTAGCATCAGCAAAACAGGACAATATCTAGTGCTTTAAAAATTGTGGACCACGAAAGATCCAAAAACAATGATACCAAAAGAAATGCTCCGAGTATAAGACAGAAATGATCAGAAAGGATGATCAGACAGAACTTTTTTATCCTCCCCCCACCCTCACGTTGGGATGGCAATACAACCAGCCCCATAACATGTGGGACTCCTACAGCAGAGGAGACCGGAACCTCCCTGCAAGGGTAGAAGGAGAGGAAGGGGCACATGGGTAGCACAGAGAGAGGTCACGTGGCAGGGAGAAGCCCCCTGAGTAGCAGGGTGGCCCTAGAGCAGTGGAGGGGCTATGAGAGCAGTATCTAAACAGATGAGCTTGAAGGCAGCCTCAGAAAGCCTCCACAGCCTGGGAGGGCACAGCAGCGAAATTTTCCCAAGCTTAAAGACGGGGGTAGCTCGGGCTTCCCTGGTGGCGCAGTGGTTGAGAGTCCGCCTGCCGATGCAGGGGACGCGGGTTCGTGCCCCGGTCCAGGAGGATCCCACGTGCCGCGGAGCGGCTGGGCCCGTGGGCCATGGTCGCTGAGCCTGCGCGCCCGGAGCCTGTGCTCCGCAACGGGAGAGGCCACAACAGTGAGAGGCCCGCGTACCGCAAAAAAAAAAAAAAAAAAGAGATGGGGGTAGCTCTTAGCTGAGAAAGGGCCTGTGGTCTAGAAAGTGTCCCACAGCTTCGATAAGGTGACCCCTGATCACAGGATGCAGGGGGACTGTCTTGCTATGGATCAGATGGAGGAAAGCAGGACATTAGCTAGAGGGTAGATTTGCCTGAGGACCATATGAGACAGGTTACCTGGCAGAAGATGCCAAGGCAAAGGTGGACACCCCTCTCTGACCCTGACCAAAGCAGTACTTGCAGAAGTCTCCCCCTCCACACTTTCTCCTAACCCCAGCGGGGAGAAGAAGCGCAAGCGCAAACCTAAATTGGACCAGGTTTCAACCCAAGCACGTGGGGGAAGTCAGGTTACCCGGAAGTGACTAGATTACATTTTCACAAAAGAGAGCTCAGAGTCAGAAATCCAATTGTGTTATGGAAAATAAAGTTATAGTGTAGACACCTGAGCTTATGACATATGAAATATGTACTCACTGCATATATTTTTTGTGATTTTCAAATTTTCAGTAATGACCATATTTTGTATTTTAAAAGGTTATTTAAAAGAAGAGCAGAGCATCCACAAAAATTCGCTCATGAGCTCATAAGTCAAGGTCCTGAAGGAAGTGGGGCACAAGGCCGATGGAAAGACCCCCAGTTCTGAGCCTCATCCTGCTGGATAACCAGAGAGCCGGAGGTCCTGACCACACCTCCTGAGCCTCCGGCATTAAGGGTCTGTGTGTGAGCAGCTGGGACCAAACGGGAAAACAGTGCTTATACTATCTCCTCTGCCCATCACAGGCCTCCGCGCTTACCTCCCTCCCCACAGGAAGTCAATATTATTAAGCTTCCCTGTAGAAAGCTCCCCCCTGCCCGCCGCCACTTTTAAACCAAGTTTTGTTCTCTGAAGCAATAGCAAACTACAGAACAAATCCACCCCCGCACAATGATGACCTCTAAATATTTGGAGAGCATGTTGGTCTCCATGTTAAGGGCTTCTCTGCTCCAGGCTGAACCAAGCTAGGTCCTCGGATGATATTTTCCAAGCCTCTCGCCATCCTGGCCACCCCTCCTTGGAGGTCACACCTGGGGTTGTCAAGGCCACAACTGAAAGGCAGTGCCTGAGCCAATACTGTGACCTTGTGCTCTGGCTACCAAGACTCACTCTAATTCTGCTAAGGCTCTGAAGGGCCTTAAGGAGGCATTTATGTTCTGAGTGCCCCCCGCCAGAGTCTCAACCTGCAGTGCAGGACTCAAACCCAGAGCTTTGCCAAGTGACTGTCTGTCAGACCCGGGCTCTCCTCTGCTGCACCCGTCTACTGGCTGGGGGCACAGGCCACAGGCACACGGGGTCACTGGGGACACACGGCCACTGGTGCCAGCCACACTCAGCCACCCAAGAGACCCAGGTCAGGGTGAATCTGTGCAAGGTGTTGGCAGTGAGGTCTGGAGAGAAGGGGACAGGGAGGGGAGAAGCTCTGCTAGCCATATAGCTCTCCCGGCCCTGCCACATGAAGGCAGGAAGGTCTCTCTCCCTATTCCCCACTCCAGGCAAAAGTCTCTCCCTTCCTTTCTTCTTTTCTCCAAGGACCTTACCCAAGACTTGGCATCTCCCATAGCTCTCCCTCCTCACTGGTAAATCATTGGTACCTTTGCTACGTCTGTGGGCCTTGTTCTCCCTCCAGGAGGAGATAATTGTCCCTGGCATTCAAAGATTTTATTAAACTTAAAAGCTTTTGCACAGCAAAAGAAACCATAAACAAGAAGAAAAGACAACCTTCAGAATGGGAGAAAATATTTGCAAATGCAGCAACTGACAAAGGATTAATCTCCAAAATATACAAACAGCTCATGGAGGTCAATATCAAAAAAGCAAACAACCCAATCAAAAAACGGGCAGAAGACCTAAATAGACATTTCTCCAAAGAAGACATACAGATGGCCAACAAACACATGAAAGGATGCTCCACATCACTATTAGAAAAATACAAATCAAAACTACAATGAGGTATCACCTCACATGGGTCAGAATGGCCATCATCAAAAAATCTACAAACAACAAATGCTGGAGAGGGTATGGAGAAAAGGGAACCCTCTTGCACTGTTGGTGGGAATGTAAATTGATACAGCCACTATGGAGAACACTATGAAGGTTCCTTAAAAAACTAAAAATAGAATTACCATATGACCCAGCAATCCCACTACTGGGCATATACCCAGAGAAAACCATAAATCAAAAAGACACATGCACCCCAATGTTCATTGCAGCACTATTTACAATAGCCAGGTCATGGAAGCAACCTAAATGCCCATCGACAGACGAATGGATAAAGAAGATGTGGTACATATACACAATGGAATATTACTCAGCCATAAAAAGGAATGAAATTGGGTCATTTGTTGAGACATGGATGGATCTAGAGACTGTCATACAGAGTGAAGTAAGTCAGAAAGAGAAAAACAAATATCGTATATTAACACATATATGTGGAACCTAGAAAAATGGTACAGATGAAACGGTTTGCAGGGCAGAAATTGAGACACAGATGTAGAGAGCAAACGTATGGACACCACGGTGGGAAAGCAGCAGGGGTGGTGGTGGTGGTGTGACGAACTGGGCTATTGGGATCGACATGTATACACTGATGTGTATAAAATTGATGACTAATAAGCTGCTGTATAAAAAATATATAAAATAAAATTCAAAAATTAAAAAAAAAATCTACAAACAACAAATGTTGGAGAGGGTGTGGAGAAAAGGGAACCCTCTGCACTGTTGGTGGGAATGTAAGTTGATACAGCCACTATGGAGAACAGTATGGAGATTCCTTAAAAAACTAAAAATAGAACTACCATGTGACCCAGCAATCCCACTACTAGGCATATACCCTGAGAAAACCATAATTCAAAAAGACACATGCACCCCAATGTTCATTGCAGCTCTATTTACAGTAGCCAGGACATGGAAGCAACCTAAATGCCCATCAACAGATGAATGGATAAAGACGATGTGGCACATATATACAATGGAATATTACTCAGCCATAAAAAGGAAAAAAATTGGGTCCTTTGTAGAGACGTGGATGGACCTAGAGACTGTCATACAGAGTGAAGTAAGTCAGGAAGAGAAAAACAAATATCATATATTAACGCATATATGTGGAATCTGAAAAATTTGGTAGAGACGATCTTATTTACAAAGCAGAAATAGAGACACAGACGTAGAGAACAAACATATGGATACCAAGGGGGAAAGGGGGTGGTGGTGGGATGAATTGGGAGATTGGGATTGACATATATACACTATTGATACTATGTATAAAATAGATAACTAATGAGAACCTACTGTATAGCATAGGGAACTCTACTCAGTGCTCTGTGGTGACCTAAATGGGAAGGAAATCCTAAAAAGAGGAGATGTATGTATATGTATAGCTGATTCACTTTGCTGTACAGTATAAACTGACACAACATTGTAAAGCAACTATGCTCCAATTAAAAAAAAAAAATTGCTGAACATCCTTACTTCTCCCCACATGGACCCCGCGGCGTGCTCAGCTTACAGTAGAGGGCACTCCCTCTGCTGCCAAATCCACAGCACTCCAGGGCCAGCTGTGCCAGCCCCTCCTCTCCTTGGTGCTCACCTCATCCTCTCAGCTGCCTCGTTTCTTTGCTGCTGTTACCATGTTCCAAGCTGACTCTGGAGCATCTCCCCAGCCCACCCCCCAATCTGCCCCCACCCACCCCCAAGCAAGCATTGACTCTGGCAGATTTCTGCTAAAGGGGGACCAGTGATGTCCTAACCTGTTTGCTTTTCCAGGACTGATGTTTGCAGGGGTCTTTTTTTTGGAACCAGAACAGAAATCATCCCACATCCTTACGCAATTCTTCCACAGGCTCCAGCAAATAAAGGGCCTTTGGACCCTCCACCAGTCTGCCTTTTCCAGCAGAGCACCTGGGTTGGGCCTGAAGCCTCCAGCTACCTGCCTGCCGACCTGCCAGGACCTCTCCGGAGCAACCATGAAGTGCCTCGTCCTGCTCCTTTGCCTTGCTCAGCTCTGTGCCTGCCGCTCTGTCCCGCATGGCCCTATTCCGGGTTATAGGGAACCAGCCTGTGATGACCCAGAAACAGAGCAGGCAGCCCTGGCGGCCGTGGACTACATCAATAAGCACCTTCCTCATGGCTACAAGCACATCTTAAACCAGATTGAGAGTGTGAAGGTGTGGCCGCGGGTAAGTGAACCTGCTGTGTAGGAGGGGGTGGGGCTCAGCTGGGTGTCTCTAAGAGCCCACCTCCCAGCACAAATGAAGTCGCAGAATGGAAACACCCTGATTCCTCCCAGGAGGGAGGGAGAGACGGAGGGAAGAGAGGAGACATTCTGTACTGTGGTCAGTGGTCTCCAGGAGGGTGCTGGTTGGGGGCAGGAGGAGAGGGAAAGGCTTTGAATGATATTTTGAGGATCACAGGTAGAAAGTGTGGTTTTCTAGAAAAACTAGGACCGGAGACTGGATTCTAGTTTCCCAACTACCACTGACTGGAAATCACCTCTTTTCCTTTGATTCTGTTTCTCTAGATAAAGACTGAGAGTGAATGAAATGTGCATTTGATAAGTGCCTACTATGTGCCAGGCCCTTTCACATATATCATCTCCTTAACCCCTCTCTCACCCCACCCCCAGTCCTGTGGGGTATTGTCCTTGTCTTACATGAGGAAACCAAGGCTCTGACATATTAGGGCATTATTTTACCCAAGGTCATAAAATAGTAAGCAACAGGCTAGGATTCAATTCCAGAACTGTGTTCCTTCCTCTACACAAGCTGCCTCCCCAAGAAAGGTATCCACATCCCAATGAGAAATCTTGGCATGAAAGGATTCACCCACTCACATGCTACATAAGAAACCAATGCAGCCTGAAGCTGGTGACAATGATGGTCAAGCTGGGAAACGTGTGCCTTGGGGGTCAGCCGAGTGATTTGGAGAGGTGGGGAGAAGACATCCATCTATTGCCTATTTTGAAATTAGATTTTATAGCTGAGGAAGGATAATTCTTTCAGTCAATACTGATTACAAGCCTTCCATGGGCAAGAACCAGTGTCAGGCGCTATGGGAGATGCTAAGTTGACTCATATGAAATAGCCAGTTTTGTATAATAAAAGCAGTCAAATATTGGCATTTTAATGATGCAACCTAATACAAAGGTGAGAAAGACATAGTGTCCACAAGAGATTCACAGTCTAGGAAGGAAAATAAGGCAAACCTCAGGATGTCTGGACTGACTCATGGACATCTGATCTCACAATGGGACAAAATATTTGAAATCAGGTTTGTACCAGATGGATTTTAGGAGTTCTGCAACCATAGTGAAGTACAGTGGTGATTCAGAGGAAGCACTGATCAATTCAGGGGAAATGACACACAATGTATATATTTGAGGGAAAGAAGGAACAACACTGCAGTTTTCACTAACAGCAGGGTTGGAGAAAACCAGGAGCCCCAGGTTCCTATTCACTAGCTCTGAGTGTTTTCAGGAAGCTAATTGGGGCATATCTGCACATCATAAAACACAGCTTCCTCCAGGAAAGGAAACTTTGAGGCTTCAGGTACTAGTGAATCACGCAGAACAGACATGAGAGACAAGCAGAGCTGGGCTGAAAGAAAAAACAGCCATACTCGTACCTTCTGGATTTTTCCGGGCTTTGAAGAAAGGATACACAAACAGGTGAACTGGCAGGAACAACTCCAAGGAGTCATACAAGCTCCCCTATCACCTCCTTACCCGCTGCTCCTTCCCTCTGTGCTAGTGACTGACTGACGCACTGCTTCCTCCATCAGAGGGAGGCTCACGCTTCCCTCTCATTACCAGCAGGGGGCAGTAGGGAACAGCAACTTTTCATCCAGGCATCTACAAGCCAAAAGACAAAAAAGCCACAGACAACAACTTTTCCTTTAGGAAGGAAAAGAAAATGGGGAAGGAAGGAAAGTAGATGTTGAGAAGGAAGGAAGGAAGAAGTACAGGGAGGGATGAAGAAGATAAAAGAGAGACAGTAAGTTATTATCCTACACCAACTTACTTCGCTGCTTGACTGAGAAAAATCCAAAGCTGACTTTTTCAAAGTACTGCTTGAAGGGTGAAAATTTTAAAATTAAATACGTATCAACATTCACTTTTAGCTTCCAGATACAGCTCAGCGTGATGGCTGTGCTTCCATCAACCAGTCCAAGGCCACGCCCCCTTCTTTCTTACCTCTCCAACAGGGAGTGGGTTCAAACCCAGTAGGGGCTCACCCTTGGACCCGCTCAGCAGGATTAGGCTGCTCACCTCTTCATTCTCTGTCTCCACAGCGGCCCACGGGAGAGGTGTTTGACCTTGAAATAGACACACTGGAAACCACCTGCCATGTACTGGACCCCACTCCCCTGGCAAACTGCAGCGTGAGGCAGCTGAAAGAGCACGTGAGTGCCCCTCTTAGGGCGACTGCCGCGGGGGCAGCTAAAATTGCCAATTGATGGCGCCTTCCCTGGGGCTGATTTTTACAATTCACCTTTTTATCGTACTCCCACCCCCTGCGAAACCAGTGTCATGTTTCAACATCACCCAGTGAAGGAGATTTTGTGAGGCTCACCTTTGACATCCACGTCCCCCCTGCCACCATCCCCCCACCGTGAGAAGTGAGAGGTCAGCCCTCCTCCTGGGCCCTCACTGTGGGTTTATTTCTCCAGGCGGTGGAAGGAGACTGCGATTTCAATGTGCTGAAACAAGACGGAGAGTTTTCCGTGTTGTCTGCAAAATGTGATTCCAGTCCAGGTAGAGATGATTATTATTCTTATTATAGTTACCTGGTAGAGAGAGTGAGGAGGGAACCTGAACTGTTTTCAACAGAAGTAGTTCTAGCCACTTTGTTGGTGATGAAAAGAAGCCAGGTTTCCTGGGTTTGGGGACTTTAAAACTGTGTTTTAAGGAGCTGTTCTCATTGGAGGTGAAAATCGCCCCTTGGTGAGAGGGGCTTCTGCAACAATGCCAGCATGGCAGGAGCCACCCGAAGGTTTAGTAAGAAGCAGAGGATCCTCCTGCAGCCATTTGGAGCATGTTTTAGCACTTTCAAATAAGCAGAGCGGGGGCAAATGCCGCAGAGAATTACAGCCCCGAGCCAAGTTGATTTCTTCGCTCTGTGCGCAGACTCGGCCGAGGACGTGCACAAGGTGTGTCCAGACTGCCCCCTGCTGGCCCCGCTCAACGACAGCCGGGTGGTGCACGCAGTAGAGGCCGCGCTGGCTGCCTTCAACGCCCAGAAAAACGGCTCCTACTTTCAGCTTGTGGAAATTTCTCGGGCTCAATTTGTGGTAAGACTGAGACCCTGCTGACGGTTTGGGCAGTTTGGTGGCACTTTGGGAGTGGACGTGGTGAAGCAGGGGTGAGGGACAGAGCAGGTGCAGGGGCAGCCACGGGAAGTCAACGAGGGTGGTGGGAGAAAGCGGGAAAGAAAGGGTCCTGAGTGTCCTAAGGACCCCGAGGACCCTCAGCGCATCCCCCACCTAAGCCACTTCAACACAAAACAGCCAGATGCTGTGTGTCCCCAGTTCCTCCGTTCCAGTTAACACCAGGGTGGAAGTTCCCACTTTATCCAGAAGCACCCACTGTAAATTCATGGGTCTCCACATCGCCATCACCCATCACCACGGAACATCTACAGCACTCTTGTAATTGCTACTTACAAAGGCATGGGCATACTTACATATAAGGGCAAGGATCCTAAAATGCCTTTGAATCACTGAGAAAAAAAAAAAACTAATTGTACCGTGGCTGGGTTAGCACATTTGAATGCAATGGAATTCTAATATTTTTAAAAACTAGTATTCTGGATGCCAGCCATGGCATACTTGGAAATACACTATAGATAGTAATTCTATTAACCAGAATATGCGATTCACAGAACACCCCCGCCCCAGACTATAACAAATAACAGATATTTTATTATTGTAAGTGTCCATGTGCTCTAAGAACTATAAGATAGAAAAGCATAAGTATCTTCTGTACTTTCATTTATATTTTTCATTTGATCCTGCTGTCTAAAATACGTGGGAGAGGCATTAATTTCTTTACTTTCCCACCCCATCTTGGAGTAGCCTGGGCCTTGGGTCTCAAAGTGCAACCCCAATAGGGAAGTTGGCAGGAGGCAGGGTTCCCACTCAGGTCAGTGTAAGGTCAGCCCTCTGGGTTCCTGCTTTCTACCTGAAAACTCACCTCTGCTCTGAATGATGGGCAGTGGATACCTGCACCTCCTTCAGGGAAGACCCAACCCCAGCTTCTGTATGCAAACCCTTCAAAAACCCAGTGTCTCACTGTAAGCCGTATGTAAGCCACCGGGGGCATGTTTCCTGGCCACACAGTGTGGTCTCCGTGAAACGTGCTCCCTGGACTGTGCAATTCCATGGCCCTCGCTACTTCCCTCTGGCCTCTCCTTACCAGTCTTTTTCATGCTAAGTCATGTTGCTTCATGAAAATTTTCCTTTTATCCTCATCAGCCTCTTTCAGCTTCTGTCACTGTGGAGTTTGCAGTGGCTGCCACTGACTGTGTTGCTAAAGAGGTCGTAGACCCAGCCAAGTGCAACCTGCTGGCAGAAAAGGTGAGCGGGCTAGGCATTGGGTTGGTAAAGCCAAGTCATGGAATAGAGCATCCTTAGAGCAAATTCGTATCTTGTGGCTGCAGAAAGGAGAAATGCAAAATACCCACTGCCTGTGAGGCTGGGTCGTGCCAGGTCATCCTCTGGGGTGTCATCTCCCCTGCTTAAGAGCTATCACCAGATCTTCTCACCCAATGGAGGCCCCTGGAGTTAGAGAGGCTGTTTCCTAACTAAGATGAGTCATGTCAGGCCATTGGGAGTATAAAGTGTAGATTTTCTAGATAGACCTCTGATATGAAATCTTTCAAGTCCTTAAGCCAGCAATGTCCACGTCTAGGAATTTAGCCTAAAGAGATCATCGTGTTTCACAGAATATATCTATAAAGATGATTTACGACAGGTACAAAATGACCCCAGAAGATCTGAATGTCCAAAAGGAGGGAATCATTGAATAAAATACGGCGCATTAGTAAATAGAAAATTATACAGACACGAAAATTAACACTTTCAAAGAATAAGGAATGATATAAGAGAATGCTATCATTATAGCACGTGAAAAACATAGTATACAAAATGGTGTAGTTAGTGATGCCAATTTCTAAATGATATTTAATTGTAGTTAAAAATAAGAAAGAAATACATAGATGTGAACAGAAGTTCTCCTGGGTCACCACCATTTCTGAGATTCTGGGTGATCTCTCTCATTCCCAAAGCTTTTCTGTATTTTCTACATTCTATAATAAAATATAAGCAGAAATCATACACTTTAGGAAAAAGATTTTTTTAAAAAAAGGAATTAGGAATTTAAGGTTTTTTCCCTTGATGTGTTGGAGTATAAGTGAAACTGGGAGAGAAGTCCACTTTCTGAACTGGTTCAAATAACTCCTCTCTTTCTGTGGGCAGCAATATGGCTTCTGTAAGGGGACAGTCACTGAGAAGGTTGCTGGCGGGGAAGATGTTGCAGTGACCTGCACGGTGTTCCAAACACAGGTAAGGGCGTCATGGATGCACTTGCCCTTATCTTCAGAATACAATGACCCCTTCACCTTTCTGCGGTGCCTTAGTAATTTCAGGGCATTTGCTGCCTGTCCTTTTGAGCCCCGCCATATAGATAGCGCCAGGGAATGTGAAATCATCAAAAAACAAAAGGTTGTTTCAGCCATGCCCTCCCCTCCCACGAACTGGTGGTTACAGGGCAGAACCTCCCTAGTGTGCAATTGGCGAGGCCACGTGTTTTATTTGCTAGCTTGGGAGCGGGGGCGGGGAGAGGCGGGGTGGGGGGGGGGGCGGGGGGAGTGGGCGTGGTTTTCTGAGTTGCAGAGTCCAGGTGGCCAGATCTGTCTCACAGCTCCCTGTGGCTGCAGGTGTAGATGAAAAAGAGGGTGACGCTACTGGTGAAGGTTAGCCATAAGGTGTGGTTCTTTTGCTCGTGGAACAGTGTAAGTCTACCATCCCCAACACAACTGGTGAGAAAGGGGCTACCGCAGGCCAGTTACCCCTCCCCTGGAGCCCTGATGGCCATCCCTTGTACCTAGGTAGTTCTTTTTTGCCAGATTCCTTGCAAATAAAAATTAGTACTGTGAGTGAATTGGGTGGGGTTCCACCTGGAAGGAAGAGAAAGGCAGCTAACCTAAGGAAACAATCCTCTCTCCAGCCTGTGCTCCCGCAGCCCCAACCAGACGGCGCCGAAGCAGGGCCCCTCACCGCTGCACCGGGCTCGGCTGGGCCAGCACTTTCTCCAGCTGGCCAGCCCGCGGCCTCCCTGGTGGTGGGACCCAGGGCCGTGGCAGCTCCCCCGATGCCCCCACCGGAGTACCCGGCGCACTACGACCTGCGCCACGCCTTCTCGGGTGTGGCCTCAGTGGAGTCAGCCTCAGGAGAAGCGTTTCACGTGGGGAAGACACCCAAGGTGGCGCAGCCTAGCATTCCTGCTCCTGAAGGTCCAGTTCCAGTGGTCCGCCCTTGCCCGGGGAGAATCAGACACTTCAAGGTCTAGAAGACGGTCAGAGATGAGAAGGTTTGGCACAGAACGTGGCCGCCATTTTGTCCAAGTATGGGTTTGGGTGGGAGCTGTGTCTGCTATCAAAGCAAGTGCTACCTGTGGTCTAGATTAACGTCAAGTCTTGAATGCCAGCTTCTCGTCATCCTTCGGAGGTCGGGGAACAGAGCAGGTGATAGTTACGTTTGATGGAAGGCATAAGGTCAGCAACTTGACTGTTATTGTTTTGATGCTAAGCCACCACCATTGTGTTCTCTACTTTCTCTTGACCTCACAAAAATAATTGGAACTGTGATTTTTGAAAGGTGCTCTTGCCAAGTTTATATCTGCTTGTTAATAAAAATGCCTGAAGGACCTTCCTTAAAAAAGAAGGTTCTAAGCTGAAATGTGGTCATGATTATTTCCAACTTCATCCAAGCTCACGTGTGTGTGGTCTGTCTTTCCAGCAACCACACCACAAGTGTTCCTAATCAAAATCAAAGTGAAAATAGGAACAAAATAGAACAAAAATCTGCTATATTACTGCACACAGGAAAAAGTGAGACTAGGATCTGCTCATAACTCATAAGATCTGATCATTTCCTTATAAGAAAATAATTCTTTTCATTTCATAACGTTCAGAAAATATTGCTAAATTGGGGTCAAGTGCCTGAACTTTGTACAGACAGACCAACCATTGGTTTCCCCCAATACCCAGGTAAGGAAGGATCAGCAATTAACACAGGAGCCTCACTTTAATTATATCTGTTCATTATTTATGCTTAAAATAACTGTTAGTTGTACTATATATACTGCATTTTATGATGCAGGATTGGTCTTTCTACCCAATCCATTTTAAGACCTCAAGTTAAAGTTCTGGTGTATAGTATGAATAGAGGAGGGATACCTGGACAGGTAAATCCAGTGGACATTTGTAGATACTATCCAAGTGTTCAGAGAGCATAAAGAATGGTGAATGGTGCCTAGACCATTTCAATTTTTATCTACTAGCATTAGGTTGTTCTGAGCAACCTAAGTGATGGGCCCTTTCAGGTGAAATTTTAAAGGAGTAGGACTCATAACCAGTGGAGTGGCTTCACTTGAACCAAGGAGATTGAATCAAGCATTGGCACTCACCTTATCACTCTTGCCTAGAGGTTTTGCCCCAGTAACCAGAAAGAATGGCCAGGAAGTTAGGAAAACCTTTAGGTATCTCAGAAGCCAGGGGACATGAGGAAGGCATGGTCAGCTAGGCTAAATGCTGCAGAAAGAGCAATAAGAGTGAGGACCAAGAAAAGGCCATGGGTTAGTTGACCAACTAGGAGGGGATGGTGACCATTGGCAGATGCAGTTTCACTAGAAGGGTGAGTATAAAAGCCTGGCGGCAGGGTTAACTGGTGGAGATGATGAGAAAATGGAGGGGAGTGTGTAATCTCTTTTAAGCAGTTTGATGGTGAAGGGTGGGAGAGAGAGGATGTAATCTAAAAAGATTGATTTTTGGACAGACACAGCAGAGAGGGGCAGCTTGCAGTGAGGCTTTCGTTCCCTGACCAGGGATGGAAAGCTGGTTGCAGCGGTGAGAGCATCAAGTCCTAACCACTAGACCACGAGAAGCTGTGGCTATAGTCTGGGCCCCAGTTCTTGTCTGCCTTGAAAAAAAAAATTTGACAAGGAGACAGAAGGTAGAAAGGAGAGTAAGGCGTTCATTAGAAAAGCAGAATACATGCAGAGAGACTCACAGGCAAGCTCAGAGAGAGTGACGCCTTCGGGAAGTTTAAATCATTTGTAAGGGGGCAGTCTTCCTGGTCTTTGTTTTCCTCTGGCCAGTCATCTTGTTTTGCCCCCATAGCTGATTAGTCTCAGGGTCCTTCCCTATGTGTGTGTGCATCCTTTAGCCAAGATGGATTTCAGTGCGAGGGTCCCTGGGAAGTTAGCAAAACGTATAGTCTGGCGTCCCCCGCCACTCTTTTTGACCCTTGAGGAGCCTTTCTGTGCATGTGCAGTTGAGGTCTCCCTGACTCCAAGGATGAGAAATATGTGATCTCTTGATTTTTCACCTGAGCAGGGCTTAGCCCCTCTCTGCCCCCGCCATTACTGTTATCTTAAAGTGTCCACAGGAGACAAAGTCCAGCTGTTTACCCAGTTCCTCTTGTCATTTCTATCTTGCGGTATAAACAGGCCGGTTGCAAAAATATCTAGCCTGTAGCCCATCTATCTCCTGCCTCAATAAATATGAACAGGAGGGTAGCTGTAAATGTCTAGCCTGGAGCCCATCTATTCTCCTGCCTCAGGATAACTGGGTAGAGGGAAGATTTCTTTTCCAGGAAAGAGGAGTTTTGAGCGTCCTTAGGGCAAAAGATGGGAAGAGATGGAAGAAGAAGAAAGAGAAAAAGGATATGATGGGGTGGGGGGCATGGGAGATATTTAGTGGAGAGCTGGAAATGGTTTGGGCAACTCTGCCAAAGAGTCTAGACCTTCTTTAAGGGAGCTTGCAACGGAATCCTGAAAACACACCTTTCACCCAGTACTAGAAGAGACTCGTCCACTTTCCAGCCTTGCTACACACAGGTGTAGTCAGTGTTTTCCATGGCAGGTGGTACATACCCAACCCAAAGCAGCTTAAGTAGAAAGGGAAATGTCACTGCCTGGGTACTGGGAATTCAAATGGATGAGTCTTACCTAGGGCACAGCGGAATCCAGGGGGTCAAAAGATATCATTTCCATTCTCTCTCTCTCTGTCTCTGTCTCCCTCTCTCCCTCCCTCCCTCCCTTCTTCCTTCCTTCCCTTTTTCTGTCTGTCATCAGTGCTTGCCTTCAGTCTTAGCCAGGATGGCCACTGGCAGCCTCACACCTACGTTATCATTGGTGCCTAGTCCTGAAGAAAAAGAGAAGGGCTAGTCAAGAAGAGCCAAGGGAGAAGCTATTCCAGGGGAATAGCAGGCACAAAGGCCTAGAGGCAGGAAACAGGTTGATGTGGCTAAGGATGAGAAAGGAAGCTGGATTGAAGCAGCTACGAGGAGAAAGAGGACGGCTATAGAAAATGAGGTTGAAGAAGCAAATGGGGGCAGGTCATGAACAGCCTTGAGAGCCTCAGGAGTTAGGGCGTTTTTCTCAATGCAGTGGGAAGCCACTAAAGGTTTAAGCAGAGCAGTGGCATAATCTGATTTACCTTAAGAGATCACTCAGGCTCGGTGGTTCTCGACCTGGGGATGGCGGGAGGTGGGGTGGAACAGTATTATCCTCTTCCCGACCCCGCACCCAGGGACATTTGGAAGTAAGGGGAGGCATTTACTTGGGATGCTACTGGACAGAGGCCAGGGATGCTAAATATTCTGAAATGGACAGGACATCCCCAACAATGAAGTCCCAACAATGAACAATGATTAATTAATACCCCAAATGCCAATAGCATTCATGTTACGTTGTTAGTTGCTGTAGGGAAAATGGGTTGCATCTCGGAAAGAGTAGCCACAGGATAGGAAGTGACTGGAGCTTTCTAGGGGAGAGATAAGTGTACCTTAGTCTAAGGTTGTGGACAGCAGATGTGGTTTAAAGATAAGGATATAACTTCAGGTAGAAGTCCTAGGACCTGCTGATGGATTTGATGAGAGGGTAAGAAAAGGACAGGACAGGTGAAAGGTAACTCCTGGATTTGTGGCTTTGCAAACTGGGTAGATGCTGGTGTCATTTACTGAGACAGAGGGCACTGGTTCATTTCATCTGAGTTACCTCAGTTTCTCTCCTCTCTGTTTTGAAGTTGTGCAGTTGATTTTTCTATGTAAGGCTAACCCATGCCTTAATCTGACAGACCTGCACTGTCTGGGCTAAGGTGATTCACCTTTCATTTCTTATGGCCCTCGTTATACAACCAGGTGTATGCAACAGTCTGGCAGGGGTGTAGGGAGGATTAAATGCGATGCTAGAAGTATATGCTTGGAACCTTCTTGACACATTCTAGGCTCTCGGTAAGGGTCCTCCCTATCTACTTCCTCTTTCTGTCCTCTGAATTTGGTGGCTTCAGAAGATTATGTCCTTGACCTTCTCTTAAATGTGTACTCTCTGCTTGGCAAGTCCATCCTTTCTCATGATTGAAACTCTTGATCTTACACGGATAACTTCCAACTTTACAGCTCCAGCTTGGGCCTTTTTCGTGTTTCAACATTGCATTTCCAAAGGTCTCCAGGATTTCCTCACTTGAATTTACCTAGAACAGTTTCCTACATGATTTATTTGATCTAAGAGATGCATACCTGAAGACAGCAGTCTTCAAAATGTGCATATTCTAGAAACATTTCTTCCTAAGAGTAAACATAAATTAGAAAGGATGAGTTATGGAGCTGTTAAATCTACTGCGCTTACGCTCATTTTTGCATTAATGCTGCCCTATATTTTCTCAGCATCATCTTTAATATTTGGCAGAATGCTTGCTCCTAAATTAATAGCATCGCATGTGTCTCATTTACTTGCCTTCTTAGTGGCTTTTTAATTAAATCTGCCTCATCTTCCAAAGTTACTGAATTTCAGGTGTATTTTTCAGTACAGTACCACCACCACCAATTAACAATATTTGCTGGGTGTTAAGATAATAGAAATATTTACAACTAAAATAACAGTGAACGTTAGAGTAATAGAATAGTGGTCATCAAAATCACTCATGGAAATTTTGCTGCACATGAAAAAAAAGTGGTTCCAACGATATTGACAAAGGGTGATGCGTATTTCTCTTACATGGGACAGTCATACGGCAATGTTGTAAACAAGGTTTACAATGTACTTGCTTAAAGGTTCTCTGTACATCCCCTGCTTGACCAGTCCCCACTTCACCTACACCCTACTCACTCGACTGACCTTCCCCCCATAATTGTAGACCCTAATCAGAAAATACCTACATACTTCCCACCCTCCCCGACCAGAGATGGTGATTATTCTAATATTTAGCTCGGAATGGCTACCCCTTGATAGTTTAGCAAAGGGAAAACCTCTGCCCCAGGAAAGTACTTAGCCTGGGGGCCTAACAGGAGTTTAGAGGGCCAGCTCCTCTGCTGCTTTCCCTGAGCCAAGCTGACATCAAGTTCCCCGTAACTGAGAGCCTCCCTAGTCCTCCCCAGAGTGAAGCCTGCAGCTACTTCCTGCCCTGCCGTCCACCCCATACAGTGGGGTGTTGCTCCAAGACCTTGCTTCCCGCATGTAAGCTCCCCCATCCATCAGACCATTGATGTCTCTGTCGCTGACTCTGGGCTCTTTCTTCAGTCTTGAAGCTGGGCAAGCGCAGGGCTTGCAGGCCTCTGGGGTGCAGCCGACAACCATCAAAGAAATAAAAGATCTGTGACAGGCTAGTTAATCTTCACTGCAGTATGCAAATAGGATTTCTAAATTTGGCATGCAGATACCTTTGAGAGACATATGAAGTCCCTTGCAGAGCTGCCAGTGGCATAACTATGAAAGAGAAAAGAGTCCCTTAGTGTTCCTAAAAACATGGACTGTTCCTTTTGGGATAGAGTAGCCAAGCTGAACCCAGAGCCTGCCCAGCCCATTCCAACCCCAGTTTTGAGACAGTTGATGGAAGAAGCTCTCTGGATTGTCCCTGAGGAACCGATGTGGCAGAAGTGTCCAGGCTTACAGGCATACCTTGTTTTGTTGTGCTTTGCTTTATCGCTCTTCACAGATAATTGTGTGTTTTACAAGTTGAAGGTTTGTGGAAACCCTGCCTAGAGCAAGTCTATCAGCGCCATTTCCCCAGCAGCATTATGTTTTTCTTAAGGCTCCTGGATTTTGAAGAACTAACCTTAGAAGAATTCCTTTGCTCTTCTGGTACTTTTTAACTGCCTATTCATCCTCCTATAATATGTATTTCAGAGTGGATGAGACAAAATTTTGGTTACAGGATAAATGTGCAAAAAGGCCAGAAAAAACATAGGCCTTTACATGAATGATATTTGCGTCCTAAATTCATATTTGTTTGGATGTCTTTTATATTTGTCTTCAGAGATCATAGAATTATTTTAAAAGTTAATAATTTTAGTGTACATTGAGTTGTTCAGAAGTTCAAGTACTTGGTGTTATGAAAGCTGCTTATAAGACAGCTTTTACTGTGCGTTAATCTCCAAATGACAATTACAGTAGATGTTTCTATAAAGGTCAACTGCTTTCTGGTTTAGATCCACTCCAATGGATCCACTATAGCACCAATAATAGCTCCTAATTGACATTTTACTTTTCTGCTTCAAGCTAAAGACAGATGGGTGTGTGTATGTGTGATATGAAAAGTAAGCATTTGCCGGTGTTCTTTTTTAAATCAAATCATTGTCAGATTTCACTGGACTTTTTGAAAAGGTGTGTATCTATTCTTTATTTGTAATGGGTTTTTTCTGTCTCTAATTGCAACCTGACTCAAGGGTTTTGCATCCTAGAGTCACTAGTTACGGCAGCAGGCAACTGGAAATTAGAATTTCAGTATAACAGTTGTCTCTTTTGGAGGCCTATTGGGATTGGTTGTATAAACAATAATAAAGTGACTAGATTAGACAACACTGCAAACTGACATCTGTCTTGGGAATTCTAAATGTGAATACTAAAGCTAGGGTGGGCTTCCCTGGTGGCACAGTAGTTAAGACTCCGCCTGCCAATGCAGGAGACGCCAGTTTGAGCCCTGGTCTGGGAAGATCCCACATGCTGCGGAGCAACTGAGCCCAAGTGCCACGACTACTGAAGTCCGCGTGCCTAGAGCCTGTGCATTGCAAGGAAGAGTAGCCTCCGCTCACGGCAGCTAGAGAAAGCCCACGCGCAGCAACGAAGACCCAACGCAGCCAAAATTAAATTAAATTTAATTTAAAAAAGGATGGAGCTTGTATGTTAAAAAATACAAAAAGCTAGGGTCAAATATAAGATTGTATTTTATTTTTAAAATGCATTTTATTGAAGTATAGTTGATTTACAATGTTGTGTTAATTTCTGCTGTACAGCAAAGTGATTCAGTTTTATTTATATATATATATATACACATTATTTTTCGTATTCTTTTCCATTATGGTTTGTGACAGGATATTGAATAGAGTTCCCTGTGCTATACAGTAGAACCTCATTGTTTATCAATTCCGTATATAATAGTTTGCATCTTCTAATCCCAAACTCCCAATCTACTCCCCCTTGGCAACCACAAGTCTGTTTTCTATGTTTGTGAGTCTGCTTCTGTTTCGTAGATAAGTTCATTTGTGTCATATATTAGATTCCAATTATAAGTGATAAAAGACTGTATTTTAATTTACTATACTACTTGAAATCATGAAACCATAATCAACTATGAGTCTGATGCCTGTTGAAATTAAGATAAAAAGATGCTTATAAAAATGTCATTTAATATTCATTTCTCTCACTAATCATTGCCTAACATATTTTTAAAGATGGAGGAAGGTATTTGATCTCATGAAGTAACTAAAAATTAAGTCTTTTCTTAAATAAGACACCGTGGCAATATATTTGGATAAGGGTGATTCTATAAATAAGATCATTAAAATACCTTTTGTTAATAGTAATCTTCTTTAGCATTTGCAAAATATGCTTCCTTCAAGAGGCTTGAAGTGCTTTTTTAATATCTTTGTACTGATTCACAGTAACTGTGAAAACTGCAACAGATCTCCTCTCTAAAAATGTCATTGCAAAAAGAATTTTCTCAATGGAAATAGCCCCCCAAAATCTATTGCTTCCCTTATCTCAAAGTGTACAGTCAGATCAATGTCCCATTGAACTTTGCACTTGTGTGAAATCATCTGACGCATTTGGTCAATTTGGGGTGTAACATTTTAAAAATAAGTAGTCAGTCATGTCTAATTTATCAGTTCATGTATCCCCAGCACTTCTTATACGTTCACGATATATAATAGTTGTTCAATAAATATTTAATACCTGAATTTTTAAAAATGTACTTGCTTAAAAAATACTCAGTCTTTGGCTAATTTTTAAAAGTTTGGGAAATTGTTTCAAATTTTGTTTTCAAAAATTTTTATAAATTGTTTCAAATTTTGTGTATAAAGTGAGACTTTATTGCAATTTTAATATCTTGCTATTTAACATTTGCATGATTCAAAATCATATTGTTGAATTGGGCCCCGCTGCTTGCCGCTTACAAAATCAAATTCACAAATGTTGATAGAAAGGAAAGTTGTCTTTAATCACAGTGCCAGCAATCTGGGGAGATGATAGACTCAGTGTCCCCCAAAAAACTACCTCCAAAGATTCTGCTTGGCCATGAAAGCTTTAAAGGTAAGGAGGGAAGTAATCTCAGTTAATCATTGAGATAGGGGGTCGGAGTCATCGCCATCACCCCAGTGCATGCAGACTTGTTGACTTCTTGTGATCTTCCTCTAAACGTTATCTTGTTCACACAGTTTGGTCACACAGTTTGAGAGATTACTGAAGGGGAAGCTAGGGAAGAGATCTGGTCATCTGTTAATTACTTATTCTTCATTTCTGTTTATTTCATCTACAGAAAGAACCGGCAAGTTAGGCAAGGTATTGCCTGATTAAAAGACTTGAAAGGTGTGCTTGGGCTGGACATGAGTAGAGCATGGGGGTGCCTGGTTTAAAAGTTAGTTACAATATAGCTTGGCTAAAGTGATAAGGAAAGGGGCTTCCTGCTGAGGGCGGTTTCCTGCAAAGAGCTGCTTACAATCATGCAATGTAACTGTCATAAAATATAACTATCTTGGGACTTCCCTGGTGGTCCAATGGTTAAGACTCTGCACTCCCAATGCAGGGGGCCCGGGTTCGATCCCTGGTTGGGGAAGTAGATCCCGCATGCCACAACAAAGGTCCTGTGGGCTACAACTAAGACCCGGCACAGCCCAATAAATAAATAAATGTCAAAAAATAAATAAATAAAATGTAACTATCTTGTATGTTCAACTGTTGCATTTCTCTTCCAAATTGACTCTCATCCCTGCATCTTTCCAATTTTGGTTCATAACACCCAGCCAGTCACCCAGCAATTAGAATTTCATTCATCACGAGGTAAATCCTATTTTTTCAAGTCTTTAAGATTTAAAGCAAGAATATGTAACCCACACGATAAGTACCCTTAACATTAGTTTCCCAAATAATCATTTTCATAAAATATTACTGGTGCTCCCATATATTACTCATTCCACCTCTAGCCCTTCCCCACCTCTCCACCCAAACCCCAAAACAACCAAGGACCATTAGGAACATATGAAGTACAATGCTGACTTACTAGCATTTATATATGTGTGTGTATATATATATAGATGTATATATATATAGATGTATATATGTATATATATACATATATATACATATATATACATATATACATATATACATGTATACATATATATATGTATATATATATAGATGTATATAACAATATAAGTATATGTACTATCCATTCAGTAGGTGGTGACTCCAACCCTCTTCTCATTATAGCCAGTAAAGAGTTAAAAATGTTCATGATTCATTATTTGAAAGAGCAAAAGTTATAAACAATGTAAATTTTCTATAATGATGCCTGGCTAACTAAATTATGTTATATTCATTCCATAGGCTACTATACAGAAAGTAAATATTCTAAATTAAGTCTCACTTCTAAGCCACATGGCTTCTGTCTTGGCGACTTTACCTTTAGAAGCTGGCTCGAGACAGGAGCCCTGAGACTTTAGGCAAAAGGAAGATGGGGGGAATGTAATATATGGGTCTCGTCACCTCTAACCATCCGTGTAGGGTTTTTTCTTTCCTTGATGGCAGTAGAAAGACCTCACTTCCATAACATACTACTCTTGATACTTTCTTTAAAGCTACTTTTCATTAAAGATTCTCTCATGAGGTATTTATCTGGGAGTTGGGAGGCTAAGGCGCTCAGGTCCTGGCTCTTCAGTGAATTTAACTGTGTGACCTTGGGCAAGTCACTTAACTTCTCTGTGCTTCAGTCTCCCTATCTTGTAAAATGGGAGTAATACCTACCTCACAGGGTTGTTGTGGGGATTAATTAGATATAATGTCTGTAAAGCATCTAAGGTTCTTGAAGAAGTTGCTATATAAATACAAAATAATATCTATTAAAGTTGGTTTATGGGCTTCCCTGGTGGCGCAGTGGTTGGGAGTCCGCCTGCCGATGCAGGGGACACAGGTTCGTGCCCCGGTCCGGGAAGATCCCACATGGCGCGGAGCGGCTGGGCCTGTGAGCCATGGCCGCTGAGCCGGCGCGTCCGGAGCCTGTGCTCCGCAACGGGAGAGGCCACAACAGTGAGAGGCCCGCATACCGCAAAAAAAAAAAAAAAAAAAAAAGTTGGTTTATTTGTGAAAAATCAAATCAAATCATATTACAAGAAAGTAGCAATTCATATAGGAAAATATTCAAAATATATTTGGAAATCAAAAGGCAGATTTTAAAATGATATGGTCCTAATTTTGTATAAATAATTTATGTATATATAGGTATATTCATTTATATATACATTCACACAGACATGAAAGCTGCAAAATAATAGGAAGGAAAACACCAAAAGATTATTGATAATAGTGATTTTATCTGAGTTACAGAATATTGGGAACTGTTTTTCTTTTTCTTTCTTTTTTTGACTAGCAATCGAGCCTGTGTCCCCTGCATTGGGAGTGCGGAGTCTTAACCACTGGACTGCCAGGGAAGTCCCTGGGAGTTGTTTTTCTTTATTGTATCAGTACTTTATATTTCCTGCATGTTCTTATAATGCTCATGTATTACTTTTGTAGAAAAAGACTTTTTCTTTTATTTTGTTTGCTTAGAGCAGACGTCAGCAAACTTCTATAAAGAGGCAGAGAACAAATACTTTTGGCGTTGTGGGCCTTATGGCCTCTGTCTCAACTACTCAACTCTGCTGTTGTAACAAGAATCGGCCATAGACAGTACATAAATGCATGGGCATGGCTGTGTCCCAATTAAATTTTATTTACAGAATTAACAGTGAGCTGCCTCTGGCCCTCAGGATGTAGTTTGCCAAAGTGTCCTAGAACAGTAGAAGTAAGGAGAAATAGAATTGGGAGAAAACATGGTGGTCAAAGAGTGGGGCAGTTCTGCGTGGAGTTAGGTGCTGGTCTCTGGAGTCAGAGTGGTCAAACAAGAAGGAAGCTAGAGTGTTGTCCCTGGGGAAGATGAATTTGTCTGGATAATAGCAGGGTGAGGGTGGAGGGCAGGAATGTAAACCAGGAGCTAAGACTTTCCAGCTCAGAGGGAGTGACAGGTCAGAAGATGGCAGGGACAGGAGAGGGAGGCTGATGCAGCCGTGCATGTGACATGACCCTCAAAAAAGCAAGTTTTTATGCAAGCACAGAGGACTAAGGTCCTGGAAATAGCACTGGGAAATGGGGAGGATGCCAATGTTACTAAACGTTAAGTATCCACTTCAAAGTTCTTATGGAGAAGTTGTGTCTTGGAGAAAAGCCAGGCTTGAGTTGAGTCTAGGAAATGCCTAGGTTAATAAGATAAGTGGGTAAGTTTATTTACTAAGGAATGGGAATTTCAGAAGACACAATGGAAAGAAAGATTTGGACATAGGAGGGATCCTTGATGGTTTGAGAGAGAAGAGGCAGAGAGTGCAAAGAATACGATACTGCCAGGAGAGGACAGTTGGGGCCTGTTGGGTTTACAGGGATCAGTGTCTGGAATGAGCAGGCAGTAGCTTACATTAATTATAGTTTGGTGAGTCAAGAGTAGGCAATGGGATTAATTAATTCCCAGGCCCTCAGTACGGTAAAAAATAGCAATCTCTGGAGGATGGGAGGTCTTTTCCTAACCAGGTAGCTGCTACCCGCTCTTTCCCCCATCCCATCTCACCCAAAGCCCATACTTGGCTAAGTTTCCTTAGGTCCCCATTGAGACAAGCCATGGATATGACTTGATTGGGCAATAATATTTTTATCATCTTTATTGCATTCTCCACCGCATTCCTTTTTATTCACTTCACCTCTTGGTGCATTGCCTGAAGGAAAAACTCAACAAGTAAGGAAGGAAAGAATGACCTCCTAACCAAATCTTGCCAGCTCCAGCCCTTCCTTCTTCCAACTGTCCCATACTGGGCTGCCAGATGTACGTACACAAAGTCCAGATTGTGGCACTCTCCTAATCAAGAAGGATTCATGTGATCACAGATCTCCAAAGTAGGGGGTGCAAACCCCAGGGAATGCACAAGATAAATCACTGGCTTATGGGGGAAAGTATTGGAAATCTATTTTTCTAGTTTTTAATATTTTACTAAATTTATTAGTTGCATACACTTTGATCACATGATAATGATTTTTCCTTTTAAACGACTATTTTTTGAAGTTGCAACAAAATTAAACAGAAAAGACAGAGATTCCTCATATACCCCTGTGCCCACACACACACAGCCTCCCCCATTCTCAGCATCCCCCACCAGAGTGGTACGTTTATCGGTGAACCTACATTGACACGTTATTATCACCCAAATTCCATAGTTCATATTAGAGTTCATTCGTGGTGTTTTACATTCTAGGGCTTGGACAGATGTATAATAACATGTATCTACCATTATAGTATCATACAGAATAGTTTCACTGCCTTAAAAATCCTCTGTTCTCCATCTATTCATCCCTCTCTCCCCACCCCATTCCTTGGCAACCATTCGTCTTTTTACTGTCTCCACAGTTTTGCTTTTTCCGGAATGTCATATAGTTGGAATCGTACCATATGCTGCCTTTTCAGATTGACTTCTTTCACTTAGTAATATGTATTTAAGTTTACTCCATGTCTTTTTATGGCTTGATGGCTCATTTGTTTTTAGAGCTGCATAATATTGCATAGCCTGGATGTACCACGGTTTATTTATCCATTTACTTACCAAAGGACATCTTGGTTGCTTCCAAGTTTGGACAGCTGTGAATAAAGCTGCTATAAACATCCAAGTGCAGGATTTTTTCATGTGCAGGTTTTTGTGTGGACATAAATTTTCAGTTCATTTGGGTAAATACCAAGGAACGTGACTGCTGGATCATGTGGTAAGACTATGTTTAGTTTTGTAAGAAATGCGTCAGTATTTTGGATTTTGGCCATTCCAAAAGGTGTGTAGTGGTATCCCACTGTTGTTTTAATTTGCATTTCCCTGATGACATATTATGTGAAACATCTTTTTATATGCTTATTTGCTATCTGTATATCTTCTTTGGTGAGATTCAGGTCTTTTGCCAATTTTTTAATTGGGTTGTTCATTTCCTTCTTGTTGAGTTTTAAGAGTTCATTAACTATTTTGGATTAAAGTCCTTCTTCAGATATGTCTTTTGCAAATAATTTTTCCCAGTCTGTGACTTGCCTTCTCATTCTCTGAAAGGGCTCTATCTTTATTTTTACCTGCAAAGAAAGAAGTTAAGCTTTGCTAATATTTAGCATATCAATTATTGATATAAACATATATAATAACTAGTCATACATATATTGGGGATGCATATTCAAATATTTTGTTACTAGTAGGGTATATGATCAAAAAATTTAGAAACCCCTAATGCAAGGAATAAAGTCTAGATGCCTTATCTCGGCGTTTAAGTCCTTACAAAACCTGCTACACCCCTTCTCTATCTATCTTCATACGTCAGATGGTCTGATCCATTTTAATCTATCCCTTTGGTTTCCAGCCTACGCAGGACATCACCTTGTGCTTAGAAAGCCTCAAATAAAGTCTCTGTTGAGATGAGACATGGTACAATGACACTACGTCCTTCTGTGCACTCTCCAGTGGAAGTGTGGAATGCAGTCGAGGGCTCCCTGTCTCTAAGGGCCAGCAGTCGGTGTTGACATATTCCTGTCTCTGTGTTGGCTTGTAGGGTATTTTACCACTCTCCCTGAAACGTTCATTCTCCTCTGCCACTGGGCTGCCCATTCCCATCCTTGTCACTATGACCCTGCCACCCTCTGGGACTCCCCCACATTCACGAGTGGCTTTAGTGTCTCTCCTTTCCTGCCCTATCTGACTTCAACACCCCTGCTGAAGGGCCACCCACCTGACATCCGAATCTTTCCCCATCTTGCCTCCTCTGCCACTCCTCTGTTTCTGCCACCCTCTTGTTCCTACAGTCACACCCTCGTGGAGCAGTTGTCTTCATCCCACCCAGCAAACCTTGCTGTGCCCTTGCTCTGCCCTTAGCTGCCTTTTCTTCCACCTCTCACACACCCTTGGTTAGGTTGAACTGGCTTTTCAGCTTCACTGAGAGCTTCAGTCCCTCTGTCTCTATGAGTCCAATCTACCGGACTCCTCCTGGTTTCACTTCCTTGTCTGTGAGCCCCAATCCCGAAGTCAGTCATTTCAGTGATACCCACACAGCACCCTCTGCAAGTCTTGACCTTCTTCCTCTGGACCACATGTCTTTCCAGGACCCAACTCCAGTTGGACTTGCCCGTTCACAACCTGCTGAGTCCAGCTGAAGGGCCTCCCATCGCTTGGCCCTTGGTGCCCTGACAAGTGTTCCTCTCCATCCCCGGGTGGGACCACAAGGCTCCCCAGGGTCACGCTCCTCATTTTTCCTTTATTTCCCACTCCGCCCAATGGTGACTCCACATATCTGCCTCCTCAAGTCCCTGATCACACTCCCATATCTCAACCCTCAACAGATTGAAACTCCCAGTTTCCAAATAAAAGAAATGATCCCAGGTCAAAATTCCCTCCACTTCCCTCCAGTTCATTTCCAAAGTCGCCCATTCTTACCTCCTTCTCTCTTGCTCAGAGGAGGTGTCCTTCTCCTCTCAACTATCCTCCCACCTCATCTCACTCCCTCACTTTCCCTAATTACATTGCCCTCCCCCAGTAGCCGTTCTACCCTAAATCAGCCTCACTCTCTCCACTGACCGTAAACACTAATCCCCATCCTAAAAATTCACTCTTCCCTTGATCCTGCATCCCTCTCAAGCCACTTTCTATCCCTCCCCTTCCCCTTCCCATCAAACCTCCTTTTTAAAAATGTTTACTTAGGGCTTTCCTGGTGGCGCAGTGGTTAAGAATCTGCCTGCCAATGCAGGGGACACGGGTTCGAGCCCTGGTCTGGGAAGATCCCACATGCCACGGAGCAACTAGGCCCGTGAGCCACAACTACTGAGCCTGCGTGTCTGGAGCCTGTGCTCTGCAACAAGAGAGACCGCGACAGTAAGAGGCCCGCGCACCGCGATGAAGAGTAGCCCCCGCTCGCCGCAACTAGAGAAAGCCCTCGCACAGAAACGAAGACCCAACACACCCCAAAATAAATAAATAAATAAATTTATTAAAAAAAAAAAGTTTACTTAAATTTTTTTTAAATGTTAACATTCTCACTAAAGAAAATTTGGAAGATACTGAGAAACTAAAAGAATTAAAAACAAGTGCCTCCTTTAGTCCCATATCTCAGATACAAACACTATTGACATTTTTTCTGTATTGTATTCATCTTCCTCTGCTCCATAGAGGTGCTTTGTAAAACAGAGTCAAATTACCCTGTAGTTTCAGTGGTCTATCCGGCTCTTAAGCTTGTAACTTAACATTGTAACATAAACAGTTTCTGTTACTACACAGGCCTCACAAACGTAATTTGTAATGACTGGTCAGTATTCTAGCAAATGGTCACACAATAGTTTACTTAACCTCTTCTATTGTTGGATATTTGGTGGCTCCTGCCTTCTCACAGTTGTAAGTGGCATGACAATTATTAAAAACAAGACAACAGGTCCCAAATGGAGCAGCTAAACCCCACATCACCAAACCAAGACTTGACTTAAATACAGTTCTGGCTCTCCCAGAAACGGAATCTTAAACCAGTCAACTAGGAACTGTCTGGTCAGCACTAGTTAGGTAACCTGCCACCATCCCCTAAAGGAAAGTAGCTTTGCAATAACCAACCCACTTTTTTGCCTAGTATAACTTCCTTGTTCCTGCCCCTTTCTACCTGTAGGTCTTTCACTTTGTACAGCTCCTTGGAGCTTCTTGCTCTCTGCTCGATTGGATGCTGCAATTTGAATCGGTTTTTGCTCAAACATACTAAAATTTTTTAGTATATGCCTCAGTTTATCTTTTAACACAATATTATTATGCATAACATTTTCCAATATTTATGAATACTTTCTAAGGGTAGAGTCTCAGAAATAGAACTAATATTCCAAAGTAAGAGGAATATGTAAAGATTTTTGGCATTTATTGTCAAATTGCTCTCCAAACAAATTTTACTGATCTACACTGCCAAAATACGAGACTACCCATTTTACTGAACTTTTGCCATCACTCCACATTATCATTAATTCCCCCCCAAAGTGTTAACTTATAATTGCTTTAGTAATTAAGAGATAATTTAGTATACCCCTATCACATCTCAATCCAATATACTTTGACTCATATTCACAACAATATAATGAAATCACTCTGGAGAAAGGTCACCTTTGACGTCCTCATCTACTTAAGCCATTGATCCACTTATTAGTTTTTTCTTCTGTTAACTATTTAATCCCTCTGCAGTGTTGTTGTTTACCCCCCCCCCCCTTTTTTTTTTTTTTTTTGCGGGTCTCTCATTGTCGTGGCCTTTCCCGTTGCGGAGAACAGGCTCCGGGCGCGCAGGCTCAGCGGCCATGGCTTACGGGCCCAGCCGCTCCGCGGCATGTGGGATCTTTCCGGACCGGGGCACGAACCTGTGTCCCCTGCATCGACAGGCAGACTCTCAACCACTGCGCCACCAGCGAAGCCCTGTTTACCCCCTTTTTAAGCTCTTTGTCTCCATCTCCTCCAGCCACCTCTAAAATGGTAGAGTCCCTGGGATTTTCATCTGGACTCTTCTCAGTTTATATGCTCTGCATTGCACAACTTCAATTGATTGAGTGGTCTTATTCCATAAAATTTCCTCCTTCTGGTGTGTTTTAACCCCTCCCCCCTGCATAATGGCCGTACACCCTCAGCATAGAAATGTACTCAGATCTCTCCCACTCGTTTTAAAGGCCCTTCCTCAATGCTCAGCATAGAAATGTACTCAGATCTCTCCCACTTGTTTTAAAGGCCCTTCCTCGATGCTGTATTCCTCTCTATCATGTGTTGCTTTCTTCTGTTTACAGCCAAGCTTTTAAGAACAGTGGTCTCAACTTCCTGAACTCCCGTTTCTTTTTTTAATGTTTTTGCTGTTTTTTTTTTCTTATATTGTTCACAGCTAGGATTACAGAGGTTGGGATGAGTTTAGCAACAAACTACATCAATGGGCTTAAAACAAATTTTTTTGTAATGGAATGGGCTCATTGGCAGCCCTAATCATGTTCATAAATGAGGATCGAAAATGCTAGTAGGCTTATTTCATACTAGAATTTCATACCAGGATTCAGTACGTCATGTCATCTCGTGAAGTATTATGTCCGTTTCCCTCTCGTTTCATAGTTATACATTTTGCACTCTTTCAACCTGGGCTTAACAGAAACTCCTATTTTTACTGCAGTTTGGCTCCCCCGCACAACCTCACCATTCCACTGAAACTAATGTCAAGAAAGGTCACCGGAAACCTCCTGGTGCGGATCCAGTGGATATCGGTTTAGCTCTTTTTTTGTTCAAACTCTCAGTGGCATCTGACCCTCTGACAACCTATTTCCTTTTTGAATTCAATCCCTTGTCTGTGGAGCCTGGCTTTCTCCTTTGCAGACTTTTTTTTTTTTTTTTTTTAGCTCATCTTCCTCCGCTTGTCCCTTAAATATTAGTTTTCCCAGAGTTCCACGCCGATTCTCATCTTATGACCTTACCTCCTCCCTCCATTCTTACCTGGATGAGAGGGAGCTCATCCACTCCCACAGTTTTACCTCCTGTGGAACTGATGATGATCCTACTCAACCCCTTTCAGCTTTGGGTCCCTATATCAAACATCTATTATAAATCTCCACTTAGAGGTCCATCAGGCTCTTCAGATTGAATAGTCCCAACTCAGTTCTCCATCTCCTTCTCTCCCAAACCTGCTCCACTCCCCTGATGGCTGTGCAACTCCTCAGCCCAGTCACCTGGCCTGAAACCTCTGGGGTCATTCTTGACCCCTCCCCACTCCTCACTGCCATATTTGCTGGGTGTTGATTTTCTACATCCTTAATATATCTCAGATTCATCCCTTTCTCTCTGTTTGCACTGTCACTTCTGTCTCTGCAGCAGCATCACCTCTGACAGGTCTCCCTGGTTCATGACTGTATCAATCAGGGTTCAACCAGAGGATTGGAACCCTTGGGAGTTATTCCAAGGAGCTGGCTTATGCAATTGTGCACCCCTCCCTGTTGTGGAGGCTGAATAAACAGTCCCTCTAAGGCTGTCTCTGTATCTGACGCTAGAGCCTGAAGTCCACAGGGCAGGTGTTCTGGAAGAAAAGGTTGATGTGAAGTGGGGGGATGGAGAGCAGGCTGGAACCCACAAGCATGAGTTAGAACCCCATGTCCATTCTTTTGCCTCTGACCTCGTTGAGGAGGGTGTCCTGCAGAAGCTGGGTCTTTTATCGTTGTTACCGGGAATGACCTTTATGAGAACCAAGTCTTTAAAACCCTACTGTGACTCCAATGCTTTGAGAAGGCTGTGCAAATCATACAGCACAGGGGGGCCCTGAGGTCCCTGCCTGCCTACCTCTCTGGCTTGGTAACTTGTCCTCCCCCTTCTCCCCTCCTCCCCTTCCCCTTTTAATTCACACACAGACGCACACGCACATGCACATGAACACACGTGTGCATGCGCACACATGTGCATGTACACATACTCAAGTCATATAAAACTGCAGCAGAAAAGAAATTACCCATAATCTTTGGGGCCCAGTTTGTTCAAAATTAATGGTATTTTTGAAGTTTAGCTATCTTAACTCCAAAAAAATTAGGTGAACGCTTGAAAAACTATGTTGTTACCTGTTAAAACACAGAAGAGGCTGGGAACTGTCACAAATTATGCATCACAAGCCAGGTATCCTCCATCACACAGGGATTTCATTATAAAGAGCGTGACCCAATCCACAAACAATGAATGCTGGAGAGGTATGGAGAAGAGGGAACCCTCCTACACTGTTGGTGGGAACGTAAATTGGTACAGCCGCTCTGGAGAACAGTATGGAGGTTCCTTAAAAAACTAAAAATAGAACTACCATATGATCCAGCAATCCCACTCCTGGGCATATATCTGGAGAAAACCATAATTCAAAAAGATACATGTTCATTGCAGCACTATTTACGATAGTCAAGACATGGAAGCAACTTAATGCTCATCAACAGAGGAATGGATAAAGAAGTGGTACATGTATACAATGGAATATTACTCAGCCATAAAAAAGAATGAAATAATGCCATTTGCAGCAACATGGATGGACCTAGAGATTGTCAGACTGAATGAAGTAAGTCAGACAGAGAAAGACAAATATCATATGATACCACTTATATGTGGAATCTAAAAAAAGGATATAAATGAATTTATCTACAAAACAGAAATCGAATAAATTGTCAATGAACTACTATACAGTAATTGAAAATTAAATTCTACACGTAGGCTTATTTATATGTTAAGATGTTCATGATCTATTGTTGGATTTTAAAAGCAACTTATAATACAGTAAGCACAGTATTTTATTATTTTTATATAAAAATATGTGTAACATATGCATAGAAGAAAGTATAGTGGAATATTCTTGTCTTTTTTATTGTCTGTTTCTTAAATTTTTCTAAAATGCATATAAATTGCTTCTAAAATATTATTTTAGCAAGAAAAACATTTAAGTTACTTGTAGTGAGTTCTCCAATCCCTCTACCTAAGCTCTATTAATAGGCATAAATGCTTTGGGACCGAAAGAAAAAGAAAAAAATTACCAAGCATGGGACTGGCTGGGCATGCATCACATACATGATCTCATTTGGTCCTGTAAAATGTATATGTTGCCTCCATTTATATTGATGAGAAAACTGAGTGCCAGAGAAAATAATTGTCTTATGCCTGAAATCACACAGCTAGTGACAAATTCCATCCAACAGGTTCACTCAACCATAGACTCCAGGCTTTCCTTCACACCACACAGCAGAGGCCCCACTTGGGAACACCCACCCCTGAGGCCAGTGCCAGCACTGAGAAGGGTGAAAACAAATTCATTCCCAAGGTCAGTGTTCTCTAATGTAAACCCACCAGAGGTCAGGGACCCTTGCATTAGCAGAAGGTGGATCGAAGCTGTGGGGCTTATTGGTTTTGCCCTGTAGTTAATGATTATCTATCTGAGTATTGACCCAACAAGTTCCACGAAGAAGAACAGCAAACACCACGCACTCGCCTGGAAGAGCGCCAGGTTGGGGTGTCTTGCATTCAACCCCTGCTGGATGTGTGGTTTCAGGAGGGTCATCTAATTTCTCCAAACTTCGGTTATCCCATTTACAGAATGTGAGGGTTGGTGGCCCAAACTCCAAGGACGCTTCCATCTCTGATGCTCTACCATCCTGTGATAAAACACATGTCACACATGCAGGAAGGGCATCTTCACAGGAAAGGGAGCAGGAACAAACATTTCCAGTGTCTCAAAGACCCCAGTTTTCACCAACCCTCAGAGAGAGGTTTTCCTATCCTTGTTTTCAAGGTGAGGAAACTGGTTCTTAGAAAAGTTACAGGGACGATTTCTCAAACTTCTGAGCAGCTTCCTATCTGGAACTTCACACTCTTTCTCCCTCTCCTAACCCCTTTCTTATTCTTTTTAAGAATCTGTGATTAGGATAACTTCCAAGTTTTCTAGAAAATTAGTGAAGGACAAGTTAATGCTTTTCTCTAACAGAGTGGCAGAAGGTTGGCACATCTTGTTTCCTCTGATAGAAACACAGATTATCTTTGCCCAGCTCAGCTGCAAGTCCTTTAGCCTGGCTCAGGGAATGCAAGACCGATCTTTCTTAAAGGGACATTCCTCGAAGCTTACTTATTCTTCACTTATTTCCCAGAAATATGATACACTCTGATTGCTGTAGAACATACAGCCTCCGTGTTCTTTGTGTGCTTTGAGGACCTGGATCCTGAGCATTTGCACTCAGTACTGTCAAAGACACTGCTTAGAGTACCCCAGGACTCAACTGTGTTTTGAAAGTGAAGGAAATTTAATAAATTTTTTGAACACTGAAAAGCAAGGTAATGGCAAGGTAATGCTTGTAATTTAGAAACAAAGAAGACAACTTCAGAAATGTTGTTCTCTGTTCATTCCCTACTAGCTGGAAGATACTGCTGCAATGGGGAAGGGACAGGAAATGGAAAAAGTTCACCCACTCCCTCCAGATTCAGGGCAGGAGTTTTCAGTCTTCTCTCCTTCTCTGCTACCCACCCTTGTATCATTATCCCTCTTCTTCTCTTCTCCCCTCTCTCTCGCCATCCACCGTTCCCCTTAGAGCTTCAACAGGAGCTGCTCAGTTCAGCTGGCAATTAGGTGGTAATTATCAGCAAAGGGCATAATTGAGATGTTACCTCCTGGAGGACATAATCCTCATCCTTGCCTCCAGTGAAGTGCGGACAGGGTTAGTTCCCTCCCCTCCGTGCTCCTATAGCATCCAGATGTGTGCATGTGTGTGTGTGTTAGTTAATCTTCATTATTTGCAGATTCTGTATTTGCGAGTTCACCTACTTGCTGCAACTTACTTGTAACCCCAGAATCCCTGTCCACACTCCTATTACTTTGGCAGATATGCACAGAGTGGTGGGAAAGTTGAGTGCCCGGATGGAGCAGTTTGAGTTTTGAGCTGAAGTCAAATGCGTTTGTGCCCTGCTTTTTGTTTCCACTCTGATGCTATAAACAAGTGTAATTTTTGCCACATTTAGTGCCACATTTTTCACAATTTTGTGCTTTTTGTTGATGACTTCATTGTTTAAAATATCCCCCAAGCATAGAGCTGAAGTGAACGAGAAGGCTGAAAATGCACGTGTGTGGCAAGCTTCATTCAGGTATGAGTTACAGTGCCTGGTAAATTCAATGTTAATGAACTAACAGTAAGTACTAAATAAGATGTCTTTGAACAGACACACATATAAAACAGGGTTATGTATTATTATTGATTTGATGAAAATGTTGTGACCAGAGGATCAGTGGACGGACACACACACACACACACACACACACACACACACACACACCATATTGTATTTTCTCCTTACAAATATCCCTTCTCCTCTAGGCTATATGTTCCTTATGAGTCGGAACCCTGTCTAATTCACATCTCTGTCTCCCCTTCTATTTAGTACCTGGTACACATAGGTGCCCACCAGGAGTCTGCTGAATGAAGAATGAATGACAATCTTCTAAAGTTGTTTGAACCACACTGCAAAACCCCCCGTCCATTGGACACCCCCCGCACAGGCCTGAATCCCCATATGGGTTGTTTCCTTGGTTTCCCCAAAGCGATCAGTGTGGAGGTGTCAAGATAAAGTCATTTGTATTAGTATGTGTTTGAATAAAGCAAATGCCAGCTTCATAGCTATAATTTTATTCCCTGTCCGCTGCCATAATACATACTAATTATAACATGAGAAAGCCTTGGATCTCTTGGGCTCCCTGGCCCCAAGAGTAAACATTGAGTAAACTTATGTAAAAAAAGGTGAGATGGTGTTTTATAAAGGACGGGGTCCATCTTTTAAAAGAAAGAGTCTTTCTCTTTAGAAAATTTACAGAACTATAGTAGAACTCTGACAGTCAGTCTCTAAAATTCCAATAGAGTTACTATATAAATTCTGTCCTTGACTCTTTCCCTAAGCTCAGCCCTGGTGGCCTTATAGATCCTTGGGGCTTCTACTATCAAGGCCAAGAGGCTGTCTTCCAGACCTAGCCTCTCTCACTTGATTGGCAAACAATTATTGAGCAGGTGCTGTCTGGTAAACATCACATGGATATCCTGCAGGTATGTTGAATCCAGTATTTATTCCAAAATTTAGCTCCTCATCTCTTTCCTATCTTTCCCTCAAAACTACTCCTCTTCCTGGCATATCTCTTTCATGATACTCCTCCCTAACATTCTCCCCAAATCACATCTCTGCAGCCATTTCTGGCCCTTCTTCACCCATGTCCCCCATCAGCGCTTGCCAAGGCCCTTGCATGTTGAGTGAATGAACAAACTAAGCAGATCAATCAGTGATTCTGTCCTGGCTTCAAACTGTTGAAGCATTTCCTCCTCAAAGGTATCAGGGTCTAGAGAGTATGAGGTAGAAATTATCAAAAGTAACGGAAAGGAGGAAAGCTCAGGGATGAAGACTGGGCCAGAACAAGCACAGCATCAGGCCTCATTGACTCAGGGTTCCAGAAGTGGTACAGGGATCATCTGTGTGGTCAGTCGTTTCATAGAAAAATGAACATATGCACTCAGTCTAGTGGGAGTGTGAAGTGGTACTTCTGAAATCCATGTATAATGCTGTTGTTGGGAATGTCTCAAGCTATAAGCTTTTGGCCCCAAAACTTAAATCTTCTCACTGGGAGATCACTTTACATTTAGGGTTTCCTGTTACATGGAGCTTAGTCTGCTTGGACTGCTATAACAAATACCATAGACTGAGTGGCTTAAACAACAGAAATTTATTTCTCATAATTCTAGAAGCCAGAAGTCCTTGGCTAGAAGTTCAAGATCAGGGTGCCAGCCTGGTTGGGTTCTTGATGAGGACTCTTCTGGCTTGTAGACAGCCGCCTTCTTGCTATATCCTTACATGATGGAGAGGAAGAGCTTTGGTCTTTTTCCTCTCATAAGGGCACCAATTCCATCACAAGGGGTCCACCCCATGATGTCATCTAAACCCAATTACCTCCCAAAGACCTTACCTCCAATACCATCACACTAGGGATGGGGTCTTCAACATATGGATTTTGAGGGGACACATTCAGTGTGTCCACTGAATGAATTCTATAACATTTGGACATTTATGGTAAATAATGCTACTAATAATTTCCTGCTTCTTAATCATTATCTAGTATTTATATAACTAGCAACTTTATAGCATTTCTAACTTTTTATTTTGATTATCGTCAAAATTACAGAATTGTAGTCATACAAAGACCTCTCAGATACTCTTTGCCCTTATGAACCAATTGTTGATATTTTGTCAAACTGTCTCTCTTTCTCTCTCTCTCTCTACACACACACACATACACACTCAGATTAATGTTATTTTTTTCGTAACCATTTGAGAATAAGTCACAGATATCATCACTTTTCTCTTTATTCCTAAATACTTCAGGTCTATTTTCTAAGAACAAGCACATTTTCTTACATGATCACAGTATCGTTATCAAATTCAGAAAATTTAACATGCATATACAATTATATAATTTACATTCCATTTGCAAAATTTGTTAACTTTTCCAACGGTATTTTTTAAAGCAATCTTTCCTCCTTATCTCAAGATTCAATCCAGGATCGAACTGGAATCACATATTGCCTTTAGTTACAAAGTCTTTTTAATCTCCTTTAGTCTAGAATAGTTCTTAGGCTTTTCTTTGTCTTTCATGAGTTACCGTTTTGGAAGAGTACAAACTCGTTGTTCTGTAGAAAACCCTTCAATTTGGTGTGTCTAATCTTTCCTCGTGATTAGATTTAGGTTATGCTTTCCCCCTCCCCACAAGAATACTGTGGAAGTGCTGCTGTGTCCTCAGTGTATCACATCAGGAAACATGTGGTATGTTTGTCCCATTACTAGTGATGTTAAGTTTGATTGGTTAAGGTGGTGTCTTCCATGTTTCTCTGCTAATGTAATTATAATTTCTTCTTTTACAACTAATAAGTAATTAATAATTAATAAGTAGTTTGTAGGGAGATATTTTGAAACTATATAGATAACCTATTCCATATAAAATTTTCATTCAATCATTTTAATACACATTGATGATTCTTGCCTTAATTAATTATTACAATGATGGTTACAATATTGATTTTCTGTCATTTCGTCTATATTTAGTAATTGGCATTTTATTGTAATCAAAAGTTTTTCCTTTTTCCTTATTTAGTTAGTACCAGTAGAGACTCATGGATCACTATTTTATTAAATAAGTTTAATTCACGACTATCATTATTTGTTTTGACGCTCAGGCTGTCCTAGATTTGGCAGTTGATTTCCTTCAAGTGGTTCTTTTTACGTGAACTAATCATTCTTTCAGTACTTGCTTACTTTCTGGCACAAGGCCATCTTGTACTTTTTCTCTTCCTGGAATTAGTCACTTCTTCAAGGAGCTTTGCTTGCTTTTCATGGGGACCAGTGCGTAGAAACCAAGATCTGAGCACTCGATGGGCTCACTGCTACTGAGTGCCTTTGCTTCTAGGTCTGCACAGTGGACAAAACTGGAAAGAATAGTAATTTCATATGGTTCAACAGTCACTCGTGCTACCTATGTAAAATTATGAGTTTACATGGGATTTGGTGAGATCTCCCACTGAATACATCTCCTCCTTGCCCCACTCAACTTTGGCTGTCCCATATTCCTTTTTTCTTTCCAGCTTTACTGTGATGTAATTAATATCGAACATTGTATAAATTTTAAGGTGTACAACATGATGATTTGATATATGTATATATTGCAAAATAATTACCGTAATACGGTTAGTTAACACATCCATCACCTAATATATTTGCCATTTTTCTCTTTTTTGTGTGTGGTGAGAACATTTAAGATCTACTCTCTTAGCAACTTTCAAGTATACAACACAGCATTGTTAACTAATCTAGCTAATGTCACCATGCTTTATGTTAGATCCTCAGAACTTACTCATATTATACCTGGAAGTTTGTACACTTTGACCGCCATCACCCATTTCCCCAACCTTCTAACCTATATCCTTTTACTTCAGCGGAATCTCCTTAACCCCCAACATGCAGACCAAATCCAGAAAAGAAGCTACTGAATCATAGCAGAGCTTCCACTGAAAGAAAATATGTCAGAGCTGCAGCCCCTCCATGACAATGTGTCCTGAAACCAAGTTCTGGTTCTGTTAATTTGGCAGATCTTACACTTGGGGTATTAGAAAGGACATATGTTTTGGGGTGACACAGTCATCAATTGGGCATGAAGATAACTTCCAACAAGGCTTTATGAGGGTTGAGGGAGCAGCTCCTCAGAGAGAGTCTGTCCCTAATTAAATCTTAGCCTTCTGTCTGGACCATGCCTCTAATTCAGGAACCAGGGTGTATGCCCAGCACTGCATGCCAGCTATTGAAGGCCAAGTGTATTGTTGCCTGGCATTCTGAAGTGACAAGGCAGCCTATTTGCAGGATATAAAAGGGTGATCTGGGCTTCCCTGGTGGCGCAGTGGTTGAGAGTCCGCCTGCCGATGCAGGGGACGCAGGTTTGTGCCCCAGTCCGGGATGATCCCACATGCCGCGGAGCGGCTGGGCCCGTGAGCCATGGCCGCTGAGCCTGCGTGTCTGGAGCCTGTGCTCCGCAACGGGAGAGGCCACAACAGTGAGAGGTCCGCGTACCACCAAAAAAAAAAAAAAAAAGGGTGATCAGAGAGGAAGAACTTGGTGGTGTTTCTCCAGCCTGCTGGGGAGATGCCAGAGAGACATCCCTCTCCAGTGTAAATTAACCATCAGGCGTCTGGTTTATACATCAGTTGCTTGTGCACAGGGTTAGTGTGGGTTGGCCCCCAGGCCTGAGTGACCCTGGGTACCCTGCAAAGCTGAGACATCCTTGATATCTCTTCAGAAACCACCACTGCTGCCTCCAACCTCCTTCATTAAAGTGAGTGTGAGATGTGGTTTGGAGATCCTACCCGCCTTCCCTTAGGGTCCCTTGTTATCTTTTAGAATCTCTTTGGTGACATGCTGAGGGCCAGCTGTGTCCCAAGCACTTTATTTGTGTGCAGGACCCTGCCTGACCCTCACATCTTTCCTATGGGTTAAATGTGGCCTCAATCTATGTATTAATGCTCACAGGGCTGACGAGTGGTAGAGCTGGGATCACACCCAGGCTTGTTTGAGCCCAGTGTCTGTGCTCTTGGCCGCAACACCATAGGGATTCTTGTAGAAAATCCCACTTTCGATACTGCAAAGATTTGCCCCAAGAATATTTTGAGACTGAAAGATGAGCTCTAAACCTTCTGAATTTTTTCGTACATTGCCTACATATTATTGATAAAAGGGAGAGAGAGGTTCCAGTGTCCAGGAACTTTAGGAGACAGACTGTCAATGGGTGGCCTGAGGCTACTGGGTGGGTTGGCAGAAACAAATACCTTTCAGTTTATAGAGGAGGCAGTTGGAAGGGTTGGAAGGGCATAGAAGGTAAACTACATAATTCACATTTTTTGTTTTTACTGCTGCTCCAGCTCCCACTTCCTTGGATACCCTCCCTGCCTTGCCCATCAGGCATACTCCTATTCCTCCTTCAAGCCCCAGCCAGAATGTCACTTCCTCTGGGAAGCCTTTCCTGACTTCTCCAGCAGAGCTAGTTCCTCCCCCATTGCTTTCCTAGAAGCCACTCACTGAGGACAAGAACTCTGCCTTCTTCTCTGAAGCCATATAGGCTAGATGTATACCCTGCTGTAAGACCTTGGGCAAGCTGCTTAACCTCTCTGTTCCTCAGTTTTCCTCATTTGAACAATGGAAATGACAGTGGTACCTACAGTGCTGGGTTGGTTGAGGACCTTAAATGAGAGGAGGAACACAAAATCCTTAGCACAGGGCTGGCACACACTGAGAACTCAGCAGCGGTACTTATTATGCGTAATGCTGAGCCTCGGCAGCATACGGAATAAATGTTCATTCAATATTTATGGAAGGAAGAGAAGATAAAAGGAGGAAAGGAGGAGAGAAACACAGCAACCAGCTGCAGAGATGGTCTTTAACGAGGGCAGTGCCAGCCTGACATTCTGGAGCTGTGGCTGCTGAACATTCTTCCTGAGTACGCAACCCACCCTCTCAGGTCAAGACTTGGTGCCACTCTTTTACCTCCCCAGGGACCTAATCCTATGGGCCGTGCCTCTCCCAGCTGCAGCAAACAATGCCTCGCCTGGCCTACATCTCCCTGTTGTAAAATCAACAATCCGCTATCTCTGCCCTGAATCACTCCATTGTCAGGAGGCTGGAGGGAGGGGAGCCCAGGTACCGCCCCCTCCTGGCTCAAGGATAATCAGCCCGGTTTCTCCTAACCTGACCCCCTTCGCTGTGACTCCGTTCGGGTGGGCTGGGAAAAGTCGCCAGCAGAGTCGCCTGGGGTCTGTGCTATGTGAGACAAGGTGAGGACCACAAGGACAGTCACGGCTGTGACAGCAGATGTTGTCCCACGTGTCCTATGCACCAGGGCTGTACCAAGCACCTTGCACTTACCTCCCCTGTGACCAGTCTTCACTGAGGCCTCAGAACATGGCGGTTCCCGCTACGTTCCTTGGACCGGGAGAGCCTGTGCCATCTAGTCAGTGGCCACATCTGATTGTTAGCATCTTAAGTGAGGCGTGCCATAGTGTAAAACGAGTGGAAACGATCTCATTCATAAATCTTTCTATTAATGACAGATTGAAATGATGATATTTTGAATCTATTGGATTAAGTCAAATGTTAAAATTAATTTCACCTGCTCTTTTCTTTCTTTACTTTTTAAATGTGGCTACTAGGAAATTTAAAATAAAACATGTGACTTGCAGTGTGTTTTATGGAAAGCACTGGATTAGATGATCACCCTGAACCAGAGCCAAGGTTTAAACCTGGGTTGATGGCCCCACAGCCTTGCTCTCACGTTCCTATGCCGAACTAAACTGCTCTGCTGATTCTAAAGTCCTCCACATACGTGATGGGGACAAAACAGAAGTGTACCTGGGGTGGGGCTCCTGGGGAAAGACCAAATGTGTTCCCCTCTTTCTACAAGTAGGTGCAGGTATGTGTGTGTGTGAGCCTGTGCGTGCTGGTGTTTTATGGGCAAGGAAGCGAAATGTTACGGCACCCACAGTGTCTCAGGCCGTCTACAAAGCAAATGGCAGAAGCAGAATTGAAACCCAGGTCTATCTGACTCCAAAGACCGGCCTCCTCTCCCTGCTGCCTCTCACAGGGCTCCATACTCCACAACCTAGCAGGAGGCTGGGCCCAGGTTGTTTGAAACTGGCTTGAAACGCAGATTCCTTGGGCCCTGGTGAACAAGTTCCATCTTACCAGATCCTGGGAGGGATCTTTCCTGGAAAATGGAACCGTGTCAGGTAAAGAGAAGGGCAGGCATGCCTTCAAGGCAGGGCTGAGGGCTCTCGGCAGTCACCTGATTCTACACCCGATTTCACAGTTGAGGAAACTGATGCCTCTCACCTGTGGTCTACACAGCTAAGGGTTGAACCAGGACGTTCGAGTCAAAGTCCAGTTTCCTCTCCGGTCAGAGTTTAATCGCCCTTTAATCTATTTGCCTTTCTTCTTAGTTGCGGTGAAGGCCTTTACCCCTGCATGTCCAATGCATTTCCTCAGGCCCCAAACTCTCTCCTCCTCTTTTGGCTTCTCTTCAGTCCTGTCTCCTCCATCCTTCCCAACCTCTTTTTGTACATCATCTGAGCCCTGTGAATGTTTGTTCCCTCGCTGGCTGTAAATCTTTGTCGTACTCCAATAATTGAACGTCTGACGTCCATGCCCATTTCTGGTTTTCATACCCATTTTCCTACTGTTGCTTCTGGTTGAAAACAATGCCTCATGCCCATCTCTAAGGAGCTGGGATCATTAGATTTGAGTTTATAAAGCAAGCCTTGAAAACTGATTGTTTGCTTGCAGAAATTAGTTAGGGGCTGTATCATATTAAGCTAATTAGTCTTATTAACCCTTGATTACCGAGAGCCTAACACAGTCCCTGGCATAACCCTAACCCTCAATCAGTGTATGTGGGGTTTCAAGTAACTGCCATGATTATACCTATAACACTAGCTATCCTAGGTAACAAGTGTGTGTCTAGCCCTCCTCATATAGAATCTCCTATGAGGCAGGCTCTGTGATTAGCCCATTTTACAGATCTGCCTTTTGAGGTTTATGGTGGTTACCTGACTTTCCATGTTCATTCAGTTGGTAATTAAAAGAGTTACAATTAGGCTATTGCTGTAATATTTGCTCTGATGAAAAAGATTCTAAACTAGAAGTTTTCTATAACTGGTTCTGTCACTAATTCATTTATGGTTTTTGTTAGGCACTTCTTTCCTATACCTCAGTTTTCTCACCTCAGAAATCTGCTGGTTAGAGTCACTAAATTATCATTAAGGGTACAGTACTTTTCTGTGAGTCTGTATGCTACCACCAAGTGATCTACAGTGACCCCCAAGAACATGGTGATCGATGAAGAAAAAAATATTTTCCACTCAACTTTTTAATAAAAATTTAAATTTTATCACATTAGCTAATTACAGCAATCCTTATTAGCAACACAAATCATTATATTTAAGTTTAGTGTGAAATTAAAGTTTTAAATAAACAGATAATATTAAATGACTTGCTTAGGTTTAGTTCACGGTTATCAGCCGTGACTATCATACTGCACATTTCAGTTCAGGGAGGGACATTTCTTTCAAACCACTCGGAATATCTCCACTTTCAGTAAAGAATCTTCATACATCTGAGCAGTTTCCTATCAAAAAATCTCACAGATAGCTATCCTTATTTACCAGTGCAGCAATTCCAAAACTGGATTTTGCAGGTTAATAATAAGTATCACAAAAATCTCTCTTACAGTCAAGTTAGTATAGGAAATTGTGATATAAATAGATTTCTGCACCTCAAAGCTTCAGAGAGCCTTTAACATGCTCATGTGTGTTCAGACTCTATAAGACTGTGCATCTATGGACGCAGCAGTTCCTAAACTTCTTTGAGCACAGAACACTGAGGTCGGGGGGTGGGAAGGGTGGAGAGAGGGGTGAGTAATGAGCATATCTCACGGAACAGGGTTCTATAGAATACCTTCTATGGTAGCCTAGTCTAGAAGCTTCCCTTCTCTTGTGACAAGCTATTTCTGATGTGTGTATGTGTTTTCAAATAGAAAGTTTTAAAAGATGTTTGTGCTTTGTACAGTTCCAGTCAGTAGTAACTTCCAAGTGGAACCCCAAGCAGAAGCTAAAAGAGAAAAGCCAGGGTCCGAACCAGTGTATTCCTGTATTTCAGCCCACCCTCCAATCATTATCTATCTCTTAACAATAGTATTAGGTTTTAGCCTCTGAACAAGTTTGCTCCCACACAGATCCATAGAAAAAAGTGCAGAATTGGAGTGTGATGCAAGAACTATTGACACGCCATTCACTTTTCTTTTTAAATTAATTAATTAATTTATTTTTGGCTGCACTGGGTCTTTGTTGCTGCTCACTGGCTTTCTCTAGTTGCCTAGAGTGGAGGCTACTCTTCGTTGCAGTGCGTGGGCTTCTCATCGAGGTGGCTTCTCTTGTTGTGGCACATGGGCTCAGTAGCTGTGGCTCGCGGGTTCTAGAGCGCAGGCTCAGTAGTTGTGGCGCATGGGCTTAGTTGCTCCGCGGCATGTGGGATCTTCCCGGCCCAGGGATAGAACCCATGTCCCCTACATTGGTAGGTGGACTCTAACCACTGCTCCACCAGGGAAGTCCCTCACTTCTTTAAAATGTAAATGAAGTCCTTGTTTTAAAAAAACTAAATGAGGCTAAATAGAACACCTTTTTTTAAAAGTTTAAAAATTTTATTTTTTATTGAAATATAGTTGATTTAAAACTATATTAGTTGTGTTGGTTTCTGGATGTACAGTCAAGTGATTCAGTTATACATATGTATGCATATTCTTTTTCATATTCTTTTCCATTATGGTTTATTACAGGATACTGAATATAGTTCCCTGTGCTGTACAGTAGGACCTTGTTGTTTATCTATTTTATATATAGTAGTTTGTATCTGCTAATCCAAAACTCCTAATTTATCCCTCCCTCACCCCTTTCTCCTTTGTTAACCATAAGCTTGTTTTCTATGTCTGTGAGTCTGTTTCTGTTTTATAAATAAGTTCATTTGTGTCATATTTTAGATTTCACATATAAGCAATATCACATATTTGTCTTTGTCCTACTTCACTTAGTATGATAATCTTTAGGTCCATCCATGTTGCCACAAATGGCATTATTTCATTCTTTTTTATGGCTGAGTAACATTCCATGATATATATATATATATATATATATATATATATATATATATATATATATATATAATCTCACATCTTCTTTATCCATTCATCTGTCAATGGACACTTAGATTGCTTCCATGACTTGGCTATTGTAAATAGTGCTGTTAAGAACATTGGGGTGCATGTATCTTTTTGAATTAAGAGTTTCCTCTGGATATATGCCCAGGAGTGAAATTGCTGGATCATATGACAACTCTGTTTTTAGTATTTTAAGGAAGCTACATACTGTTCTCCATAGTGGCTGCCCCAATTTACATTCCCACCAACAGTGCAACACACCCTCTCCAGCATTTATTATTTGTAGACTTTTTAATGATGGCCATTCTGACTGGTGTGACGTATACCTCATTGTAGTTTTGATTTGCATTTCTCTAATAATTAGCAATGTTGAGCATTTTTTCATGTGCCTATTGGCCATCTGTATGTATGCTAAACAAAACTGTTTCTAGCCAGATCCCAAAGTGCTTTAGGAATCTCATGGGGGCCTTTATGTAGATGATATGGGGTTAAAGCCCTTTTTCAGATATAACAAGAATGGTGATCCTGGGAGGTGGAGCATGAAGTCACTGAGCCCCGTTAACACCCTGATTCTGGGCTCCAAGATGGAGATAAAGATCAGTGTGGCCAGGACATCAGCTAGAGGCAAGGTGCTAGGGGCATATTCTGACTCAGCTGGAGCGCTGGACACAAACCAGAACTCAATCATGACCTCTTGGGACCCTTGACCCAAGGGTTTATTTTGATTTCTTGGGAAATGGTTAGGAAACTGACATCTGTTTACATGTATACATGAATGTGAGATTACTCAGGGGTCTAAGGTTACAGATAGTGGCAAATCCCATCCAAAGTACTGACTCAGGGAAATCCACATTTAGAATTCAAAGAGATAAAATAGGACATTGTGCTTCAAAACCTGATCACTGGTTTAGCTTGTAATCACAAAGCTGCTCAAGTTGGCCTCAGAGTCCTATATACAGCCCGGTGCCTGCAGCTCTGCATACTGACCCCTCCTGGGCCTTGCCCCCAACAGGATGAGTCTGTTCCTACCTCTGGCGCTCTGCACCCTGGCCGCCTGCTGTGGGGCTCGATCTCCACCCCATCCAGTCCTCGGCCCCCCGCCTCTCTTCCCCCTTGGCTGCAACAGCTCAGATGTGCTGGATATCGCGAACTTCATCGTGCAGGACATCAACAGGGACCAAAAGGACGGCTACGTGCTGAGCCTCAACCGAGTGAGCGATGCCCGTGAACACCCACAAGAGGTAAGTGGCAGTACCCTCTGGGGCAGGTGTTTGCACAATTTGAGGAGGCTGGCCAGGGCACGGGAACCCAGAGACACCTGTTGGCAGGTGTTTTCCAAATCAGAAACCCTGTTGAGTACATGTTGCTCTCCTCTGCCAGGGTGCTACAGGTTCTTACTGTTATTAGAAACAAGTGCTAACGGTATCTGCTCAGAAACGTGTGTCCCACCGTTTATAAGAAATCTTCACAAACGTCATAGCCTTTGGCTTTGCCATAAAACAGGGACCTTTTTTGCTGGTCTTTAGGGGTTTCTGCTTCATGTGGGTTGTGCATTTCTCCTCCCATTCCCACAGGCTGGTCTGGGGTCTCTGTTCTATTTCACGCTGGACGTGTTAGAGACTGGCTGCCCTGTGCTCAGTAGGAAGTCGTGGAAGAATTGTGGGGTGAGGCACTTACATGAATCGGTGAGTACTTGTGTCCAGGAGCTCGAGGGGGAAAACTAGGTGTTCTCTGTCTACAGCATGAAGATGGTTCAATGTGTACCATCTTTAAATGTCCCTCTTTAAAATCTCTTTGGCGGGGTGCCTATGTGGTTATTCCAATTCTACAGACAAAATAGAGTTTAATCAGAGGCGTGTCTGAGGCTCCCACTGGGGTCATAACACCAGAATTGAAAAGTTGCCCCCAAATTATTTCCTACCTCCAAGACCTTTCTGTAGGCTCTGAGCTAGTGTTTAAATTGAGAAAAAAAGATCTGAAGCGTAGTGCTCTAGAAGCGTGTCTAAGGAAAACTGTAGAAGTAATGGAGGGGGAACTTTTTAATTTGTTTTATTTTGCTTTAGTTTGTTTCACTGAACACTGATATGAGATTTGAGGCTGGACACAGGGAGGGCTATGGTATGGGAGCTCTCAGAGGTTCCATGGAAGGATTTCCTGGAATCATAGAACCTAAAGGGAGTCAGAATTGATCCTATTAAAGATGACCATAGAAGAGGCTTGAAAATAACATAGTGAGTTTTCATTTGGTTCTCAATTATCCTGAGATTATTTTCATTAATTTATATGAAATTTTATGAGTACAGGAGTGTGATATAAGTGTTTAGAAGTGAACTATTTGACCAAGATATCTTTTTCTAATCATTTAACCAAATTCGTCAAACTGCACCTACCTGGTTTTGAAAAGCAAATAGTCTATTTACCGTATTGTGAATTACATTTGTTAAGGTGACACTAGCTGCTATAACACATACACTAAAAAGCGTATACTGATTGCAAAATGATAGAAGTTGATCCCCATTCACATGAAGTTCAAAATAGAAATTCTTGATCAGGAAGGGGCCTTCCTCCAGGAGTGATTTGGAGACCCAGGTACCTTCCATGTGGCCCTAGACTCTGCTGCCTTCAGCGCGTGGCTTCTGTGGTCACCATGCTCATCTGCATCAAGCTATGGAAAGGGAAAGAGCACGGAGGACAGATAGCACGTGGGAGAGCTTTATGGGCTAGACCTGGAAGTGGTTACACATCACTTCTGCTCACCATGCTGTGGTTAGAACTCAGTTACACACAGTCTCACCTAAGCAGGAAGGAGGCTGGGAAGAAGTCAAGCTGTGTCTCAGGAGAAGGTTAAACTGTTTAATGATCAGCTGGCCGTTTCCCCACCCCAAACTACTAAAATTGACCTTAAGTTTCTTGTTCTTTAAAAATGAAATGTCCAGGGCTTCCCTGGTAGCGCAGTGGTTGAGAGTCCGCCTGCCGATGCAGGGGACACGGGTTCGTGCCCCGGTCCGGGAAGATCCCACATGCCGCGGAGCGGCTGGGGCCGTGGGCCGTGGCCGCTGAGCCTGCGCGTCCGGAGCCTGCGCGTCTGGAGCCTGTGCTCCGCAACGGGAGAGGCCACAGCAGTGAGAGGCCCGCGTACCGCAAAAAAATAAAAAAAAAAAAAAAAAAAAAGAAATGTCCAATTTCATTCTGGGGGTATTTAAAAGTCTTAGTTCATTGCACTGCGTCATAAAATGTATTTGTTGGTTCCAGGTTTATGGTCAATGCAAAGCAATATTTTACATTAATAAGGCAAGAAGAATTTTCTTTTTACCTGCTTATAATTGTACTCTTCGCCCAGGTAAGAGATCACTTTGATTTTGTGCATTTTAATAATAGATGGAAAAAGAGTATTTAACTATACTATGCTATAGTGTATAGGGTTTCTCCCATCCTTACTTCCTATTCATTCCAAAGCCAAGTTCTTCATATATCCAACACTTGCACTGCTCCTCTTCCCACAATTAATCTACATTGTGTCCTACATCAAATCCTAAATTTTCAGTCGGACATAAATGGCATAACCTCTTTGACTGGTCCCCAGGCTTCCTTTCTAGCTATTTCTGCCTTATTACCTTGACTATACCAACTCTGCCCTCCATTCAACTGGATCGCTCACTATTTTCTGAATACACATCACACCTTCCAATCTCTGCATCTTGTTTGTTCTTCTCCCTCTGCTGAGGATGCCCTCCACTGATAACCTCTGCCCTTGGAACTCATAAGCATTCTTTAAAGATCATTGTCAATGCTGCTTCCTCCCCCACCGTTCTCTATTCAAGAAACTCCCCCTCCCCTCAAAAAACAAACAAAAAGTGGTGCTTTCCTATTCTACAGCCCTACACAACTTTAACCTAACCATTCATGGAGTACAGACCATGCACTGCCTTGATTTGGGGTCTTCTGTCTTATATTATGTAGAACGTTTTATCCCTTCTTCCTGTCTGCTACAACTCTCCCCCAGTTCCTATCAAGTGTAAGGAGTCTGTAATATCATTGAATAAATTAATAAATACATACATTCATTCTGGGTCTCTCTTTGAACAGCAAGCATCCATGGCATGGGAAAATAGGATATGGCTACTCATCAAACTATTATGTGTGTGTGTGTGACTCCCCTGGGAGATCTTGTTCAAGTGCAGATTCTGATTCCATAGGTATGGGGCAGGGCCTGAGGTTCTGCATTTCTAACAAGCTCTCGGTGATAATAATGCCGTTGGTTCCTTTGAGAGGGCAACAGACCTAAACCTTCCTGGTTGTGAAGATGAGACTCGCCTAAATTAGAGGACAACAGCCAATAAAATGGATCAGGTCTTAAATGGAAGTCCTAGGTACCTGAAGTATGGGAGGTCAGGAAATGACATGTGGGGATGGTGCCGGGAGTGACAGCTGTGGGTGTAACTTCCCCACAAAATGCCCGAATACATCCAAATAAACACACAGTTGATCAAAACAATGTGCTTGCTTTGTCAAAACAACTGCTAGACAAGTTTCCTAGCCTGACTTTTATACAAGTTTTGCCACCCCCCAGCTCCTCCAATCAGACATTCTAGCTGTACCATTAGTGTGATTATCCTATCCAGTCATACAGTGATTTGATCAACTTTTATTTTCCAGCTTACTTGCATTTTCTAACCAAAGAGGGTGTGCTTCCACCTTCTGTATGTCATTCACTCACTCATTCATTCAGCAGGTATTTACTAAGCACCAACCATGCATTAGACATTATGTTAGGTGTTGGCGACTAAAAGGGAAATAAAACATGACGGTAATGAAATCCCAACTCAGTCTGCTTTACAGAGGCAATAATGGTGGAAGATATTGAGCTAATTAGGAAAATGTTTTTATACCAATATACAGTTGACCCTTGAACAACATGGGTTTGAACTAACTATCATGGTCCACTCATGGATTTTTTTTCACTAAATACATACTGTAATATTACACTGTATGCAGTTGGTTGAATCCATGGTTGCAGAACTGTGGATACGGAGGGCTGAATGTAAAGTTAAACTGGGATTTTTGGCTGTCTGGAGGGTCAGCACCCCTAACCGCCGTGCTGTTCAAGGGTCAACTGTACTATATTATGTGTTTTTTAACTAAATTCCTAGGGTAAAAAAATTTGCGTAAGGTGAAAATATATTGCTTTGTTTCCTTTTAAATTATGAAAGTAATACACGCTCATTGCAGAAAACTCTGCAGTAAGCTAACTTTCTTTCTAAATAATGCTTTTCCACTCCATCCTTGACAAAGCTGAGCATTATCTTTTTTTCTTTCAATCTCTGCTTCTGTTGTGATCATATGATTTATAGGATTATGTATCATTAAGGAGTTTTATTTTTAAACTTGCTCCCTTTGGCATCAACAGTTTCTCAAAGCAAGATTACCACGACATGCCCTGACTGCCCCAGCTCCAGCCCCCATGATTTGTCAAACCCCAAGTTCCTGGAAACTGCTACTGAGTCTCTTGCAAGATACAACGATAAGAGCCCCTCGAAGCAGTATTCTCTCGTCAAAATCACCAAGACTTCTAAGCAGGTGAGGCTGAAAGGCCAGTTACAACAATATGTCTCATAACTGTTGCTATCGCTATCGAGGCCCTCTTTTTGATTAGAACCCTAAGAGCCTTTGCTTCATTCCCTACCTTTGGTAACCCTGATGCACATTCAATCATGTTTTAGTTTCTGAGTCATTCCATGGGATTTCTGTTAGAGTTGTGTGGTATGATTTTACTTCATTGCCCTGAAGGCAAGAAGGGAAATGGACTCATAGTCTCCTTGGTTTATTCTACTTAGGTTCACTATTTACTACCACATTCCCATATCTGGTTGACCTTGGACCACTTAGCAAGTCAAGTTCTACTCTGTGTTTTAAGTACAGGAGTGGATGTTGAGTTTTATGGGTTAGGGGAAATGTTCATTTGTACCTGAATTATGTTGATATCTATCATATAGAGAAAAGCTAATTTAAAAACAAATTTACATGAGGAAAAATAAGCTCCCCCAGGGGAAGGTTTTTAGAGCCCAGTTAAATCCTTAAGAAGGGAAGAAAGGTATGGTGAATATGTTTTCTAAACAACAAAATCATAATACATGGTTTGATCATGGTGGGGATTACAGGGACAAAAAGAGACCTGTGTTGACAATGACTCTGGGAATGTATGGTTTCTGTAAATATAATGTTGCCAAACCTGACTCATTTCTCCACTTGAGAAGGTTTGATTTTTATTTCTCACCTCTTGTCTCCTACCAGTGGGTGTTTGGCCCTGCCTACTTTGTAGAATATTTAATCCAAGAGTCATGTCCCAAGTCCCAGGCTAGCAGCTGTGCACTTCAGCCCCCTAACTCTGTGGTGAGTATTGTTGAATGTCTTCATAATTTAAGCTTTGTGCTCACAGATCATCTATATATGTTTATTGAGCATAAATTATACATGAAGTGTTGTAATGCATGAGACACTTTTCTTCCCCTTAAGGAGCAACTGACTATTTAGAGATGGCCCAGATGCAATAATATTTGATTGTAAATGCAGTTTTCATCAGCAATGTGATGGCTTTGCAAAAAATGATCATAGGAGGCTATAAAAATATAGACAACTCTCCTCAGTGGTTGGTGGTAGTCCTGCTTTTATCCAAACAGACCCAGTTACATTTGGAATACAGCATGGTGTTCCATTCCTTGGACCACTCTTTAAGAAGGACAAAGTGAAACAGGGCTTCTTTCAAAGAATGCAGCCAAGATGGGGAGGGTGCCCTGAAACTATCTCAAGCACACCTAGTAGGAACGTCAATTGGCAAAATGTATTGTAGCACAATTAGGAAAAATGCAAGCCTTTTTCCCCCCTTATTCACTTAGTTATAATAAAATTTTATTAAGATATAATTCACACACCATAAAATTCACCCTTTTCAGGTGTACAAGTCAGTGTTTTTTAGTCTATTCATAGAGTTGTGCTGTCATCACCACTATCTAATCTTAGAATATTTTCATCAGCCCAAAAAGAAACTCCATATCCATTAGCAGTCATTCCCCTTGCCCTCTCGCCTATGCCGCGGGAAGCCACTAGTCTACTTACTGACTCTATGACTACATTTTTTGAACATTTTATATAATGGAATCACACTGTATGTGGCCTTTTGTGTCTGGCTTCTTTCACTTAGCAAAATGTTTTCAAGGGTTATCCTTGTTCAGCATTGATATATCAGTGCTTCATTTCTTTTAATGGCCAAATAATATTTCATTGCATGGATATACCATGTATTGTTTATCCATTCCACAGTTGATTGATATTTGAGTTGTTTCCCCATTTGAGATGTTATGAATGGTACTACTATGAACATTTGTGTATAAGTTTTTTTTCTTTTGGCTTGCGGGATTTTAGTTCCCCAACCAAGGGTTGAACCTAGGCCCATGGCAGTGAAAGCACCGAGTCCTAACCACTGGACGGCCAGGGAATTCCCTGTGTATAAGTTTTTATGTATACATATGTTTTCATTTCTTTTGAGTACACACCTTGGAGTGGGACTGCTGGGTCATATGAGAATTCTGTGTTTAACCTTTTAACTAACTGCAAACTGTTTTCCAAAGTGATGGCAGCAGTTTCATAATCCCATCAGCAACATGTGAGGGTTTCAATTTCTTCATGTTTTTGCCAATGCTTGTTATTATTATCTGTCCTTTTTATTATAGTTATCTTACTGAGTATGAAGTAGTCTCTCATTTTGGTTATATTTGAATTTTCCTAATGGCTAATGATTGAGTATCTTTTAATGTGCTTTTGGCCATTTGTATGTATTCTTTGGAGGAAAGTCTATTCAAATCCTTTGTCATTTAAAACTTAGATTATTTATCTTTTTATTGTTGAATTGTAAGAATTCTTTACATATTCTGGATATAATCCCCTTATCAGATACATGATTTTCAAATATTTTCTCCCATTCTCTGATTTGTCTCTTCATTTTCTTGATGATGTTCTTCGAAGTACAAAAATTTTTTAATTTTAATGATATCTTCTTTATATTTTTTCTTTTGTTGAATGTGCTTTTTGTGTCATATCTAAGAATCCATTACCTAACCCAAGATCATTAAGATTTACTCCTCTGTATTCCTCTAAGAGTTTTATAGTTTTAGCTGTAGGTCTCTGACCCTTTCTTTCTTTTTTTTTTTTTTGGCCACACTGCATGGCATGTGGGATCTTAGTTGCATGCGGGATCTTAGTTCCCCGACCAGGGATCAAACCCCTGTCCCTGCATTGGAAGCACAGAGTCTCATCCACTGGACAGCCAGGGAAGTCCCCTCTGACCCATTTTTGAGTTAATTTTTGTATATGATATGAGGTAGGAGGTTCAACTTCATTCTTCTGCTTGTGGATCTCCAGTTGTCCCAGCACCATTGGTTGAAAAGGCTATGATTTCCCCCATTTAATTGTATTGACATATTTTTGAAGATCAACTGACTATAAATGTAAGAGGTTTTTTTTTTTTTGAATTTTTTTTTTTTGCGGTACGCGGGCCTCTCACTGTTGTGGCTTCTCCTGTTGCGGAGCACAGGCTCCGGACGCGCAGGCTCAGCGGCCATGGCTCACGGGCCCAGCCGCTCCGCGGCATGTGGGATCTTCCCGGACCGGGGCACGAACCCGTGTCCCCTGCATCGGCAGGCGGACTCTCAACCACTGCGCCACCAGGGAAGCCCTTTTTTCTGAATTTTATTTTATTTATTTTTTTATACAGCAGGTTCTTATTAGTCATCAATTTTATACACATCAGTGTATACATGTTGATCCCAATCTCCCAATTCATCACACCACTACCACACCCCCTGCCACGTTCCCCCCTTGGTGTCCATACGTTTGTTCTCTACATCTGTGTCTCAATTTCTGCCCTGCAAACCAGTTCATCTGTACCATTTTTCTAACTCCATATATATGCATTAATATACGATATTTGTTTTTCTCTTTCTGTTTTTCTCTTACTTCACTCTGTATGACAGTCTCTAGATCCATCCACGTCTCAACAAAAAACCCAATTTCGTTCCGTTTTATGGCTGAGTAATATTCCATTGTATATATGTATCACATCTTCTTTATCCATTTGTCTGTCGATGGGCATTTAGGTTGCTTCCATGACCTGGCTATTGTAAGTAGTGCTGCAATGAACATTGGGATGCATGTGTGTTTTTGAATTATGGTTTTCTCTGGGTATATGCCCAGTAGTGGGATTGCTGGGTCATATGGTAATTCTATTTTTAGTTTTTTAAGGAACCTCCATACTGTTCTCCATAGTGGCTGTATCAGTTTACATTCCCACCAACAGTGTAAGAGGATTCCCTTTTCTCCACACCCTCTCCAACATTTGTTGTTTGTACATTTTCTGATGATGCCCATGCTAACTGGTGTGAGGTGATACCTCACTGTAGTTTTGATTTGCATCTCTCTAATAATTAGTGATGTTGAGCAGCTTTTCATTTGCTTCTTGGCCATCTGTATGTCTTCTTTGGAGAGATGTCTATTTAGGCCCTCTGCCCATTTTTGGATTGGGTTGTTTGTTTTTTTAATATTGAGCTGCATGAGCTGTTTATATATTTTGGAGATTAATCCTTTGTCTGTTGATTCATTTGCAAATATTTTCTCCCATTCTGAGGGTTATCTTTTCATCTTTTTTATGGTTTCCTTTGCTGTGCAAAAGCTTTTAAGTTTCATTAGGTCCCATTTGTTTATTTTTGTTTTTATTTCCATTACTCTAGGATGTGGATCAAAAAAGACCTTGCTGTGATTTACGTCAAAGAGTGTTCTTCCTATGTTTTCCTCTAAGAGTTTTATAGTGTCTGGTCTTACATTTAGGTCTCTAATCCATTTTGAGTTTATTTTTGTGTATGGTGTTAGGGAGTGTTCTTATTTCATTCTTTTACATATAGCTATCCAGTTTTCCCAGCACCACTTATTGAAAAGACTGTCTTTTCTCCATTGTATATCCTTGTCTCCTTTGTCATAGATTAGCTGACCATAGGTGTATGGGTTTATCTCTGGGCTTTCTATCTTGTTCCATTGGTCTATATTTCTGTTTTTGTGCCAGTACCATATTGTCTTGATTACTGTAGCTTTGTAGTGTAGTCTGAAGTCAGGGGGTCTGATTCCTCCAGCTCCACTTTTTTCGCTCAAGACTGCTTTGGCTATTTGGGGTCTTTTTTGTCTCCATACAAATTTTAAGATTTTTTTGTTCTAATTCTTTAAAATATGCCATTGGTAATTTGATAGGGCTTGCATTGAATCTGTAGATTGCTTTGGGTAGTATAGTCAATTTCACAATATTGATTCTTCCAATCCAAGAACATGGTATATCTCTCCACCTGTTGGTATGATCTTTAATTTCTTTCATCAGTAGACATAGTTTTCTGCCTAGGTAGGAAACTTTTGCCTTTTGTCTCCGTAGGTAGGTTTATTCATAGGTATTTTATGCTTTTTGTTGCAATGGTAAATGGGAGTATTTCCTTAATTTCTCTTTCAGATTTTTCATCATTAGTGTATAGGAGTGCAAGAGATTTCTGTGCATTAATTTTGTTTCCTGCAACTTTACCAAATTCATTGATTAGCTCTAGTAGTTTTCTGGTGGCATCCTTAGGATTCTCTATGTACAGTATCATGTCATCTGCAAACAGTGACAGTTTTACTCCTTCTTTTCAATTTGTATTCCTTTTATTTCTTTTTCTTCTCGATTGCCATGGCTAGGACTTCCAAAACTATGTTGAATAATAGTGGTGAGAGTGGACATCCTTGTCTTGTTCCTGATTTTAGAGGAAATGCTTTCAGTTTTTCAGCATTGAGAATGATGTTTGCTGTGGGTTTGTCATATATGGACTTTATTATGTTGAGGTAGGTTCCCTCTATGCCCACTTTCTGGAGAGTTTTTATCATAAATCGGTGTTGAATTTTGTCAGAAGCTTTTTCTGCCTCTATTGAGATAATCATATGGTTTTTATTCTTCAGTTTGTTAATATGGTGCATCACATCGATTGATTTGCATATATTGAAGGATCCTTGCATCCCTGGGATGAATCCCACTTGATCCTGATGTATGATCCTTTTAATGTGTTGTTGGATTCTGTTTGCTAGTATTTTGTTGAGGATTTTTGCATCTATATTCATCAGTGATATTGGTCTGTAATTTTCTTTTTTTGTAGTATCTTTGTCTGGTTTTGGTGTCAGGGTGATGGTGGCCTCATAGAATGAGTTTGGGAGTGTTCCTTCCTCTGCAGTTTTTTGGAAGAGTTTGAGTAGGATGGGTATTAGCTCTTCTCTAAATGTTTGATAGAATTCACCTGTGAAGCCATCTGGTCCTGGACTTTTGTTTGTTGGAAGATTTTTAATCACAGTTTCAATTTCAGGGCTTATGATTGGTCTGTTCATATTTTCTATTTCTTCTTGGTTCAGTCTTGGAAGGTTATACCTTTCTAAGAATTTCTTCCAGGTTGTCCATTTTATTGGCATAGAGTTGCTTGTAGTAGTCTCTTAGGATGCTTTGTATTTCTGCGGTGTCTGTTGTAACTTCTCTTTTTTCATTTTTAATTTTATTGATTTGAGTCCTCTCCCTCTTTTTCTTGATGAGTCTGGCTAATAGTTTATCAATTTTATCTTCTCAAAGAACCAACTTTTAATGTTATTGATCTTTGCAATTGTTTTCTTTGTTTTTATTTCATTTATTTCTGCTCTTATCTTTATGATTTCTTTCCTTCTGCTAACTTTGGGTTTTGTTTGTTCTTTCTCTAGTTCCTTTAGGTGTAAGGTTAGATTGTTTATTTGAGATTTTTCTTGTTTCTTGAGGTAGGCTTGTATAGCTATAAACTTCCCTCTTGGAACTGCTTTTGCTGCATCCCAGAGGATCATCGTGTTTTCATTGTCATTTGTCTCTAGGTATTTTTTGATTTCCTCTTTGAGTTCTTCAGTGATCTTTTCGTTATTTAGTAACATATTGTTTAGCCTCCATGTGTTTGTGCTTTTTACGGTTTTTTCCCTGTAATTGATTTCTAATCTTATAGCATTGTGGTCAGAAAAGATGCTTGATATGATTTCAATTGTCTTAAATTTACTGAGGCTTGATTTGTGACCCAAGATGTGATGTATCCTGGAGAATATTCCATGCACACTTGAGAAGAAAGTGTAATCTGCGGTTTTTGGATGGAATGTCCTATAAATATCAATTAAATATATCTGGTCTATTGTGTCATTTAAAGCTTGTGTTTCCTTATTAATTCTCTGTTTGGATGATCTGTCCATTGGTGTAACTGAGGCATTAAAGTTCCCCAATATTATTGTGTTACTGTTGATTTCCTCTTTTACAGCTGTTAACAGTTGCCTTATGGATTGATGTGCTCCTATGTTGGGTGCATATATATTAATAATTGTTGTATCTTCCTCTTGGATTGATCCCTTGATCAGTATGTAGTGTCCTTCTTGTCTCTTGTAACGTTCTTTATCTTAAAGTCTATTTTATCTGATATGAGTATTGCTACTCCAGCTTTCTTTTGATTTCCATTTGCATGGAATATCTTTTTCCATCCCCTCACTTTCAGTCTGTATGTGTCCCTAGGTCTGAAGTGGGTCTCTTGTAGACAGCATATGTATAGGTCTTGTTTTTGTATCCATTCAGCAAGCCTGTGTCTTTTGGTTGGAGCATTTAATCTATTCACGTTTAAGGTAATTATCGATATGTATGTTCCTATGACCATTTTCTTAATTGTTTTGGGTTTGATTTTGTAGGTCCTTTTCTTCTCTCATGTTTCCCACTTAGAGAAGTTCCTTTAGCATTTGTTGTAGAGCTGGTTTGGTGGTGTTGAATTCTCTTAGCTTTTACTTGTCTGTAAAGCTTTTCATTTCTCCATCGAATCTGAATGAGATCCTTGCTGGGTAGAGTAATGTTGGTTGTAGCTTCTTCCGTTTTATCACTTTAAGTATATCATTCTACTCCCTTCTGGCTTGTAGAGTTTCTGCTGAGAAATCAGCTGTTATCCTTATGGGAGTTCCCTTGTATGTTATTTGTCATTTTTCCCTTGCTGCTTTCAAGAATTTTTCTTTGTCTTTAATTTTTGCCAATTTGATTATTATGTGTCTTGGTGTGTTTCTCCTTGGGTTTATCCTGTATGGGACTCTCTGCACTTCCTGGACTTGGGTGGCTATTTCCTTTCCCATGTTAGGGAAGTTTTCGACTACAACCTCTTCAAATATTTTCTCTGGTCCTTTCTCTCTCTCTTCTCCTTCTGGGACCCCTATAATGCAAATGTTGTTGCATTTAATGCTGTCCCAGAGGCCTCTTAGGCTGTCTTCATTTCTTTGCCTTTCTTTTTTCTTTATTCTATTCTGCAGCAGTGAATTCCATCATTCTGTCTTCCAGGTCACTTATCCGTTCTTCTGCCTCAGTTATTCTGCTATTGATTCCTTCTAGTGTAGTTTTCATTTCAGTTATTTTATTGTTCATCTCTATTTCTTTGTTCTTTAATTCTTCTAGGTCTTTGTTAAGCATTTCTTGCATATTCTCAATCTTTGCCTCCATTCTTTTTCTGAGGTCCTGGATCATCTTCACTATCATTATTCTGAATTCTTTTTCTGGAAGGTTGCCTATCTCCACTTCACTTAGTTGTTATTCTGGGGTTTTATCTTGTTCCTTCATCTGGTACATAGCCTTTTCATCTTATCTATCTTTCTGTGAATGTGGTTTTTGTTCCACAGGCTGCAAGATTGTAATTCTTCTTGCTTCTGCTATCTGCTCTCTCTGTAAGGGTTTATTTTTGTACCTTCAATTTTACTTCATTGATCTGCATATCTATTCTTATACCAGTACCACACTATCTCCAATATTATAGTTTTGTAGTAAATTTTGAATTGAGAAGTCTGAGCCCTCCTATTTTGTTTTTCCTATTTAAGATTATTTTGGGTATTTTGGATTCTTTGCATTTTCATAATAAATCAACTTTAGAATCAGCTTGTCAGTTTCTATTTTTAAAAAGCAGGAAATTTGATAGGGATTTCATTGACTCTGTAGACCAATGTATATAGTAAGTACTGTCATCTTAAAATTAGTAATTCTTCCAGCCCATGAATATGGGATGTCTTTCCATTTGTTTAGGACTTATTTAATTTCTTTCAACAATGTTTTGTAGTCGTCAGTGTCCAAAACTTTCACTTTTTTGTATAGCTAAGTATTTTTTCCTCTTTGATGCTAATATAATGTATTTGTCTTCTCAATTTTATTTTTGGATTGTTCATTGCAAATATGTAGAAGTATAATTGATCTTTCATATTTTGATCTTGTATCCTGTAACCTTGTTGAACTCATTTTTATAGTTCTAATAGTTTTCTGGTAGAGTCCTTAGGATTTTCTGTATACAAGATCATGTCTTCTACAAATAGTTTTAGTTCTTCCTTTCCAATCTAAATGACTTTTAATTCTTACCTCATTTTCTTGACTAGAACTTCCAGTACAATGCTGAATAGAGATGGGAGAGCAGACATCCTTATCTTATTCCTGATTTTAGGAGGAAAGCATTCAGTATTTCATCGTTTAATGTGATGGTAACTGTAGGCTTTTTATAGCTGCTTTTTTGTCAAGTTGAGAAAGTTCCCATCTAGTCCTACTAGTTTGTTGAATGCTTTTAACAAAAAACAGTGTTAGAGTTTGTCTCATGCCTTTTCTGTGTTAATGAGATAATCGTTTGGTTTTCTTTTTCTCCTTTAATCTATTAGTAGTTTACATAACAATGATTCTTTTATATTAAAACAGACTTGTGCTTTGCGGATGAATCACAGTTGATCATGGTGTATAACCCCTTTTATATGTTTCTGAATTCAGAGTTTTTAAAAAGTTTATTTATTTATTTTTGGTTGTGTTGGGTCTTTGTTGCTGCGTGTGGGCTTTCTCTAGCTGCAGCAAGCAGGGAATACTCTTCATTGCAGTGCACGGGCTTCTCATTGTGGTGGCTTCTCTTGTTGTGAAGCATGGGCTCTAGGCACGTAGACTTCAGTAGTTGTGGCTCATGGGCTCTAGAGTGCAGGGTCAGTAGTTGTGGTGCACGGGATTAGTTGCTCCGTAGCATGTGGGATCTTCCCAGACCAGGGCTCGAGCCCATGTCCCCTGCACTGGCAGGCGGATTCTTAACCACTGCGCCACCAGGGAAGTCCTGCATTCAGTTCACCAGTGGTTGTTTTTTTCTTTTAAAGATATTTAATCTCATATTTATAAGAGACATTGGTCTGTAGTTTTTCTGTGTCATATCTGCCTGATTTTCATATGAGTTTAATATTGGCTTCATATAATGAATTGGGAAAATTTCCCTCCTCTTCTGTTTTATTTTGGAAGAATTTGTGAAAGGTTGATGTTCATTCTTCTTTAAATATTTGGTAGAATTCCCCAGTGAAGCCATCTGGGCCTGAGCTTTCCTTTGTGGGAAGATTATTTGATTAATAATTCAATCTCTTTACTTGTTGTAAGTCTATTCAGGTTTTATATTTCTTCTTGAGTAAGTTTTGGTAGTTCATATCTTCCTAGGAATTTGTCCATTTCATCTAAGTTATCCAATTTTCCAGCATACAATTGTTCATAGTATTCCATTTTTATTTCTGAAAGATTAGAAGTGATGTACCCTATTTAATTCCCATTTTAGTAGCTTGAGTCATTTTTTTTCTTAGTCTATCTAAAGCTTTGCCAATTTTATTAAATTTTTCAAAAAAGAATCAACTTTCAGTTTCATTTTTTTCTCTGTTCTTTTTTTATTATCTAGTTCATTTATTTCCTGTCTACTCTTTATTGTAAACTTCTTTTTGTTTGCTTTGGGCTTAGTTTACTTTTCTTTTTCTAGCTTTTTAAGGTAGAAGTTTAGGTTATTGATTTACAATCTTTATTTGCTTTTAACATAAGCATTTACATCTACAGATTTCCTTCTAAGAAACGATTGAGCTGCATCTCGCAAGTTATACATGTTGTTTTTGTTTCCATTTATCTCCAAATATTTTCTAATTTTCCTTGTGATCTCGTCTTTGGCCAATTGGTTATTTAAGAGTGTTATTTAATGTCCACATATTTGTGAAAATTCCAATTTCCTTCTGTTATTCATGTCTAATTTCATCCCATTGTGGTTGGGGAATGTACTCTGTGTGATCTCAATTCTTTTAAATGTATTGAAGCTTGTTTTATGGTTTAACATAAGGTATATCCTAGAGAAAGTTCCATGTACACTTGAGAAGAATGTGTATTCTGCTGTTGTTAGGTAAAGCATTCTGTAATTGTCTATTAGGTTTAATTTGTTTATAGTGTTGTTCAAGACTTCTGTTTCTTTGTTGATGTTCTGCAAACTTGTTTTATCCATTATTGAAAATGAGGTTTCCAACTATTATTGTTGAATTATCTATGTCTTCCTTGAATTCTGTCAGGTTTTGCCTATGTACCTTGGGGCTCTATTATTAGGGGCATTATATTTATAGTTGTTATGTCTTTCTAATAAATTGAGCCTTTTATCATTATAAAATGTTTTTCCTTGTCACTAGTAACAATTTTTGTCTTAAAGTAAATTTTGTCTGATATTTGTATAGCCATTCCCAGCTCTTTTTTATTATTGTTTGCATTGTAAATTTTTTCCATCTTTTAATTTTCAACCCATGTGTGTCTTTGAATCTGAACTATGTCTCTCAAAAGTCTTTCATAACCAGTCAATTGAATATTAAGGAATAATTGGGAAAATGTCTTCATCATCTTCTGTAGAATCTCCCTTTCTCACTTCTCAATGCCATCTTGGGCAGATCACATAGCTTTCTGGTTATATTCAGTAATAAGAACAATTTCACTTTGATTATTAAGATTCACTTTCAGGTATTAAAAATCCCTTTTAGTCAATTCTGAATCAAAACTTCTATCTCACATCCAATTCAAAGCTTTCTCCTCCCTGTAGCTCAAGCCTGACCTAGAGCTTAGAACCTGCTGTGAGGAAGGAGTCAAGGTCTGTCCTTTCACTCTTTCTCCCCCTCCTGCAATCATTTATTTAACTATGGTTCTTCCAAGCTCCAGGAAGAATGAGAGAGGAAATAGAGAAAAGAGTTTAAAGTCTTTTACATAACTGGACCTGCAGTTGTAATTTTCTCTTGGTCTACACTGGCCCTCTGTTTACACTTGAAAAAAATGCATACTCTATGACTCTAAAGTTTCTCTTCTAGGAATTTACCCAAAGGATATATGAAAATAGCTTCAATGTTTAAACATAAAAAATTAGATTCAGGGCTTCCCTGGTGGCGCAGTGGTTGAGAGTCCGCCTGCCGATGCAGGGAACACGGGTTCATGCCCCAGTCCGGGAAGATCCCACATGCCGTGGAGCGGCTAGGCCCATGAGCCATGGCCGCTGAGCCTGCGCGTCCGGAGCCTGTGCTCCGCAATGGGAGAGGCCACAACAGTGAGAGGCCCGTGTACCGCCAAAAAAAAAAAAAAAAAAAAAAATTAGGTTCAATCCAGCTTCTAACAAAAGAGAACTTGTTAAATAACACAGAGGAATATTAGGTAGCCATTATAAAGAAAATCATAGAAAACTATTCAGTGTCATAGATGGATTTTTACTATATATTGTTAAATGACAAAAGAGAGTTATAAAATATTATGAAGAGTATAATTCTATTTTTCTAGAAGAAAAATTATGTATGCATAGGAAGAAATGTTAGAAGAAAAGAAATCAAATCACTGCAGGAAACGGGTACCTTTCATGTAGTTACAGGTCTTTTTATTTTCTATTTGTTTATCCATATTCTAAATAACTGTTTATTACATTTCTAATAAGAAAACAAACTTATTTTATTTTTAAATAAAGAAAAGTTTAAGGAGATGAGAGTAGTCTTGTCTGAGAAGCAAAAACTCAGGTGGAACATACATAAAGAGCTGCTATATGAGAGATGAAAACAAGTTTTCTAGTTGACCCAAGGGTAGAAGTGTGGCCAAGAGATAGACCCAGATTTCTGTGTCTGTTCTATAGACACAGATTTCTGCTCAATACAAAGAATTTTCTAATAGAGTTTGTTCCTCAAGAAATCCTGAGTTTCTCTCATTGGAGGTAATTTAGCCTAGTTTGGGCGATTATTTGGTAGGGATGAGCTAAAGAATTGGCTCAGAGCCTACCTATTGCATGGTAGGAGCATCAAAGTGTTGATTGGCTGTGTGTCTATGTAATCAGAAAGCAAGTTGATTTCCATTTATGATCATTGATAATCGTAATACACATGTGACATTGTATTTTCCTTTTTTTAGCCTGTTGGTATTTGCCACGGTTCTCTTACTGAACGACACTCAGAAAAGTCGGTCTCCGTGACTTGTGACTTCTTTGAATCAGAGGTATTTTTTAGTCTAATCGGTTGTCTTTCTGTGAATAAAAGAGCAGATTATTTTAGTTGCCCCTACCCTACCCTCTCCTTTTATTTTCCTAAAATCCATGATCACCACTTTATTCAGGGTGTCCTAAGGCCACATCCACAGGGTAGCTAAAAGAAAAACCTGTCACCCTTTCTTTTAGTTACAACATGGTCCCTATAGCATAAGTAAGACCCCTGTAGCTTGAGTGGCTCAGGCATCTGAGATATTAAATTCAGTGTCCCAAAGACTCTTACCCTGAACCATAGGTAGAAGTTGTTTCCATGGAAATACTGAATCCTTTTTCAGAAGTATTTATTGAGCACTTACCATAAGGCAGCCTGGTGTAGTTGAAAGGGTGGTTGAGACAGGCCACCTGGGTTCCAGTCCTGTTCTGCCACCTACAAGTTTTGTGAACATGGACAATTTCCTACCTCTCTGAGTCTTGGTTGCCTCATCTATAGAATTGGATTGCAATACCTACCTCCTTCAGATCCCCATGAGAAACAGGTCAGAGGATCTGGTTGAAGGGCACTGCCCTGGGCCTGGCACAGAATAAACAATCACCAGAGGTGGCTTCTTCTGCCACTACTAGGAGTGGGGAGACACCTTACTAGGGACTTTGAACAAGCCATCTTACCTCTCTGGATCATTGTTCAGCTCTGAAATTTGTGAAGCCTACAGTCAAGCTTCTAAAGGTTTGGTTCCCCCTGGCCCTTATCTGTTTTGCTTTTTAACCATTTACTTATTTAAAATTTTTTTTTGGCCATGCAGCTTGTGGGATCTTAGGTCCCCAACGAGGGGTTGAACCACAGCCCATGGCAGTGAAAGCCTGGAGTCTTAACTACTAGATGCCAGGGAATTTCCTTTAAGCCCTTTAATCAGAGGCCCATCTAGCTAGTCTCCCTTTGAAAATTCCATCAGAAAGGCACAGAACAGCATAATCTAGTACCAGGCATGGCAGGAATTTTCTTGGAGGACATTCCCTTATTTGAAAGCATTCTTATTTCAGGCTCCCACCCCTAGAGGTGAAAACCCTACTGTTAACCCGAGACCTGTGAACCTGTTCAAGGCGGAAGAGCCCCAGCAGACAACTCATCAGCCAAAAGCTGTGCCCAAAGGAACTGTCCAGTACCTTCCTGACTTGGATAACAAGGCTGAAGATTCCCAGGGAACAGACCCTGTTGAGGCCTTCCCTGTGCAGCTGGATCTAACCACAGATCCCCAAGGAGAACCACTGGATGTCTCCTTCCTCTTCCTGGACCCTATGGAGGGGAAGCTGGTTGTCCTGCCTTTCCCCTCAAAAGAACAACGCTCTGCTGAGTGCCCAGGACCAGCTCAAATGGACAACCCTCTTATTCTCCCACCTTGAGAACCACGTAGAGGATTCTGGGCGACATACTGCCCTACAGGAGATGAGCGGCGTTGGGAAAAGGGGGACAGAGAAACAGTTCAAACATAGAGAAGGCTAATAAAGTATGTCTTTTTGACTCCTCTTGGTCTCATCATGTTGCCCGGAAATGGAAATAAGACTTAACTGTTCACTTGCACACTGGACTGCATCCCTCCTAAACCACCCAAGGCCCCATGCCATGGATAGATGCCTCTCATATCATCTGCCTCTCTCTTTGTAATGACTTCTTACTTTTAGCTAATTGTTTCTGATATAGGGCCTTACTTAAGAATGTCCTCATCTTTCTGAGGTTAACCTAAAACAAATAGACTGAAGATATTTCTCCAGCAAAGATGGGTTTATTCAGGATCAGCAGAGGGTTGTGATTTGGGGTCTGCAACTGCGGAGAGCCACATGCAATCCCCCAAACAGCAAGCGAAGGAGAAGGCCTTCATGGAGAGGAAAAGGAAGTTGGAAGGGCCATACTAAACAAAAAGTCCATGGCTTTTCATTAGCTGAGTCCTTGCCAGGAAAGAAACGTCTTTCTTCTTCCTATAGGACTGTACTATTGTCACAGGTGAGAGCTCTCCCCTCTGGTCTCCCAACTCTATGAACTGAGGTTTCTGTTTATTAATTTTTTACCTTTCTCCCCTTTTAATCAAGATCTTTCTCTGAAAGCATCACTGATCAAGAGTTAGGTATTCTAGTTTCAATGGCTTTTTGTCATCCAGTGTCAGGAAGGACCTTTCCTTGGTGTAGTGTCTCAAATCGAAGGGAAAGTACGAAGATTAGAAACCTATTAAGGTCACCTTTAAATGACAAGAAGGGGTAGGAGGGAGAACTCTCAGGCCCTTTTTATCTAAAGTTCATATTTTATCAAGATCCTAGACATTGGAGATCATCTGAAGCATTCTGTAATCAAAATTTTGGCAACAAGCTTCCAACAGGCCTGTTCTGGTTATCCTGGGAAAGCTGTCTCATCAGCTGTCATCTGCTTCAGTTCTGGGAAATCTTTACTTTCAGGTCACCAGATGATGGGCAGGTCCAATTAGGGTTTGGCTCTTTCTTTAGGTGTGTCACATGAATCCAAGAGTCTATTCCTTGGAGTTTGGTGGCACAAGAGCTGGCTAGCAGTACCTGATAGAGGCCTTTCCATGAGGTTGAAGGAGAGTTCTTCTGGAGACGTCTTTTCAAAATAGATAAAATCTCCAGGTTGCAAGGTGTGATGCTTAAGGTCTTTTTCTCCCGAGGGCACACCGTGAAAAGATTACCTTACCAAAACATGGTTATTTTTAATAGAAACAGTTAGGGCCTTGGCGATATTGGAATAGTTCTCCTTTATCAGTTGTGGGGCAACAGAAGCAGGAGCCAGGTTCATTGGGTGTCCTGTGACCATCACAAAGGGTGAGAATTTATGAGCTCCAAGATAAGCAGATCTGAGATTCAGCGGGACCAATAGCAATGCTTTTGGTCAGGGTAGTTGGAGGACCTCTACAGATTTTTCCCATTGAGTCTTCATGATGTTGTCAAACCAGAGGATTGAGGGTGGTGAGCCCAATGAAAGTGTTGTAAAAGCGACCAAACAGCACATGTTTGTCGAAATACCTGGCAAATAAAATGTGTTCCTTGATCATTATGAAGTTTGAGAGGAGTTCCCCAGACAGGGAGAATCTTTTCCAGGAGGACTTTAGCTACAGAAGAGGCAGTAGTCTGTCTGCAAAGGAAGGCTTCAGTTTGGTGTGAAAACATACAGACCATGACTGAAATATATTTATATCCATTAGATGGAGAAGTTGCATCAAATCCATTTGCCAGGCCTTGAACTGTCCATCTGGCAGTTTAAAATGTCTGGGAACGATACAAACAGGCTTCCCTGGGTTGCACTTTGGACAAGTGGGACAAGTGAGGTAGGCACTTTTTTCGACCTTATTGTTTTCCCACCAATATTGGTTCATGAAGGCTCTCATTTTGTCAGGAGAGCAATGGTTTAATGCACATACAGTGGTAAGGAGTAGGAATTTTAGAATCTCTGGTAGGACTGTGTTGTTATTTGGTCCAAACCAGAGCTCTTTTTTTTTTTTTTAACATCTTTATTGGAGTGTAATTGCTTTACAATGGTGTATTAGTTTCTGCTTTATAACAAAGTGAATCAGTTATACATATACATATGTTCCCATATCTCAAGATTTCTCTTTTTATAAAATCAACAATTGCTGAAAATCTTGTTTTTCTGAGCCCAGTTTTAGGGCCTCTCTAGCCAGTTTTTCTAAATTATCGTTTGGGGAAATATCCCTTTGGACCATGACAGAGGTTTGGCTACTGTTGGTCCCTTTAAGGGCAGCATTGTTTGCAGAAATGTCAGCAAGGTAAATTTCCCTTACTTTCCAGAGAGTCCAGTTTAGAATGCCCCGGGATCTTAATAATAGCTAAAGCAGCAGGTTAAAGTATTTCATTTAATAATTCCCAAATGTAGGGACCATTCTTAAATTTTATTTCCATGGAAGTAAGGAAGCCACATTTTCCCCACAACTCTCTAAAATCATGAGCTACTCTGAAAGCATATCTCCTATCAGTATGGGAGTTTTGTCCTTGGCTAAAGGACAAGCCTCTGTAAGAGCGTATAATTCAGCCTATTGGGCCAAAGTAGCCATAGGTAAAGATGCTGCCTCAATACCATCAAAAGGAGTTGTAATGGTATACCCAGCACAATATCCACCATTGTCGCCTTTAAATACAACCAACCCATTGTTGAACCATGAGAAATTAGCGTTACCCAATGGAATTTCCTACAGATCGTGAGAGGGGTCAGGTGGTTGGTCAGCGTTAAGCAGTTGCGAGGGACTTCATCAGTGACAGGAGAGAAGAGTAGCCAGGTTAAGGTTATTACAATGTAAAAGAGTTGTGTAAGCAACAGTTAACAAGAGGACCTCATAAGAGGTGAGGCGACTGGCTGAGAAATGTTGAGTGTGATGAGAGTTCAGGAGGCTTCTGCTGCATGAGGTACAAAAATGGTTAAAGGGGATCCCACAATGATTTTCTCAGTAGTGTTAACCAAAAAGGCAGTAGCCGTAATAGCTCTAAGGCAAGGGGGTATCCCTGTGCCACAGAATCAAGCTGCTGGCTATAATACCCTGCGAGTTTATCATGGCCCCTGTCTTTTTGGTGAGTACCCCAAGGCATTCCCTTCCTCTTCGTATATAGAAAGGAAAAAGGGAATCTGATAATTGGGACGGCCAAAGTCAGCTGAGAGTTCATCAAAGTCTTCTTTAAGGCCTTGAAGGCTGTGTCATCCAGTTCTTCCCATAAAATTGAACTGGGTTATTGTTGAGCAAATCATAGAGGTTTGGCCTTAAGAGAGAAATTTGGGATCCAATTTCAGTAATAACCAACTAGCCCAAGAAAACCTTGCAGTTGGCACTTAGTTTTAGGTCTAAGGGGACTTAGGACACTAAGAAATCTTATCTGGATCTAGGTGTAGTCCTTGTTCTGATATCAGATGCTCTAAATATCAAACCTGGGTTTGGACAAGCTGCAATGTTTCTTTGGCAACCTTATGTCCCTTTAAGGCTAAAAGCTTTAGCAAGTGGATGATGTCTTCCTGTGAGGAGGCTTGAGAAGGAGAGCAAAGAAGCAAATCATCCACCTGTTGCAACAAAGTAGAACCCCTGGGGAACTTTACATCATCCAGATAAGCCTTCAGGATTTGTAAGAAACAAGGACTCTCAGTATAACCCTGAGGCATTATTGTCCAGGTGAACTGTTTTTCTTCCCAAGTAAAGACAAAAAGGTATTGGCCAGCTTTGTCAACTGGAATTCTAAAGAATGAACTGCGTAAATCTATTATAGTAAAAAGTTTACTTCCGGTGGGAATGGATGTTAGTAAGGTATGAGGGATAACAATGCTGTTTATTGCTCGGAGGTCCTGGACAAATCTCCACGCTTGGTCCTTAGGTTTTTCCCACCGGTAAAATGGGAGTATGACAGGAGCTAATACAAGGGACAATGAAACCATGAGCCTTGTAATCTTCTATTATGGGCTTTATGCCTTGAAGGGCTTCTTTACAAATAGGGTATTAATTCTGGGAAGAGGTCTTGAGGGATCTATTTGAATCTTGATGGGAAGTACACTGTGGATTGTGCCTATAAGGAAAATGGTAGCTGATCCAATAGGGACAAATGATCAGTGTTTCCAGAATCTGCTCTACTATTATCAGAGATGGAACAAAAAAAAAAGATGTCAAAGGATCATTTAATTCACCTGCTGGATAACTTTGATAACGACTGTCCATTTTCTAGAATTATTTCCCCTTTTTTGGACAAAGACATTCAGGCATGCTACTTCTCTAAGAAGTGTCAGCCTAATAGATGAATAACAGCAGAGGGACTAAGGAGAAAAGTGTGGGTATCTCTCAAAAGGCTTAAACAAAAGGCAATGAGTTCAGAGACAGGAACCTCTTGATGTTCATTGGAGATCCCCACTATTTGAACTGTTTTAGTACTCCAAGGCATCTATTCTTGCTTTCTTACCTATTAACCAGTCTTTGAACTTTTGTAACCTGTGTGGGATTCTATGTGCCCCGAATGGATATACCCTTACATGTGGGAAGATTAAGATTTTGGCTGTCTTCCCTGGAGGTGACTCATCTAGAGTACGAGAGAGCTGGTTTGCCAGATTCTCTAAATCTGGAGTGGACATAGTTTCCCTTCTATCCTGGTCCTTTTTACTAGAAGGGAAAGGTCCTGGTTCAGCCCATTAATAAACATAGAGTTAAAGGCTACCCGGGTGGAATCTACATCTGAAGGAAGACCAGAATCTGAAGCCTACTGTAATATTCATGAACAGGTTCATCAGAGTTTTGTGTGCAAGCCTGAATTTTGTTCCCATCAACAGGCTTTGGAAAAGCCCTAGGAATTGCTTCATAAAGTTGCCTAGCAATTGTCTGAGCTTGATCGCATAGTAAGTTAGTAGGCTGGATTCCCAGCTGTAACTCTAGAGACCTTTCAGGACTTTCCTAATTAGCGGTTTTCATCCAGTGCTGGGCCTGGCCTTCACCAATGAGCATATGAACTAGCTGAGAAAAGTCACAGAAACCAGGTTGATAAGTTTGAATGACTATATTAAATTCCTCAGCGGATCATTGAGATCTTCAGTTTCTTCGGGAAGGTCTTTGACTATGGCTTGCCTTTCAGCTTTAGCCCAGGTAGTGTAAGAAATTAAGGCCTTAGCCTCTGGATCCTCAGAAGTCTTAATTTTAAAAAGACAGGATCTGACAAGTGCAGAGGAAAAGGGAGTGGGGAGAGTTTCAGAGAAAAGGGAAAGTTTGGTGGAAGAATTATTGTGAGGGATTTGAAGGTATAGTGGAGGCATAGGCATCCTAGAAAAGAAAGAAGAAGATGGTGCCAAAGGCAGAGCCTGAGACAAAGAAGCCAAGGAAGAAGAGCCTCAGGCTTCAGGAGCCATTTTATCTTTCTTCAATCATTTGTCTGCCTCAGTTAATCTTTTGCAGAGGTAATTTCAGACTCCTGATAATAGTTGGGAAGCCTCAAAATACCAACTGAAATAAGCATTCCACTCAGTTCTGGAAATTTTTGACCTATTGTAGTCCAGTTTGGATTTTTTTGGTTTTTGGTTTTGGCTGCGTTGCGTCTTTGTTGCTGTGCACGGGCTTTCTCTAGTTGAGGCAAGTGGGGGCTACTCTTTGTTGCGATATGAGGGCTTCTCATTGTTGTGGCTTCTCTTCATGTGGAGCACGGGCTCTAGGCTTGTGGGCTTCAGCAGCTGTGGCACGCGGGATCAGTAGTTGTGGTGCACGGGCTTAGTTGCTCCGCGGCATGTGGGATCTTCCCGGACCAGGGCTCGAACCCATGTTCCCAGCATTGGCAGGTGGATTCTTAACCACTGTGCCACCAGGGAAGACCAGTTCAGTTTTAAGGAAATTAAATTTTGTGAATTTCAAAAGTTCCCCACAATGGCCATTGGTACTCTAAATTGAGTTTGTTCAAGTCCGTTTATTTAGTTAGAAATGAACATGAGGCAAGACCCTGGTGTTTAGACATAAAATCATCTGGAATCCCTGTAGTGAGGGCACCCTCAAAATACTTAGATAACTGGGAGCCCATTTCTTAGAGGTTTTTCTCTAGGGTAAAGAACAATTTTCAAACAGCTCAAATAGCTTACAGAACAAATGGCTCAATTCAAATAGCTTGCAAGCCAATCCCAGCCAGTCTTAAGGAGATAGCTTTGTCCTGAAGGATCTAGACCAAAGGCTTTTTAAAGCCAGTCTCCAGAAGACAGCCATTCCAAAGGAAAAGGCAAAAGGCTGAAAAACTCGGCACTGATTCAGAAAAAAATTCCCCTGTTCCCGAAGGAATGAGTCAAAGGGTATCCAGCTTCAGGAGAAGCAGCCTTTGTTCCAAAAGGAATAGGCTGAAGGTTAGCCAGTTTCAGTGAAACAGTCTGATCTCAAATCAGACAGAAGTGCCAATTTCACATACAGAACAAGGCCTTAAGGAGAAAGAGGAAACCTTCAAATAGATACTGAATAAAGCCTGGAGCTTCAAAAGCAAAGAGGGTGCGAGCTCGGATCCAGGAGAAAGCTACACCTTCAAACTCCGGGGTTGGAAAAGCAATGAGGAGCAATGGGCTCAACTGTGGATACCACACCTGTTTGCTCACCAACCCTGGAGCTGTTGGGTGTCTTCTCTGGTCCCTGTACAGGCCACCAAAATGTTGACCCGAAACAAATAGATTGCCAGATATTTCTACCGCAGAGATGGGTTTATTTGGGATCAGCAGAGAATTGCAATTTGGGGCCTGCAACTATGGTGAGCCACAGCGAAGTCCCCAAACAACAAGGGAAGGAAAACTCTTATAAAGAGGAAAAGGAAGTTGGGAGGGCTGTAGTAAACAGAGCCCATGGCTTTCCATTGGCTGAGCTGTTGCCACGAAAGAAGTCTCTCTTCTTCCTGTTGAGCTCTGCTACTGTCACAGAGCGTGACTGCTCCCCCTTCTGGTCTCCCAACTTCTATGTAATTGAGGTTTCTGTTAATTATTTACACTGGGCAAAAGCATACTGTGATTCTTTTGATCAAATAAGATGAAAATTGAGGGATATCAAGAGACTGGGATTCATCAGAGTTTCACTCTCCCCTTATTCCATAATTATTTCAACACCAAGTATCGGTCAGATATTGTCTGCACAACCTTCAGCCTGAAGGTGGAATTTTTTTTTTTTTAACCTGTCTGAATACTCTCCAAGTCCCAAGTGAGTTGATAGACTCACTTAGCAATGGGGTAGGTGAAAGTGACATTTACCTGTGGCCTGTGGTTAATCCTGGAGAGAACCAAACATGGTCCAAGTTGGGGAACTTTCTGATTCCTTTAAAAGTCGTTTCCCAGAGGAGAAGTTAAGGGCCCAGATTATATTTATTCCCAATTTTTTCACTGAAAAAATTACGTAATATAAAAATATAATATTATATGTGTGTATATGTATAATATATAGACACATGCACATATATGTCTGCAGACATTTACATATACACATATCTTTTGAAGTTGGACAGGTGTTGTGGGCTGCATTGTGTCCCTCAAAATTCATATACTGAAGTCCTAACCCCCAGTACCTCAGAATGTGACTGTATTTGGAGATAGGGTCTTTAAAGAGCTAATTAGATTAAAATGAAGTCATTAGGGTGGGTCCTAATTCACTATGACAGGTGTCCTTATAAGAAGAGGAGATTAGGATACAGATGAGTATAGAGGGAAGACCGCGTGGGGACAGAGAGAGATGATGGCCATCTACAAGCCAAGGAGAGATGCCTCAGTAGAAACCACTCCTCTGACACCTTGATCTTGGACTTCTAGCCTCTAGAATTGTGAGAGATTAACTTGTTGTTTAAGCCACACAGTTTGTGGTACTGTGTTCTGGAAGCCCTAGCAAACTCATACAACAGGGAATGTACAGATGTAACTCTTGTCCTCTCTCCTGGCAGCTGTTTCTCAGAAGAGGCACATAGGGCTTGGCATAATTTGTTTAAGAGCAATAGACAATATTCACACTCTATTACTCTTACCTGCCTCCTTTAAGAAGGAAAAATGACTAAGTAGGGGTATTATGTGGTGGCTATGGCCCTATTTCAATCAGGGTCTAGCAAGAAACACAACGCATCACTAGCACTGTATGTGTCTTTCAGGTTCAATATAGTGAGCGGAAGGGAATTCATGGCTCTAGTGACTACCCCTAGGTCTCAGCACAAGAGTATGTAGGAAAAGCTGATTCTCACCCTCGGTGCCCTTTCGCATCCGCTCAGCGTTCCCATCTCTTTCCCTCCACCAGCATTTAGCTCACCCAGGGCGCTCCATATTGGGTGTGACCAGTGTAGCAATAATAGAAAAGCCTCATTAAGGAGCTCAACTTATTGAAACATAAAACGGTTTTGTTCTAATTAATGGCTTTCTCCACCTCCAACCCTGGGTTGGAGCCGCTTAGTAACATCTTGGCCAGATTCCATACTAATCCTGTCATTCTAAACTACACTGAAGCTGTCCTGTTTGGATATTTAAAAGCTAGTGTTACTAATATTAAAAGTTCAATCTCAAATATAATCCGAAATGGGTTTCTTCCCCTTTTAACACTTGCTAAACCAACCTGTGACTCTGGGAAGTGAGGTCTGCTTTCCATACCCCCGTCCCCATTGCTTCTCTCTTCAAACTCTTTCCCTCCATGCAGGTTCTGTCTAGAGCTTCACCAGTTCCCAGCCTTGGCTGCACATTGGAAGAACTCCCAACACCTGGACCCATCTCCAGAGATCCTGATTTAATTGCTCTGAGGGAGGCCTGGAAGTAAGGATTCTGAAAAGCATCTCGGGTGACTCACCGCAGAGAAGAGAGTGGGGAGGAAGGCAGATGCCGTTTAAGTCCCTGGTAGTGGGGAAGCAAGCTGGGCTGACTCCCTCTGGTCCTTTTTTTTTTTTTTTTTTTTTTTGCGGTACGCGGGCCCCTTACTGCTGTGGCCTCTCCCGTTGCAGAGCACAGGCTCCGGATGCGCAGGCTCAGCGGCCATGGCTCACGGGCCCAGCCGCTCCGCGGCATGTGGGATCTTCCCGGACCGGGGCACGAACCCGTGTCCCCTGCATCGACAGGCAGACTCTCAACCACTGCGCCACCAGGGAAGCCCTCTCTGGTCCTTTCTGACGCCGCTGGTCTCTGCTGGCATGAGGGATCCCTGCAGGTATATTGACTTATTTTTCTTTAATAGATAACTATTTTATTCATTTATTTATTTTTATATTTATTTTTGGCTGTGTCGGGTCTTCGTTTCTGTGCAAGGGCTTTCTCTAGTTGCGGAAAGTGGGGGCCACTCTTCATCGCGGTGCGCGGACCTCTTACTATCGCGGCCTCTCTTTTTGTGGAGCACAGGGTCCAGACGCGCAGGCTCAGTAGTTGTGGCTCACGAGCCTAGTTACTCCGCGGCATGTGGGATCCTCCCAGACCAGGGCTCGAACCCGTGTCCCCTGCTTTGGCAGGCAGATTCTCAACCACTGCGCCACCAGGGAAGCCAATACTGACTTTTTAGGAGGAGTGAGGGTGGGGGGAAGCAGCTTAATCCCAGCCCTGTCCTCCAGTGCTGAGCCCCTCCCCCAATGGTCTAGTCCCTCTAACCCCTTCTCTGGAATGGGCATAGAATGGCTTGACTTCTACCCTCACCACCATCCTCTTCCACATGAACTAATTCTCTTTAGCATACTTTAAGGGTCACAAAGAACTGGAATGACATGAGTGTGCCCCCAACTTCTTCCCAGTCACACTAATTATAGTAATAAAATAGCATTATGTATTCAGCACCTGGATCTGTGCTAAGAATTGTATTGGTGACTTTTTATGCATGTTTTCTTATTTAATCATCACACAAGCCTGCTGAGAGATTTTTAAACCCTATTTTATAAACGAGGAAACTAAGGATCAGAGAAGTTTTATAGCTTACCCAGCATCACACAGTAAGAGAGTAACAGGCCCAGGGTTGAAATTCAGATCTGACTTCAAAGCGACAGCCTCTTAATCCTTCTCCTCTACCTGAACTGTCTTCCTTTTATGGTGTTAACCATTTAACATGTCTCCTCCCTTCAATAATGCAGCTACATTCTACTGAGGACTTTCAGTGCCACAATCCAAAGAAGGGACTGATGGCGGAGATTTCTGGCTGGCAGATGGAGGAAAATTATTTCTGACTCCACCTCGTATACCAATGCAGGCAGTGCTTACGGCCAAAAACACACTTTGGATCTGCTACCTACTAGTAATAACCAGATTTGTGCAGATCACAGTTTCACCCACTCACTGGTGGCATGTTTCAACTTTCTGTCCCCAGGACCCACTAATCATTTACAGCGTGTTGACTGATATGTGAACCAGGGGTCAAGGTGAACATACCCAGTTACATAACAAAAACGGATAAAGACTTTGTTGAATCAATCGTGTGTGTATGTGTGTGTGTTTTAGAAAATCTGTATAAACTTCTCTGCTGTGGTATCCCAGAGCAAAGAATGGTTTTCACATTTTAACAAAATGAAGTTACTCACTGCAGCACTGTTTTTCATCCTTTTGATCCCACTGCAGCATTCCTGTGCTGTGAGTCCCACAGGCTGTGATGCTGCTGAGCCCGTGGCTGGGAAAGCTCTAGACCTGATCAATAAAGGACGGTGGGATGGCTACCTTTTCCAGTTGCTGTGGGTCGCTGATGTCCACTTGGACAAAATGCTGTGGCGCTGCCCATAGCAGAGCTGAGTGGGGAGATGATGTACCAGGGGCAACTGAGACTCTAGCCCCTAAGCCTGCTGCTTTGCACAGTGGATTGGCTTTGGGCAGGGTTTTCTGTTTCATCTGTGGGCTGCTGTGACTGTTCTTTTTTCCTTCAGATGAATGTTTGTTACTAGTATGTCCTTAACTATGAAACAGCCTGTAAGTACTTGTAAACACTTATGCAGAGCCCAGTCAAAGGCTCAGTACTGTAAGAGAAAGATTAGAATAAACTGTGGGACTTGCTCTCAAAGAAATAATAATCAGCTCACATGCACACATATGTGAACTGCATAAGATGGGGTATATTCAAGTGACCAAGTGAGTGGTATAGATGCAGGAGTGATCTCATAAAAGGACTATTTCGATGGGATGGGAGAAGGCTTCCTTTGCGTCCTGAAGGGTGAGGAGGATTTGAATAGGACGGTGGCTTGTGTAATGGCCTTCCAGGAGAATGCCAGCCATACCACCTCTATGTGGGTAGGGAATCAGGAAGGAAGGTGTTAGGGAGAAGCGGAGCAAAAGCAGAGGGGTTCCAGCAGTTCTCTGTGGGCTTTGGAGCAGTCATCACCTTGGAAGAGAGACCGTAGGCTTGAAGAAAGCAAGCCTACTGTTTTCATTTAGGTTATATGTTTATTCGGAGTGCATTTGAGGGCTTGATAGAGATTACGGAGGCAGTCCTGCTTCTCCAGCACCACCCCAGAAATAACCTACCCTTTGGTGGAACCACTGAAATCAGGGAGGCGAGACCATGGGGCACCAAAGAGGACAAGCAGAGATATTTATACTTGTTACAGTGTTAGAAACCAAGGCCCTAAAGGTTACAGAGAACGAGAGTGGAGGGATTTAGGATTCCACTAGCAATCTGATGACCAGCCGCCCCCTTCCAGGCTCTCTGCCACATGTGTAGGACACAGGATGAATCATAGGACACAGGATGAATCAGCACAGTGTGACCTCTGAGTGGCAGTGGGGAAGGGGTGGGGGTTGGGGGGCGGATCTCCCTGTACCTGGGAAGATAGGGGCCGGAGCAGGGACACAACTAGGAGCTGGTTCAGGAATGACAACATGAGGAGCAGCCCCAGGCAGTGGGAATTAGGGCAATGAGAGTAAAGAAAAGACATGAGATGTTTCAAAGAAAGACCATTCAAGCCTTGAGGACAGGACATTCTTTAAGACAAAGACTAAGGCAATAAATGATTAATGGTGCCACTGACCAGACAAAAGAAGTTGAGAGAGGGAGCTGGTTTGTAAGAGAAGAGACTGAATTTAGCTTTGGGCAAGTTGAAATCAAGACAAGAAATCTGAGACTTCCCTGGCGGTCCAGTGGTTAAGACTCTGTGCTTCCACTGCAGGGGGCACAGGTTTGATTCCCTGGTCAGGGAACTAGGATCCTGCAAGCCACGCAGTGCAGCCAAAAGGGAAAAAAGTCAATCTATATTTTCAAAAAAAGACAAGAAATCCAAGTTCAGGAATAGAGCTGGATGAGAGGACACGACTGCATATACAGATTGGAGGCCGTGATGTGACTGTCAGCACTTATATTCTAGGCTTGTACCTTCAACACCTCCATCCAAACCAACACTGCTTTTTAGTGATTGCTTTTGAAAGTTCAAGGGCAGAAGCAACATTGTGACCAGTTAAAAAGAGCATTCAGAAGTAACTCTCTGAAGCGTTTTATTAAATAAATAGATCAAATGACGCAAAGGTAGGACATCTGCAATGACTTGGAGAGGAGCAGGAATTCTATTTAGGAAATAAAAAGATTGGGGTTTTTTTGAAGAAAACTCTGGGCTCCCACATGCTACCCACCCACTGCTTTCTTGGTATTCCCCAGGGATCCACAGCTGTCTAGTATTTAGTCTTGGATGTGAAAGAATCTGACTGTTCAGTCCTATCCAGGAAACACTGGGCTGACGGTGAGCCAAGCTGTTTCTATTCGTCCATCTGAAATCGTAAGTAAACACGGTTCCATTCCTCTCCTCTTAGCGTTCTTGACTTCTGTCTATTGTGCTTGCCCAGGGTGGCTGCATACCTGGGCTAACACTGTAAAAGAGTAAGAGCAGCTTCTGCCTCTTGGCTCATGAAGACTGTGTTGACCTTGAGTAATATTTTCTTGAGAGCTACACCCTGGAACCCAGTTCAAGAAAAGTCAGTGGGGCTTGTGGTCCCATGTGATAGCATGACCAGCTGTAAGGCCTTGAGCAAATCACCTAACGTCTAAGAACCTATGAACTTGTAACCGTGTCCTATGAATACTGGTCCCAGTAACAGAAATGGCCAAAGGGATTAGTTGCAGTCGCCATGAGGAATAGGGTCTTGTTCTGCACGTTGCACGCAGGTACTCAGAGCCCAGGCTCCCTGCCACAGGAGGAGGACACAAAGATGAAAGAGCACAGATATAAGATTTCAACTCCAGAAAATAAGATGTTTACATGCCCAGGGGTTTTAGCATTTTTTTCCCTTGCAAATATTTAGGGTATGGCCATGATCTGTTTCAACAGTTTCTCCGTGGTTCTCATGAGGGTTTTGGATGCTTATAGCATCCAGATCACAGAAATATGCTAAGAAAATACAGGTTTTTGAGAGAGGGTTTGGTGAGAGAAAGCACAGACAAATTTCAAATGGTTAGTAGGAGTATGTTGCCTCACTTTTTTGTTCCCTCGTGTCAACCTGAGGAAAGCAGTAGGCAATAATATAAACCCCTCTTTCTTGCAGGTGATTGGACAATGTAAGGTAATAGCTATAACACTTTCGGATGGGTCTCAGAATCTTAGAGTGAATGACTTTAACTGCACCACAAGTTCTGGTATGATCATCTGTTAAAATGCTAATTAATTCTAATTAATACAAAATTCAGTCTTACAGTGGTATCATCATATAAGACTATGAAGTACATATCAGAAATGGTTCCTGCCCTTGTGGACGTATTATTACTTGTTCTCCTGAGAAGAGAAGAGAGAGGGGTTTTCCTATTACTGGCACACCTTCTTTTAAATAAATTCAACATATAAAAATAGAAATTTACAAGAGGCTGTGTGGAATCATCGTAGAGAACATAAGCTCTGGGGTCAGATTTGTTTGAGTTTAAATCCCAGCCTTATCACTTACCAGTTGTGTGGTCTTGAGGGCAAGTTACTTAACCTCTTCAAGCTTTCCTCCTTTGTAAAATGAGGATAACAATAATATTATCCCTTTGGTTCCTTCTCAGAATTAAATAAAATTGTCTGTGTAGTACACTTTGCAAAGTACTTAGCACTCGAGTATTGCCATCAACATCTGAAAGTTATGTATGTTCACAAAGCAGTCATACAAAGGATATATTATCTCCTTTAATCTCACAACAAGACTATGAAGTAAAGATTATGATCCTTTCTATTTTAGAGATAAAATAACTGAGCCTCAAAGAGATTCAATGACCTGGCCCAGGGAACACAGCCAAAGTGTGGCAAAGTCAGGACCCTTTACCACCGGTGTTGACTCTAAATTCCATGTTCTTTTAATTCACTTTTTCAAAAAGAATTATCACAGGACTTCTTTTAAAATAATTAATCTTAACATGTTTCAACATATAAAAATTCAACAGTCAAGCAACTCCCTCAGGAGGTTGCCTTAAAGAAAGATTGAGCTGTACCTTCTCCTCTCTCTGTTAACGATGCGTCTCTCTCTCTCTCTCTCTCTCTCTCTCTCTCTCTCTCTCTCTCTCTGTCTCTGTCTCTCTCTGTCTCTCTGTCTCTCTCTGTCTCTCTGTCTCTGTCTCTGTCTCTGTCTCTCTCTCTCTCTCTCTCTCTCTTTCTCTCTCTCTCGTTGGCAGAGACAGGAAGAGGTCATTAAAATATTAGCGTTCTAGGTCTTCCCTGGTGGCGCAGTAGTTGAGAGTCCGCCTGCCTATGCAGGGGACACGGGTTCGTGCCCTGAGCCGGGAAGATCCCACATGCCGCGGAGCGGCTGGGCCCGAGAGCCATGGCCGCTGAGCCTGTGCGTCCGGAGCCTGTGCTCCGCAACGGGAGAGGCCACAACAGTGAGAGACCCGCATACCGCAAAATATATATATTAGCATTTTATGAGTGATGGGGGTGGGGGCATCGTGAATAAGGGTCACAACAGAGACTTGAGCATCGGAAGGATCTGGGTTTAAGAGACGTGGCTGCTGATTGGCTGATCTGAGCTTAGACAAGTTACTTAGCCTCCCCAACCCTCAATTGGTCCATCTATAAATTGGAAGCTATTGTTATTCTTGCTGCCATGCTTATATGTGTTAAGTCCTAGCATTGACATTGTAACCCAGTAACCACAAAGCTGCCAACTGCTTTCTCTAGTCTCTTCGGCACTGGTCAATACTAAAGACAGCCCAGTACTCTCAAATGTCTTTGCGGATACAGAGCTCTACAGAAAACAAGCTGACAAAGCCCTGGAGAAGTACAAAAAGGAGAATGGTGACTTTGCTTCTTTCAGAGTGGACAAAGTGAAGAGGGTTGCAAGAGTTGTGAATCACCACTAACGTTTAGCTAGAGTTTGAGGGCCCAGGCTCCACCCTGGCAGGTGCAAACTCAGCAGCACTGTTCCTCTCCGCTGGCCTCACTCGGCCAGCTGCCTTTTACCTTGAGACTTCTGTTGCAGCCTCAGCAGAGAGGCAGCAGATACCATAGAACTGCCCTCCTTCAGTTCTTTAGACTTTGGAGTTGGGGTGTGTGTATCTGAATATCTAACAGAGAAAAGGGAAAACCCAAACAAGGGAGAGGGAAAGACAGAAGAAAGAGCATAATAAGATGATGCGAGTCATTAAAATCATCAGGTCCTAACCTCCTTCTATTACAATGGAAGACCGAGGCTCAGAGTGCCTATCTCACCACACCCAGTGGTGTGGCTCGAGTGGGGCAGTTCTTCCTCCCAGTCCAGGGACCTAAGTGCTTCCCACCCAGAGGGGTCTTGTCGAGCAGCTAGTTGATGTCTGTTGTGCATTTTGAAAATGTGAAGTTAAATAGATTACGGTGCATCCAAGCAATGGAATGAATACAACGTAATTACTAAAAACAACGGTTTGGATGGATATGCCCTGGAAAGTGTCTCAAGATACATTGCTAATGGAAAAAACAGGTTACAGAACAATACTTAGAATATGATCCTATTTATGTTAAATAATTAGATATATGCGTATATGTGCAACATATTTAGGAAAAGGCTTGAAGGAAAAACTCATCAAGTGGATGATAATGGTACCTCTGAGAAAGGGAGGCTGGGGTGCAGGAAGGGTGATTTTTCACACTGTGCTCGATTACGTCTGTGTTAGTTGAACGTTTCAATGAAATAGTATTCACCTTATCGCTTATGTGATAAATATTTTAAAGGCAGAGACCATCAGAAAAATGGCACATATTGGGGCTTTTGAATCCTCATAGTGCTATATTGAATATTGGATCGTAGGTATCCACTGCCTTTTTTACTTTTTACGTCCCGAAACTGCTTGGATTCAACTTGTTCTAGAGAGGAGGGGAAAGAACCAATTACTACCTGGACTTCTCTGTGAGGAACTGCTCCAGTCACCACTTTCCCAGGCACTCTCATGTGAGTATAATCAGCCTCTGTGAAATACTAGGTAACATTTAGAGACCACTTACTATGGGCCAGGCAACTTTCTAAGTGCTTTACATATGTGACCTTATTAACCCACCACCACCCTATGAAGTAGGTACTATTTTTATTCCTGATTTACAGATGGGGAAACTGAGGCACAGAGAAGTTAAGTGAATCATGAGAGTATCATGTATATTATAGAATTATATATGCTATATACCTCAACACCAGGTTCTTTACCCATTAGGATTAAAGACTTAGCTAAAACTAATAACTTGCTTGTATTAAGAACTGACACCCAAGGGTGCTTTCACTCACTTCACCTCGTTTACTCCACTCAGTGACCCCATTTGACAAACGAGGAGGTAACTGAGGCTCAACAGAGGGAGGTGTGTTAGTTTCTGCTTTATAACAAAGTGAATCCGTTATACATATGTTCCCATATCTCTTCCCTCTTGCATCTCCCTCCCTGCCTGATGTTCACAACTGAGCTGAGGTTAGAATCCAGTCCTCCAGTTGCTCAATCGATGGGATTGCTCCCCTAGTCACTTATACTTTGATACTCAGGTACCTGCAGGAAGATCTCCTTAATAACACTCAGCATTTGTATGGTGACTTACAGTTTACGAAGCACCCATGTTATTGCCTCATTGGAGCCCTGTGACAAGCCCTCTGAGGAGAAGCAAGTGTTTGCCTCCATTTCCCTGGAACAAGATGGTCTAGAAGTTTAAACACTTGCCTAAGGGCACTTAGCTAGAAAGTGTTAGGACACAGGATGTTAATGGTGGCCTTTTGATTTCAAGTCCAGGAATTTTCTGAGGTTTAATAACACATTCTCCAGGACGGAAAGAAAGGAGGCATTCATTCGTTCCTTCTCTCACTGTTCAACTTTTCAACCTCAAGCAGTTCTAGAATCCTGCTTAATAGCTACCAGGAAAGACACCCCACCTCCTCCATTTCCATCCCCAACAAACCCCTATCTTGGTGTAGGTAATGCAAACCCAGTAGAGAAACATGGCAGCTGGAGAAGAGGAGCTCAGTGCTAAGTGTTTTCCAGCATATTATCTCATTTAATTAAGCCTTCCCACAACGTGTAGTTAGTTACATGGTACTCACTTTACAAAGACAAATCCAGAAATTTTATGTAACTTGCTTAAACTCACAACCAGTAAGTGGCAAAGCCAAGATTAACATAGGTGTGTTTAGGTCTGTTTGACTCCAAAACTGTACTCAGATCCTCAATGCTTAACAGTCTCTTCTAAAAAAAGAGTTTTCTTCTTGTCCTAGTCTAACGTTGACAGCTGGGTATTGGGGCCTCTGGGGCATAGCAGTGCCAACCAGTTGTAGCCTCGGTACCTAGGGTAGGGCCAGCAGACAGTCACTTTGACAGGGTCTGTGCAAACCCACTTTTATACTGGCTCCCTTCTTCCCAACATTTTCTTCCAAGGGCCCGGTTTAGGTTGTGCAAATCCCTCTTCTGCACCACTCTTCACTCTCTCTAGACACAGGCAACTCAGGTCTTCATGCAGAAGATTGGGCTAAAGGCAAGGTATCAATGATGCAGTGTTCCTCCTACAGCCCATGGGGAAGCCCAGCGCGGGGGACCACTCATGGAAGGGAACCACTGCAACTTGGAATGAAACCCTTCAGAACGTACACTTTCCCTGAAGTGTTGACTAGGAAAAATGGTTAAATAGCTGATGGAGATATTTGATAATATTACCCTGATTTTTCGAAAGCCTGTTTTCCTTTCCCAAATGTCTGGAAGTTCACAACAAGAGCTGGGCACCTTCATACCACCTGCACACACACACTCAAATACACATACACAGACACTAACAGGTTTATCTCTTCTTTATAGATCTTTGGATTCTGCAGAGCAGATTTGTCCTATGATGTAGAAGACTCTGACTTGGAAACCCCAAAAGACATTGTCATAAACTGTGAAGTTTTCAATCTTAAGGTGGGTTGCTTAAGTAGCCTTTGTCATGAGCAGTGCCAAACTAAGTGATATTTTCACACATATAGTGTATTTTGTTCTTATGGCTGTTGGTGTGTATTGTGTGTGTGTGAGAGAGAGAGAGACAGAGACAGAGAGAGAGAGAATAGGGAGAGGGAGAGAGAGAGAGATGATGGATGAGAGATGGAGGGGAGGAGAAATACAGAGAAAATAGGCCCCTGGGAAAGTACAATTGTTGATATGACACCAAAAGTATGAATTTTTCCCCAAGAATTGAGGGTAAGATTTGCCAGAAAAGTAAAATCATGATCAATTCAATCAACCTCTAATGAATTTGAAAGTGGCCCTTGTAGTCAGGATTCCAGTGCTGACACTTAATAATTCCTAGCTTTTATTATTAGGCATAGAACCTAAGAAGAATGAATTAGCCTAAAATTTACTATATAAAGGTATATGAAATAAGATTCAAAACAATATTTTACATATGTCCCAGAAAGTTTTGTTCTATACCAAGATATTCTTCACAGTATTTTTTACATCAGCAAAAAAAACACACAAAAAACAAAAAAAACCCCTGAGTATAATCCAAATGTCCATGTAGCAACCCTCACCCCCAAAATGGAGGGGGCAGGCTTGTCACCATGAACATGGCTCCACAAGTGCAAAGAGGTAAGTGCTCATCCTTTAGGAGTAGGAGAAGTTTGTACCATAAAGCCTCAACTCTTGAGAATATAAATTACAAAGCACTAGTTTCCCAAAGGTTGATCTATAGATGAGTATCATTTTATAATATAATTTAACCAGATTATGTTGAAATGAGAAGAATAGTAATAAGGAAAGTTTTCATAATACAACATTTATTCCATCAAAAGGAGTATCCTTTACTCTGAGATTAACTTTCTGACTCGTGTTATCAAAGTATTATTCCTATTGTGAAATAATAATGGTGGTAGATGATAGTTTTGTTCATATTTTAAATGCCAAGTTGGCTAGATAAGAATTCGAGGAACCATTTTTTTGGGTCTCCTATTTTTAAAATTAGTTGTGAAATCCAAAAGTCTGGAAACCATTGGTGTAAATTAAATTAAACATCTAACTTCTTTTGTGTTACAGGATGATATTCACTCTTCTGTGTCCTTCACCAGGAACATACATTGTTCCTGGTGTGAAGTGGTGTGAAGCAGCGTTTGGGCCATGCCCTCCACTCTGGTGAGCATTCTCCTGCTGGCAGGACTCCATTTAAGCCCAATGGATCTAGAGATCACCATAATCCCCACGAGTCACATAACTTTAGATGCCCACCTCCTCTAGAAGACAAAAATTACTCAGACAGTCCACCATTTTGAGTAGGAGTTCCTCTACCATTGCCCCCTCCAGGGTCAAGATGCCATCACCCTCATTTTGACACCAGTGGGACCCATGGGCCCCCTCATAATCATAGTTCAGGTGAGCACTATCCACACACACATCGTCCTCACAGTCACCATCCCCATGGACACCATCCCCATGGCCATGATTTCTACGACCATGGACCCTGTGACCCACCACCCCATAGCCAAGGTCCCCAAGACCACCATCGCCGAGGCCATGGCCCACCACCTAGGCACTCAGAAGAAAGAGGTCCAGGTAAAGGACCTTCCATTGGAGACAAATTGAATATGTTCACTGACTCCCTCCACTAAATACAGGTGAAGTTCTCCCTCTTCCCGAAGCCAATTTTCCCAGCTTCTCATTGCCAAACCACAATAATCCCCTACAGCCAGAGATTCAGGCCTTTCCCCAATCAGCCTCTGAATCATGTCCAGGAGAATTCAAGAATGAGTTTCTACAAATCTCAAAGTTTTTTTGCATATACAGTTCTAAAATAAAATCTGATTTCCAAACTTCCCTGGTGGCACAGTGGTTAAGAATCTACCTGCCAATGCAGGGGACACAGGTTTGATCCCTGGTCCGGGAAGATCCCACATGCCATGGAGCAACTAAGCCTGTGTACCACAACTATTTAGCACGCAGGCCACAACTACTGAAGCCCACGTGCCTAGAGGCCGTGCTCCACAACAAGAGAAGCCACCACAATGAGAAGCCCCTGCTTGCCTCAACTAGAGAAAGCCCGCACGCAGCAACGAACACCCGACACAGCCAAAAATAAATTTTTAAAAAAGTAATAATAAAAAAATAAGTAAAATCTGATTTCCTTGATGGGAAAAATGAATCATGTCCTAGATTAGAAACATAAATAAAATGTGACCAGTAATAAATGCAAAATGACAAGTTATTTTAACCTTATATTCATACTCAGCATCAGGAAAAATGTGAGTGGGGGTGGAAATGGCATGAGAAGAGGGAGACAACTGGAAAGGAGAGGAAAGATCTCAGCACTACAGATTAGAAGTTAAGTCCATCACTGCCTATTACATCACTTGAGGCAAATCTCTGATCCTCAGAACTTCTTTCTTCCTGAACTCCTTTAATTCTAGCGTCTTTTCTCTACTAGTACTTATGCTGAGGTTGGGCCTACCAAGAAGGAATGTATTCTCACTTAAAGGATTATTCTTATAAAAGGGACCCAAATTCTCTTCCACTTGTTTTTTCCAGCCCATTTGTTTTTTGGAACAAATTAATTTCGATTTCAGGTTGATGTCCTAACTGAGCTAATGGGAAATTTAACCTCAGTCCTTCTTGGAGTTCCCGCTACTTCCCACACGAAGTGGTGCCGAGTTTTACTCTCATAGTGCCAAGGTGTTTGGGTGGTGGGCATGAGAAGGAGGTCTGTTTCTTTTTTTTTTTTTTTTTTTTTTTTTTTTGCGGTACGCGGGCCTCTCACTGTTGTGGCCTCTCCCGTTGCGGAGCACAGGCTCCGGACGCGCAGGCTCAGCGGCCATGGCTCACAGGCCCAGCCGCTCCGCGGCATGTGGGATCTTCCCAGACCGGGGCACGAACCCGTGTCCCCTGCATCGGCAGGCGGACTCTCAACCACTGCGCCACCAGGGAAGCCCAGAGGTCTGATTCTTCATCACTAATCCACCAGGTCCCCCGGCTGGGGGATGCTTACTACCCTGTTCACATCTCTCTTTAGGTCTCGTTTATCTGCTTCTTCTGTACCAAACTGGGATATAGGAGTCTCCGTAAGATGCTAATGGACATGACTGCCAAGAGACACCATATGGCTGGTCTCTCCCTGAGATCTTGCTGCCTCCAAGCTACAGCCCCAGAAAGCAGGACAGAGGTGTCCTCTGCTTCACAAGTCCTCTGTTCTTCTCTTCTCTTCTCCCCAGGCTAGGGACACTCTAGTCTCAGATAACTTCTCTTTATTCGTTTTTGCTCAAAAGACTCCTTTCTCACACTTGGATCCTCTTTCTTTCTCCTTCTTCCCAAATCAAGTCTCAAGCATAGACACAGGCTACTAAGACTTTAGATTCTCTCTACCTGACTTAGTGAAGCAGTTTCAGGTGTGTGGTGTTGGCAGAAGGTAGATTCTAACAGCAGGGCTGCGGGTGGGGTAGGAAAAAAAGCTAAGGGTGAAAGCAACTAAGCTCTTAGACTGGGAAGAAGGAGAAATGCGCAAAGATGGAGAAGCTGAAGCTGAGAGAGTGAGGGGATGGCTGAAGGTGCACGGTCCACGAGTTGGAAAGGAATACACGGCTGATCACGGTGGTGTTTCAAGTGAAAACTCAAAAACAGTGTTTTCGAACCTAAGTTTGTGTGCCTGACACACTGTGAAGCCAAAAAAAAAATGTCAGAGTTTGGATCAGAGAAAGGTTTATTAGTGGAGGAGGCGCCAGCGTGGAAGATGGGACTTTTCTCAAATTTATCTTCCTGGCTGGCCGGGGTACAAGGTTCTGAAAGGCAAAAAAGTAAAGGGGAGGGGATCTTTGTGATTTTCGCTTCCTGATAAGACCTCAGTTGCAGACATCCTGGCGCCATCTTGTGACTCGATGTGTTCTTGGTGATTGTGATTGATCTATGTGTTCCTGCAAAGCAAATTAGTCAATGGTGGTCTTGTGATCCCTTAACTTCTTTCTAGGAGAGAGCAACAGCGATGGTGGAGGCATTTTATTATTTCTTAGAGCCTTCGTGATGGTTCAGGAGTTTCGATTCTTAATTGACCCTCCCAGGGTCATCAATTTTAAGCCCGCTTGGAGCCAGCTGGTTTAAGCCACAGGACAGTTTGGGGTCATAAATCAAGGCATTAGTTTAAACTAACAGTCATGGATAAGATTATGTTGGACTTGATTTTTCTTCCTCTGCATTCCCTCACTTCCCTAGTTAGTAACTGTTTGAATCTGTCTGTGGAACTCAGGGAAGGTCTAGGAGACTAAAACCTTTTTACAAACAAGAGGCAGGCAGAGGACATGCGGTGGGGGTCTGGTCCTGGGAAGGCCCCAAAGGGTCCTGTTCAGTTACAACTGGACTTGGCACTGTATACAGGTGTATAACTGATAGGAAAGAGTGACTTTGAAGGACACTGATCTGAGCTCTAATCCAAGTCCCACAATTTACTAATTATAACAAACATTAAAGAAGCATTCGTATACTTTTTAGCTATCATATGACGACAACAACAAAAATCTAGAAAAGGAGCAATCAGTGGTATATTGTCTAAACCTCTAGAACAATGTAAGGTCCCTAAAGTAAGTAGGAATCCTTTCTTACCCCATTATTCACCTGTAGCAACTATTTGCATATTATGAATGCATTTAATTAAATGAATTGAGAGCATTCAATCCTATGTTTTCCAGGAAGTAGTTTTAATAACTCAAGCAATATTTGTGAAAGGACTTAATAAAAATTATAAAACACTGCTCAAATGCTTCTGTGGGTTATTAAGCTATGTGTTTTTTTGGTCTTCCTGGATTTCACCTTTTTCCACTCCCTGTGTCCATGCCTTCATGGAGGAATGTGATTCTGCAGGGCTGGCGTTCAGCAGGTGTCACCCTAGTTGTCTATGGCTGGTGACTCTTCTGACTGGTTGTTGTATCTGGTCTGATTGGTCAGTGCTTTCGTCATATTAGTTATTGAATACTTAGAGTGTCAACACTGTGGTTCCAGGAAATGAAGTCTAGCTGTATTCCAAGGAAGAAAGAAAAATGGGTTGCCACCATTACTATTTTTTAGAGAAGAAAGATGAGGCCCAAAGACGTTTAATTCCTTTCTTAGGATCTTACAGTCAGTAAATTGTGGGTCTGGGATTACAACCCAGATCAGCCTCCTCCAAAGTCACATTCTTTGCTACTTATTATATTTCCTGTATACGCTGCCAAGTCCTGTGTTTTTAAATTTTTTGTCAGTTTTATTGAGGAATAATTGACATACATCACTGTGTAAGTTTGTGTTCTGCATGATGCTTTGATATACATAAATGTGAAATGATGATCACAGTAGGTTTAGTTAACATCCATCATCTCATATAGATACAATTAAAAAAAAAGAAAAAAATTCTTCTTGCAACGAGAACCCTTAGGATCTACTCTTAATGACTTTCCTATATATCACACAGGAGTGTCAGCTATATAGTCACCATGATGTGCATTATAGCCCTAGTGCTTATTTATCTCATAACTGAACGTTTGTGTCTGTTGAGCACCTTCCTCCAAGTCCGGTTTTTGAGTCTTCACTTGAAACATCACCACGATCAGCCTCGTATTCCTTTCCGAGTCCTCCTGGACCGTGCACCTTCAGCCACTCACTCTCCCAGCTTCAGCTCACTCTCCCAGCTTCAGCATCTCCATCTTTGCACATCTCTCCTTCTTCCCAGCCTAAGAACTTACCTAAGTCTCTTTCACCTCTAGCTTTTTTTTTTCCTACACCACCCCCGACCCCGCCTCAATACACACACATACTGGAATCTACCTTCTGCTATCACCATGCACCTGAAACCACTTCAGTAAATCAGGGATTCTTAACCATCCCACTCTAAATGTGTTTATAATTTATAAGAACTAATTACCAGGCCCTGTACATATCTTAATTCATTCACTCCTCAAAAAAAAAACAAAACATGAAGATACTATTCTACATTTAACAGAGGAGGAAACTGAAGCTCAGAAAGGTTATATGACCCTGGCTTGCTCAGAAACACAGAGCAATTAAGGAGCAGAGCTAGATTGGAATCAAGGTTGGATTACTGTCAAGTGAAATGTTCCTGCCACTCCACTACAAGGCCGCCATTCAGCCCACATTGACCCCTCTTTTCCAAGGGCTCTCAGGAGACGGAATTGCCAAGCTAGAGACCCTATCAACAACAGAGAAGTCAAACACCTTTTTTGTGAGGGAGGGGATAAGACTTGAGGGCAAACTTCTGCTAGGGGCTAGCCCTTGTCTTAGACCACCTCTCCCCGAATAGCCCATCTTTCTCAGACAGGTGGCGGAGGCTTGGTAGTGAAAGACACCAAGCCAGAAGCAGGGCCTGGGGATGCAGGGCTTCACCCAACCCATCTCTTCTTATGCTTCTCCCCTCTCTCCTCCACCCTGGGGAGCATTTTCCTTTCTAGAACTAATGCAAGTGAGTAGAGAGAGGCTGGCTTGAACACAGACCAGAAAGGATGTCCATATTTTATTTTTAGTTGCACCAATATTCTGGTGTAGGACCCCCAGCACTTACTACCTCGCTGTGCATGGGCTCCCCAGGCACGCAATATGATTGCTGGCAGCTTGCTTCTCTGCAGCTAGAGAAGTTAACATGCAGAGCAATTTTATTGAAAGGTGTCTGCACATTGTATCTACAGTTTCATTGTTGCCACGTGCAGTGACCTTCATAAATGGCTTTGGGAAAGTCACAGGGGAATAACAGAGGTAGTTGGTGTTTTTTTCTCTTCCTTTATTAGAGTCTGCTCTGATTTGCTAGACAAAGTTGTGCAATTACCAGGAAATGTGCTCTGTGCTCCCACATGCTCCCCAAATGCAAACAAGCAGGTCAACAACCCCAGTGTTGTAATGTTTCAGCCTGAAATCTGCTTGGATTACCCAGCAGGGCCATTTGTCCTTTTGGAATAAGCAAATAGTGCATGGCAGCAGGAATTAGCCAGCCCCCAGAGCACTGAGGCAGCAGGGAGAGGAGAGCCGGGAGGAAAAAGAGGCTGAAGATAGTTAAAATCAGCATCTTAATTGGCTCCCAATTCTTAGTGAAACTCCCAGAGGGAGACTTAAATCATGAAATTAATCACCATCCTTTTTCTTTGCTCCAGGCTGCTACCAAGTTTAACCCAGGATTCCTCCCAAGAAATCGACTGCAACGACCCGGATGTATTTCAAGCTGCAGACACTGCTCTGAAGAAATATAACAGTGGAAACAAAAGTGGCAACCAATTTGTATTGTACCGCGTAACTGAGGTCATCAGGACGGTGAGTGAGCTGTGTTTAACCTTGAGGTCATTGGGGATTTGTGCTGTCACTTGGAGCCCAGGCCTCACGCCACACACGCACCCCAATCACCAAAGAACTGATAATCGAAGGGAAGCTTACAGCTCTTAGAAAAGACCAACACCATTCTCTGGCCTGGGGGTGAAGGGAAAGGTATGACTCCTCCTGGGTGATCAGAGCAGCATATCCTAGGGTGAAATGAAACAAAGGTAGATGGAGAAATTTTAAAGGGACTGTGCAGAGTGGGAGAATCCAGGAACTCGGTCAGGCTGCAGCAGCAGGATTTACTGGGTGACCAGTCCTAGACAACAATATGAAGACCTCCAGACCTCAGGTGGGAAATGGGTTCTTAAAGGGGTACATCTAACAAGTATGATACGATCTCACTTATGTGTGGAGTCTAAAAGTTCAAACTCACAGACACAGAAAGTAGAACGGCGATTGCCAGGGACTGGGAGGTGGGGAAATGGGGAGACGCTGGTCAAAGGGTGCAAACTTTCAGTTATACGATGAATAGGTCCTGAGGATCTAATGTAGAGTGTGGTGATTATAGCTAATAATACTTTATTGTACACTTGAAATTTGTTGAAAGCCTAGATCTTAAGTATTCTCACCACAAAAATATAAGTATGTGAGGTGATGGGTGTGTTAATTAGCTTGTTTGTGGTAATCATTGCACAATATACATGTGTTTCAGTTCATCAGATTGTACCCCTTAAATATATACAATTTTTATTTGTCAATTATACCTCAATTAAGCTAGGGGAAAGGGAAGGTTTGTCTAAGAGGAGTCAGAAATGAGACTAACTTGGTTCAACTGCATTGGACAAAATACCTGCCATGAAGTCCATATGGCTGAATGCATCAAGGTAACAGCCATGTTCTACTTGATTTTTAGCACTTTTTTAAAATCAATGATCGATGCACTCAGGATGGAGACAAACCCTGACAGGGTATGTGACTTCAAGAATTACAAATCTTTTCAATATAGTTTGTTTGAGTGAATTTCACTATAAAACATTGTGTTTCTGTGATAGTTAAGCAATTGATTACTTTGGTGAAAAAAAACCCCAGGTATTTGATATGATAAGGAAAAAGGAAAAAGCCCAGTAGATATGTTTTTGTTTGTTTGTCTTCTGAAAGTCCGGCCTTTCTGTTTCACAAATTTGTGCAGTCCTGTGAGTCCTAGTGTTCTCTAGTATGGTTGTAGTCTTTATTGGCAGACATCCATGGCAAATGTGGTTTTTTATTCTAAAATGTCCATAGAATCACTCTTTATCTCTACCTTGCTGTGTGGGGACTGCCTGTACCATGACCACTTAGGTTTTATTAAAATCTGAGACCTAGGAGGAACTAGAAGAGTCTATCTTGTCTGATTGCATCATCTCCCAAATGCAAACACTGTGGAGAGAGCACTGCCTGGTGAGTCAGGAGACCTGCCATCCGGAGCTGGCTCTGCCTTTCCAAGGTGGGGAGGCTGCCTAAGGCATACGCCATCTACCTGGGGCCTCCTTTCTCTCACCTGCAAACTGAGAAGATGGACAACATCCCCTCTGAAGTCCCTTGCTGTTCTGACACACCAGGACGTTGCATCTGAAGGCTCATCTAAATCAGCACCTTTATACTTTAAAAGTTTAATTTATTATTTCACGTCATGCTATACTAAATAGAAAACAAAACAATGCCCATAAAAATACTAAAATTACCCATAATTATTCCCACTATCCAGATAACTGTTACTTTTTTTTTAATGAAAAAAAGGCTTCTGGTTTGTTTTCTAACTGTAAAAATAATGTTTGTTCAAAAAAATAGACAATTCAGGAATGTTTGTTGAAAGAAGAAAGTGAAAGAGAACTGTACTCCCACCACTGAAAGACACACATTTTAACAGCTTTGCTGCGTACTTTTCCAGACTTAAAAAAAAAATTTTATATATATTTACATATAAATTGGTTTCTACAAAAATGGGCTAAAACTATGGATCTACTTTGAAATTTAAATATATATATATATTTGTAAATAGTATATTATGAACATTCCTCCAAGTAAATATTTATAAACTTTCAATATTTTTAATAAATGTTTTTGCCTTCATTGAATCAAATCAAGATCAAATATAACTGCACCAGATCCCACTCAAATGATTTGCCGTTGGGTCAGTTAGATGAACCGTACGTATCTTTGGTTGCTGTTTTTCAGGATGATCCTGACACGTTTTATTCCTTCAAGTACCAAATCAAGGAGGGCAACTGTCCTGTTCAAAGTGACAAAACCTGGCAGGATTGTGACTACAATGACTCTGCACAAGCTGTGAGTGTGTTGACAGTTTCCGAGCCTCTAGTTTTCTCGGCCAAGTTTACCAAGGGCTGTCTTAACCTAACGCCTACCCTGCCCTGGCACAGCACAGCTTCTTGCTGGGCCGTAATTGAGGGAGAAGCAAGCCACTCTCCTCCCAGTCCAGGGAGCCACCTCTTCAATGTCAAAACCCTGGCTTCCTGTATGCAGTTTGAACACTGAAATTGAAAGGTAAATCAAGAGGACAGTTTAGCAGGCTGGTTCTCAGGCACTGTGTGCATCTTGATGAAACAGAAATATCTCTGGGGCTCAAAACAAAGATTCAGGGCTTCCCTGGTGGCGCAGTGGTTGAGAGTCCGCCTGCCGATGCAGGGTTCACGGGTTCGTGCCCCGGTCCGCGAAGATCCCACATGCCGTGGAGTGGCTGGGCCCGTGAGCCATGGCCGCTGAGCCTGTGCGTCCGGAGCCTGTGCTCCGCAACAGGAGAGGCCACAACAGTAAGAGGCCCACGTACCGCAAAAAAAAAACAACACAAAGGTTCATACTCTAAAACCTCGCCATTTAAACTGCCTTTCCTCCAATATTTCACGAATATCAGTGGCTTGTATAAAATAATGATTAGGCTGCAAAACATTCATTCTTGTGTCTCAAAACTCTGCTAGAAAACATAAAAAATCTCGACAAGGTTGTTTTTTGTTTGTTTTGTTTTGCGGTACGCGGGCCTCTCACTGCTGTGGCCTCTCCCGTTGCGCAGCACAGGCTCCGGATGCGCAGGTTCAGCGGCCATGGCTCACGGGCCCAGCCGCTCCGCAGAATCTGGGATCCTCCCGGACTGGGGCACGAACCCACGTCCCCTGCACCGGCAGGCAGACTCTCAACCACTGTGCCACCAGGGAAGGCCTTGACAAGGTTTTATAAAGGAAAGCCGTATTTAGCAATAGTACTAGGTGGCTTTCATTTGAAAGATTAAGATAAATCTTTTTTTTAATCCTTTTTTCTTCTTCTTCTTAGGCTACAGGGGAATGCACAGCGACGGTGGCAAAGAGGGGGAATATGAAGTTCTCCGTGGCTACCCAGACCTGCCAGATTACTCCAGGTAGCTGCTGTGCCTGGTGGTGCTGCCCTGGGGAAAAATGAACCTCTTCTGTGTGGTACCAAAGACCCCTCTTTCCCGGAGGGCAGCAGTGGCAATACCACTTGCAGCCTTGCGGGGGCGCTGGAGGGGGTGGAGCGGCAGAGTCCTGAGGTGGGGCCGGGCTCACGCCCCTCAGCGCTATCCTGATTCTCTTCCTCAAGAGCAGCATTGTATTAGGTGTGTGCAAAAGGATGAGAAGCCGCAGAACTGGCTTCAACTGTAGGCAGCGTCCTAGAGTGAGAGTAGCACAGGCTTTGAGGTCAGATCTGGCCTGGAATCTTTCAAAGCTCTCACCTTCTTGGCTTTCCTTTTCCTTACCTATAAGAGGAGATCACAGTAATTCCCACTTTGCACAATTGTTTAGAATGAAACTAGATGATACACCTGAAGATGTAATCATAATAATGTATTAATGATAATCAAGGAAAAGGTAATAATAGCTAACATTTATTGAGCCCTTATTACTAGCCACAGTTCTAATCACTTCATGTGTATTAACATATCTATTCCTCAGAACAACTCTATGAGGCAAATGTTAATATCCCCAGTTCACAGATGAGGAAACAGGCCCACAGCAGTCAAATATCTTGCCCAAGACCCCACAGCTAGCAGTTAGCAGAGTTGGTGGAATAGACCCTCCATAAACGATATTCCTTTAGAATCTAAGTATGGAGAAACTTCTCAACAGATGACCACTGTTAGCTCCTTCCCTCTTGTGGCAGAGGTGCCACATACAGAAGGATGGGCACGTCTAGGTGAAGTCAGTCACAAAAGCCATCCTGGAACTGGCCTTCTGCATGATAGCGTTTTGTACCTAAGCTCCAGAACAGCATCCTCAGCCATGCTATTGAACCCCACTGTAGTAGTGGTCCTTCTATTCCAGCCTTAATCCCCTAAATGGTACCCACAAAAACTATATCCCTCGAGTTTCCGTTCCTGCAAGAAGTTGCATTCAAAGAAAAATAGTCCAAAACAGAAATCACAAGTAATTAAAATCTTTTGATAGGGGTAGCTTTTTATTATTTGGTTTAAGAGCTCTATCTCGTAAGCACATTTTAACATTATCCAGAGCAGGGCACGTTATGTACCATGAGAGAAAAAGCTCTTTGCCACACCTTCAGAAATTAGTGCTAGGTCCACAATCTCTTCTCTGAAAACTTTTTGGCCAGATATGTTTCAGAATTCAAAATTTGAAACATTTTAATTTAAAAATCTCTCTGGAAATGTTGAGGCAGGGTGGAAAATCATTGTCACCCAGAAAAACTGAGTTTGCGTCTTTCCCTGCTCATCTCACCCTCAAAGGCTGCTCCATTGCTTCCCCTACACCAGTGGGAGCTGCCCTTGAGGTCAGGCAAACCATCCTCTGGGCTTTTCTCCATCTCTCCCTTTCACCTCCTGTGTTCATCTTTTTTTGTTTTGTTTTCCCATCAGTAATTCTCTCATCTTTCCCATGTCATCCCCTCTAGGTTTTTTTTTTTTTTTAACAGAAACCATCTTAGAAACAATTTTATTCAAAGGGTCTGTATATTTTTCTCGGAAAAAATGTAAATATTATTTCAACAGTATTTATTTATTTATTTCCCTCTAGTTTTTTAACTTTGCCCATTACCCTGATTCAACCTAACTTCTACAAGGAAAGGAGGGGGGAAAGCTATGAATATTCACACAATATGTCATTTCCTGACACAAACTTATGGAGAGAATGCCGAGAAACAGTTGCAAGGGGGGTTGCGTTGAACTGCTGACTGGGGGATCTTACATCCTCGGGCTGTGAGAGCCCCAGGGCCAAGGGGCCCAGGACTCCTTCATTTCTTCCCCTTTTTGCCACATGTACTGCTACTGACCAGGGAGTCAGGGCTGTGTGTCATGAACAGTGGTGATTTAACACAGACTCTCTCCTTTTTAAAATATTTTACATCATTTTATTAAAACCCATTCGGTGGCTCCCCATTCTTACAGGGGACCATTCTCAATTCACCTCAGAGGGTCTAGGAATGCCCAGAAGTGGAGAAGGTTGTGAGTATGTGCATCTTCCAGGAGAGGGCGCCATAGCTTACATTAGGGTCATCAAAGGAGCCTATGACCCAGGAAAATAGTTAAGAATCCCTGCCTACAGAGCACAGCCCAGACTCCACAGCAGAGGCCTCCCTTCAGACTGCTCACACTTCAGACCACCCCTCCCTGCCTCCTGCTATAAGCTCTGGTTAAGATGTGTGTACAACACGGTGCCTGCCTCATCCTTATTCCTCAGGAGCCGTCCCTCCCTTCTCCTCAGGCCTCACACCTTGTTTTGAGAGGTTGACCTTGACTGCTCTTCACCCTTCTTAGCTCAGCCTGTTCTCCTCAGGAAAGGCTTCCCTGGGCTCACTCTGGGCTCCTGCCTTTCCAATCTCTTGCTGAATTATATTGAAATCATCCATCTCCAGTTCGGTCTCTCCCCCTTGACTTTTCCTGACTCCTTCATGACAGTGGCCATTACTAACGAATTAATGCATCCACGCAGCCATGCTCAACACAGGGCATGTTATAGCAGGTGCGAAATACATGTTTGTTGGATTGAATTGATACAAAATGTATTACATCCTGCTCCCGGCTTCAAGGAGCTTTGGTTAACACTGAAAAAGAAATAAAAATGCACCTGTAATGTTTTAATTTTATGAGGATAAATTCGTGTATCACTTCTGTAATTTAAAATGACTTTAAAATAAATTTAAAATAATTATGCACAATAGGATGCATATAAGATGTCCCTAAGTGAATGATAGGTCTTCCCTATCATTCAGTCTTGTGTTCTCTTTTTCCAGGGCATACTAGGACTTACTGGAAAGTTTGCTTATCAGGGCCTTCCAAATTATCTGACTTATTTAGGGCAATGTATGTGAATGCAGGTTTTGCTTGTTAACGCTGCCCTTTTGCTTGCTCTTTGTCAAGCCGAGGGCCCCCTGGTGACAGCCCAGTACGACTGCCTTGGCTGCCTGCACCCCATATCAACCGAAAGCCCCGACTTGGAACCTGTACTGAGACATGCCATTCAACACTTTAACAACAACACTGATCACTCCCACCTCTTTGATCTTAAAGAAGTAAAAAAGGCCCAAAGACAGGTTTGTCCTTTAATTTTTCCCGTGTCATAGTATTGTTAGAATTTGTTAGATCTTTATGGTTTAGAGTTTCATTACCTAAAATAAACCTTTGGCCGAGGAAAACATATGATTCCACAGGTGGTGGTGAGGAACTCTTTCATGTTCTCATACGACTAGCTCAGGAGGCAAAGCCTTTCTCTTCAGGCACAATGATTTGGATACTGCAGTATGTAAATGGGGAAAGGGAGCCTAATCGGACCCCCTTCCTGGGAGATTTGTTTTTAATGAATGGGTGGTCAGCATTGCATGTTCTCCTAGAGATGGTAAAAAGGAAAAGTCATTCTGGCCTTAGGGTTTTAAGAAGACTCTCTCATCACCTAACTATTAGGAGGCAAACATGGCCCCCCAATATTAAATTGTACCTAAAAAAGTTGGCAAAGCTTGCTGGGTACCCTCTAAATTATGGTTTCCATTTCAGCAGAGAAAAAAGCAAATACTTGTAAATCTGGTCCTTTCTGTTGCCTCAGTTCATGAAGACTTTACTGACAACTGACTGGGCCCCTTGGATTTCAGCCTCTAATTATGAGGGACCCACTTTGGTCAGTAGCATTTCCTGCTTTTAATTGACCTTCCGACTTGCCTTCATGCAAGATGCATGCTCTCCTCAGTTCTGTCCATATCCAGCTATCAGGGTGGGACCCACCCTAGATAAAGCAGGAGAAATCTTACTGTCTGGCAGTCTGGGAACCTAAGGAGCTACTGGTCAAGGCCACTCCAGCTCCAAAGTTTTCTTTATCCATCTAGAAAAGCATTATTAATATTTTACAAAATTCAACAGATCATTTTTTCCCTGTTGCCTGGCAGAGGAAATATTGCTAGGTCTTACTTAAGGAAATACATTAACTCCATCTATAAATTGCTTTTCATTTTCAGATGTGTAGCTGTGTGTGTGTGTGTGTTGTGTTGAAGGGTGTGAGAGTCATAATGTGCTCAATATTTATTCAGTAATGACTTTTGCCTAGTAATAATAATAGTTTGTATTTTTGAGCACTTATGAAATGTCAGGCAGTATTCTAAGCTCCTCCTAACACTATGAATTATGTTTAAACTGCCCTTTAAATATTCAATCCAAAATCGTTTCAGGTGGTGGCTGGATGGAACTATGAAATTACTTACTCAATTGTGCAGACTAATTGTTCCAAGGAGAATTTTCTATTCTTAACTCCAGACTGCAAGTCCCTTTCAAATGGTGTAAGTAGGCAAAAATCTAATCATAAAGTTCTTAGCCTTTTGTGTCCAGTATTTACAGGTGTGGGAACTCTCAGCTGTGGAGGAAGTCTCAGTCGCTAAAATTTTTGATGACATACGCAGCTCACATTCACTTTCACTTGAGACTCTACAGTTCACATCATTGGTCAAGCTGCTTACCCAGCTGGTCAGAGTCTGTACATCTGGCAATAAGCATTTACAGATATAACCAGAGGCTAGGAATAGCCTGAGACAAAATGATGCCACGGTCAAGTTTGTCTTTTCATGTCTTCACGCTTTCCTGTCTCCTTTCCTCCCCGTGTGCTCAATGCCCTTACAAGGCTCCCGAGCTCTACCCAGGACACTCCTTCACTTCCAACTTGTCTCTGCTTGTTCTTTCACCTTCCCTCCCCTACTTTTATCTTTAATAAGTACATCCTGTGTCTCTCTCCCTTAGTGGCCCTTTCCAGGTTGATATCTTATTACCTGAACCAAAATTATGTTAAAAGAGAGCATCTCAAAGTGGCAGGAGTTAGTGCATGTTAAGATGATAAGGCATGATGACCTTCCCAGGGCTATTTGCATTTTAGCAGAAGGCTGTTCTTTAAGCAAGGGGTGGCTGCAAGTCCCTTCGTCTAGTCCAGGGGTCTCCAACCCCTGGGCCGTGGACCGGTACCAGTTTGAGGCCTGTTAGGAACCGGGCCACACAGCAGGAGGGGAGCTGCGGGCGAGTGAGCGAAGCTTCATCTGACGCTCCCCATCGCTCCCCATCGCTCCCCATCCCTCCCCATCGCTCCCCATCCCTCCCCATCACTCCCCACAGCTCCCCACCACTCCCCACCGCTCCCCGTGGCTCCCCATCCCTCCCCATCGCTCCCCATGGCTCCCCATCCCTCCCCATCGCTCCCCACGGCTCCCCATCCCTCCCCATCGCTCCCCACGGCTCCCCATCCCTCCCCATCGCTCCCCACGGCTCCCCATCCCTCCCCATCCCTCCCCATGGCTCCCCATCGCTCCCCACCGCTCCCCACCATTCCCCATGGCTCCCCACGGCTCCCCATCGCTCCCCATCACTCCCCATCGCTCCCCATCGCTCCCCAGCACTCCCCATTGCTCCCCACCGCTCCCCATTGCTCCCCATCACTCCCCCATCGCTCGTGTTACTGCCTGAACCATCTCCCCCACCCCACCACTCCCTACCATCTGTGGAAAAATTGTCTTCCACGAAATCAGTCCCTAGTGCCAGAAAGGTTGAGGACCACTAACCTAGTCATTCTACTTCTCAACGTCCATTATATGGGAAGAAAATGAGAAATCCAGGCAGCAAGATGTTAATTTTGACTTTTTATTAAAAGGAAAATATTAAAAATAACATATTTTCAACATATGGAATGGTTAAGCAAATTACAGTATATCCATACAGTAGAATATGTGCAGCCATTAAAATTATGTTTGCAGAGATTTTAGTGACCTAGTAAAATGGTTACGGTATGTTAAGTAAAAAACAAAAAAAAGCACGGTACAAAATTACACATACAGATTTACTCAGGTACATAAAGTAGATGTAAACATAAAAAGTGATGAAAAACAAATATGCCAAAATATAAAATATGGCTAACTTTTAGTTGGAACTATGGCTGTTTTTTCTGATTTTGTATACTTTTTGAAACTCTTCAATACTTCCCAATGTTTCTAATCAAGCATGTGTTTGTTTCATAAATGGGGGGGGAAGTAAAAAGGACACTATTAAGAGAGTGAAAAGACAATCCACAGAATGGGAGAAAATATATGCAAATCATATATCTGAAAAGGGCTTAATATGTAGAATATATAAAAAACTTCCACGGTGCAACAACAAAATTTTTAAATGGGCAAACAACTTAAATAGACATTTCTCTAAAGAAGTCATATGAATGGTCAAAAAGCACATGAAAAATACTCAACGTCATTAGCCATCAGGGGGAATGTAAGTATAGACCACAGATGAGATGCTACTTCACACCTAGAGGATGGCTATAATTTTAAAAAATTGTAAAATACCATGTATTGGGGAGAATGTGGAAAAATTGGAACTTTTGTACATTGCTGATGGAAATGTAAAATCATGCAGCCATGGTGGAGACCAGTATGGCAGTTCCTCAAAAAGTTAAATGTAGAATTACCATATGACCTAGCAATTATACTCCTAGATATATACCCCAAAGAATTTAAAACAGGGACTCAAAAAGATACTTATATGCCAATATTCATTGCAGCATTATTCACAATAGCCAAAGGTGGAAAACAACCCAAATGTTCATCGATAGAGGAATGCATAAACACAATGTGACATGCATATAACAATTCTTTAGCCATAGAAAGGAATGGAATTCTGATATATGCTACAACATGTATGAACCTTGAAAATGTTAAGTGAAATAAGCCAGACACAAAAGGACAACCAGTATATGATTTCACTTATATGAATTATCCAACATACACAAATTCATAGAGACAAAAAGTAGGTTAGAGTTTACCAGGGGCTGGGAAGAGGGAGAACGGGGAGATTTTGCTTAATGGTTGCAGAATTTGTGTTTGGGGTGATGAAAACTATTGGAAATAGATAGTAGAGATGGTTGCACAGCACTGTGGATGTAATAAATGGCCCTGAATTATACACTTAAAAATGGTTATGATGGCAAATTTTATATTATATATATTTTACCAGAATTTTAGAAAATAGTATAAAAGAGAAAGAGAGAGAGAGAGGAACCCTCTAAACACATAGGTTCTAGCCACTATTTAATTTTGTCAGGTTGAGTTGAGTCTGGCCCTTTAAGCATCTGTTAACATCTTCTGTTTTTATGCTTAGCCGTTTGAGGTTATAGAGGCCTAAATGTTATCTAGCTTTAATCTTGCTGCATCTGTTTATAAACCCCCAGTTAAGTTTTCTCTTTGCAACACAGAGAGTTGCAAAGGCTGGTTGGAGTCACAAAGCCAATCAGATTTGGTATAACTTTTCTGAGCCTTCACTTCCTCATTTGTAAAATCGTGAAGAATAATAGCACCTATATCACAGAGTTGTTACAGTAATTAAAGGACATGAAATAGAAATGAAATATTTTGCCCACAATTGGTAAGATTTAAGGCCTTGCTATTCAAAGTGCATTAGCAGCACCAGGGAGCTTCTTAGCAAAGTAGAATCTCAACTCCACCCTTAGCTACTGAATCAGAATCTGCATATTAACAAGGTTCTCAGGTGATTCATCTGCACATTAAAGTTTGGAAAGCACTGATTTAAGGGTTTTCCTACGTAGTTCTCAGGGCATGTTGCACCTTAGAAGCACTAGCCTAGATTTAAAAAACACCTATTCCCAGATCACTCCCCCAGACATTCTGATTTTTTTTTTTTTTAGTTGCAGCATCCAACAGTGAACATACTGAACATTTAAGTCTTTTTTTTAAACATTTTTATTGGAGTATAATTGCTTTACAATGGTGTGTTAGTTTCTGCTTTATAACAAAGTGAATCAGTTATACATATACATATGTTCCCATATCTCTTCCCTCTTGCGGCTCCTTCCCTCCCACCCTCCCTATCCCACCCCTCTACGTGGTCAGAAAGCACTGAGCTGATCTCCCTGTGCTGTGCAACTGCTTCCCACTAGCTATCTATTTTACATTTGGTAGTATATATAAGTCCATGCCACACTCTCACTTTGTCCCAGCTTACCTTTCCCCTTCCCCATGTCCTCAAGTCCATTCTCTAGTAGGTCAGCATCTTTATTCCTGTATTGCCCCTAGGTTCTTCATGACCTTTTTTTTTTTCTCAGATTCCATATATATGTGTTAGCATACGGTATTTGTTTTTCTCTTTCTGGCTTACTTCACTCTGTATGACAGACTCTAGGTCCATCCACCTCACTACAGATAACTCAATTTCATTTCTTTTTATGGTTGAGTAATATTCCATCGTATATATGTGCCACATCTTTATCCATTCATCTGTCGATGGACACTTATGTTGCTTCCATGTCCTGGCTATTGTAAATAGAGCTGCAGTGAACATTGTGGTACATGACTCTTTTTGAATTATGGTTTTCTCAGGGTATATGCCCAGTTGTGGGATTGCTGGGTCGTATGGTAGTTCTATTTTTAGTTTTTTAAGAAACCTCCATACTGTTCTCCATAGTGGCCGTATCAATTTACATTCCCACCAACAGTGTATGAGGGTTCCCTTTTCTCCACACCCTCTCCAGCATTTACTGTTTGTAGATTTTTTGATGATGGCCATTCTGACCGGTGTGAGATGATATCACATTGTAGTTTTGATTTGCATTTCTCTAATGATTAATGATGTTGAGTATTCTTTCGTGTGTTTGTTGGCAATCTGTATATCTTCTTTGGAGAAATGTCTATTTAGGTCTTCTGCCCGTTTTTGGATTGGGTTGTTTGTTTTTTTTTGATATTGAGCTGCATGAGCTGCTTGTAAATTTTAGAGATTAATCCTTTGTCAGTTGCTTCACTTGCAAATATTTTCTCCCATTCTGAGGGTTGTCTTTTTGCTTGTTTATGGTTTCCTTTGCTGTGCAAAAGCTTTTAAGTTTCATTAGGTCCCATTTGTTTATTTTTGTTTTTATTTCCATTTCTCTAGGAGGTGGGTCAAAAAGGATCTTGCTGTGATGTATGTCATAGAGTGTTCTGCCTATGTTTTCCTCTAAGAGTTTGATAGTGTTTGGCCTTACATTTAGGTCTTTAATCCATTTTGAGTTTATTTTTGTGTATGGTGTTAGGGAGTGTTCTAATTTCATTCTTTTACATGTAGCTGGCCAGTTTTCCCAGCACCACTTATTGAAGAGGCTGTCTTTTCTCCATTGTATATTCTTGCCTCCTTTATTAAAGATAAGGTGACCATATGTGCGTGGGTTTATCTCTGGGCTTTCTATCCTGTTCCATTGATCTATATTTCTGTTTTTGTGCCAGTACCATACCAGACATTCTGATTTAATTGGTCTGGGGTGAGTCCCTGGAGTCAGATGATCTAAAAATTTCTCAGGTAAACCAAATGTGCTAATAATACTGAGAACTTCTGAGCTATCTCCAGCATCCTTCTCCCCATCCAAAATTAAGGTACTATAAGTGTGGTATTCCCTGTACCTTTAAAAAACATGACTTTTTTTTTAACATCTTTATTGGAGTACATTTCTTATATGTGTGTTCCTTTATTGGAAATATACATTTATAGAAAGCTTCAAGACAATGCAGAAACAAAGAAAAAAAAATAATGTTGCACCACATACCCAAACACCCAAAGTTATCTGAATGTATTTCCCTCCTGTCTTTTTTGGTGGGGAATACGGGCAATTTTGAGTGATTTTCTTTTTTGCCTTTTTGTAGTTGTAATTATTTTACATGCTACACTTTTTTCACCTAAGAATTCTTCTATGTCATTAGAACTCTTGATAAACATTTAAAATAACTTTTAATATCCTAGTGAAGATACCATAGATTATTTTTTAAATTACTTTCCTACTTTTGGTCATTTGTTCAAAACCCACCAAGAAAATGGGTTGTTTCCATTTTTATTATAATTAATAACTCACCAAACATCTTTTAGAATACAGCTATTTCTGTTTGACGTTGTTTTTCTCAGAATAAAGTCCTGGCTTTACACATAGTGTAAAATTGTATGAAAGCTCTTAAAACTCTTGATATATATATAGGTTAACTGCTAAATGCACCAATTTACATTCCATCAGCAATGTTTACCCTTGATAGAATTCAGTATTTTTTTAACTCAGCTAAATTCATAGACAAAAACATTTTTAGTTTTTATTTTCTCAATCAATAGCATAGTTAATATGCATTTATTTAAGCATTATATTTTCATACATTCATTAGAAATTTATGGGTTGAATTTATGAATTGTCTTCTACATCCTTTGCCCATTTCTTTTTGGGATAAATCTTAATGACTTAGAAATAGTATTTATATATTAAAAGTATCAGTGTTTTGTCATATTTTCTCATTTATTTACTTTTTAGTTTTCATTATGGTATTTCTGACTTACAAATAGTTTTTGTTTATAGGTGAATAAATCTATCAATATTTTCCTTTTGAATCTTTCTACAACTTGCTCAGCAGTCACTATATGTTTTTTTTTTTTTCTAGTTTGTCTATGGTCAGTATTTTCAAATATAGCTTTTGAAACTATATGGAATTAATTTTGATGTATCTTGTGAGGTATCTAACTTGATATTTTCAAGAGAATAACCAGATACCTTAACAGTCTTTCCTTCAACAAAATTTGCAACAAACTTTATCCCGTAATAATTTCTTACAAAAAATCTGTTCTCTGTTTTTGTACCAACACTACCGTATTTTAACAGCCATAGCTTCATAGTAAGCTTGAATACATGTTTTATTATTCTAGTGTTTGTATTTTTAAAACCAATCTTAGAAGAGGTTTGGAAGAAAAACTTACACTGTCACATAGATTGGAATTGCATTACATTTCTAAATTAATTTGAGGAATTGGCATATGTACTATATTTAGTCTTTTTAATCAAGAACTTGGTATACATCTCTATGTAGTCAAGTTTTATTTTATATTTCTAAAGTTGTGTGATTTTCTTAAATATATTCAGAACAATGCTCACTAAAGTTATTACTAGGTTTTGTTTTGTTGTTTTTGGTTATTGTTATTAGGAATTAAATCCTTTTTTTTTTCCTTTTCCTTTCATTCTCTTTTAAACAAGTTATTGTTATATACAAATGTATACTTTTTTTTTTTTTTTTTTTTTTTTTTTGCGGTACGCGGGCCTCTCACTGTTGTGGCCTCTCCCATCGCAGAGCACAGGCTCTGGATGCACAGGCCCAGCGGCCATGGCTCACGGGCTAAGCCACTCCACGGCATGTGGGATCTTCCCGGACCGGGGCACGAACCCGTGTCCCCTGCATCAGCAGGCGGACTCTCAACCACTGCGCCACCAGGGAAGCCCTACAAATGTATACATTTTGATTAGCTTACCTTATATCCAGAAACTTTATTGAACTCTCTGATTAACTCTAATGTCTTTTCATTGATTTTTTTTGATTGTTCTAGATCTATAATAATACCTTATGCAAATAATACTATCTTCTATTTTCCAATGTTTATTTTTTTGTTTCATGTCTCAATGAATTGATCCAAATTTTCAGAGATATTTTTTGAAATAGTGGTGATCACACAAATTCATGTTTTATTCCTGATTTTATTGAGAAAGCCTCTAGAATTTTGTCATTACGTATAATATTGCTGTGGGATCCCGGTAGATATTCTTCCTCATGTTAAGGAAACATCCTTACATTCCTCCTCTTTAAAGAGTTTTGTTTTGTTTTTAAATAAGGAATTGGTGTTGAATTTAGCAAATGCTTTAGAATATGTATTGAAATATCATATTTTTCTAATTTAATCTATGCTGTTTTGACAGCTTTCCTAATAGTAATCTTTAGATTCCTAAACTAAACTCTACTTGTTTAGTGTTAATTTTTCTTTAAATATGCATTTGGATTCTATTTCTAGTTTAGTTAAGCAGTCTACGTATACATTTATAAGTGAAAGTGGTGTAACAGTTTTCTGGGTATGTGTTTGTGTGTGCATTCTATTTTTTAAGGTTTTGGTATCCAGAATATACTTTTATAGAATGATTGGGTAGTTTTTCTGTATTCAGAAGTGGTTTATATAACATGGAAATACAGTATATATTTCTTTAATTTTTAAAATTATTCATCTATAAAACATCTATGCTGTTTAGAGGTGAAAAATGGGATGTAAATTGAGAGTAGTAATAGCATTCTCCATTTCTTCTTTAGTCATTGGTCCATTCAAGTTTTCTTCTTGTTCTTAAGTCAGTGTTGGTTATTTATATTTTCCAGAAAAGTGTCTTTCTTTGAGATTTAAATTAGCATACACTTGTTCATAATATTTTCTTATATTTTTACATTTCTCTGTATACTTTGTTAGGTTTCCTTTTTTATGCATTTGATTATTTTTCCTTACCCCATGAATGATTATTTGGATTTATTTATTAATGCTAGTGCTTTCTGTTTTCTAATTCACCAGCTTTGCTTTTATTTTTATTGTTTCCTCCTTCTTGTTTTCCTTAAGGCTGTTTATTGTTCTTCTTGTTCTAACTTCTTGAGATAAACACTGAGGTTGGGGGTGTTTTGATAGTTTTTGCCTCTCTTTAAATTGTGGAAGTGTATAAAGCCGGGAGTTAACTCTGAGTGCTGCCCTGGCAACATGTGGAATTCTCGTTTTTCTCAGTTTGTTTTTTATTATTTTCCTTATCAATGAAGATTTTAGTTAGGAAAGTGTGTTTATTTTTCCAAGTACTTTTTGGTTGTTTATTTGTTTAAACTTATGTTATTAATTTTTACGAACTTTTTTGTTTCATTGTGGTGCTGAGGTCAAAGAACATGCCTGTATTGTTTTCAATTTGCAAAATTTATTGAGACTTTCTTGTAACCTAGTATAAAAGCAATTAGAAATATTATTTGCATCATACTTATGAGAGTATCATTTTAAATCGTGTGTATCATATGAGAATACCATTTCAACAAATCTTTATTATGTTATTCAAGTCTTCTATGACCTTATTTATTTTTTATACATTTTGCCTGTTGTATAATAGTTATATATTGGAGTTTCCCAGCACAATTATTTTTATCCATTTCTATTTCTATATGTTTTCTGCTTTATGCATTTTGATTCCATGCTTTTAGATAAAACTAAAATTATCTTTCTTTTACCTTTATGAGTTGTTACCTTGAATTTTACTTTGTCCAGTATTAATAATGCTCTAGCTCCTTTTTTTGTTCATATTTGCTTCTTGTGGCTTTGCTCATCCATTATATTTAATCTTTCTTTATCTTTTTTATTACATGCTATTATTCTTGAAGATGTAGTACATTGATTTTGGTTTTAACCTAATCTGAAAGTCCTTGTCTTGCTAAAAGAAAATGTTACCCATTCACTTGTATGGCTATTATTTCTACATTAGATATTCTTGTCATCTTTTTTCATGTTTCTGTGTGTTTGTGTGTATGTATTTGCTGTTGGTGTTGGTACTACTTTTTCATTGTTTATTATTCTATCTTTTGAAAATAGACTATGTTTTGTTTTTTTCCACGTGATGATTTGCAAAGTCAACATCCTATTTTTAATTTTACTAGTCGTTTAAAGATTCTTAAAAAACGTTTTTAATTTATGTTCTTATATGCTTTTTAAAAACCAGAATATCGGTGAATGTACAGATAAAGCATACGTGGATATCCAGCTAAGAATTGCTTCCTTCTCGCAGAAATGTGACCTTTATCCAGGTACAGGATGATACATATTGGTGCTCATGTTAGTCCCAGACAACTGGCTGAATCTTTCCATAGATATTGTGCTTTGGTTCCCATGATATGCCACAAAATCTACATGACCCACAGACCTTACTAGGAACACTGTGCCCCATCTCTGCCCTGCTGTGCTGCAGCAGGTGAAGCTGAGATTGCTTGGCAAGTGGCAGAAGGGAATATGGTGACAGAAGGGAAAATTTATGTTTTCTGGGCAAAGCTAGCCTTCAGATATGTCAGCTGGTCTTTCTTATATACAAGCTGTCCCTGCATCGGATATTGTGAATTGGGGAAGCTGTATCTCATTTTTAACTACTCAGAATAAAATCCTTTCAATTAAAGATTTTTTTCCCTCACATGTTATAATGTGGGGAAAGGGCGATAGTGCAAGTTTAAGGTCAAGTCAGTATTTCTTACACCAAGAGTTGGCTTTTCTCATATTTGGAAGATAGTTGTATATGTTGTACAATATAAAGCATTATGGAAGTTGCCTGCTCACCAGAATTTTCCCACTAGAAGATCATTCCTTTACGTTAAGCATTGCTTTTCACAGTTTCCATTAAAAATGCAAAAACTTAAGAAAAGTGCGGCCTATTGATTGTCACTAACTAACACCTTCTGATTGAAAGTTTCCCTACACACACTTGGCTCTTAGGAGAGGAAGAGAGGAGAGACAGTAAGTTGGAGGTCTGACAGGCAACCTCCACCCACTCACTGCTGGGCCTTGGGCTGCCACGTGGCCCTCTATAAATGGATGCTGGATCACATGTGGGAAAGGTACAATACTAGGCTAGACGGCTCCTTCAGTGCACACGCTGATATAAAACCTGCCTCTTTCAGGGGAGGATTTTGTACAACCACCCACCAGGATTTGCGCTGGCTGTCCCATATCTATACCTGTCAACAGCCCAGAGCTGGAGGAGCCTCTGGAACATTCCATCGCAAAGCTTAATGTAGAGAATAATGGAACCTTCTATTTCAAGATTGACACTGTGGAAAAAGCAACAGTGCAGGTCTGTAAATTATGCTACAAAAATAGTGATTATCTATTGCAAATTGCTTACTAATTTTGCCACTGATCTTGGCTCTGGATTGGGAAACAGTATATCTGGTGAATGGGATTTGGTAGACTTGAATTTCAGGTCCCAACCTCGCTGCATGCTTGGTGTGTGATCTTGGACAAGTCATTTAAAATATTGTCTCTTTTATCCGTAAAGGACTACAGTGAGGGTTAAAAAAGATAATGTATGTCAATCACTTTTCAAAATCTAAAGTGCTATATAAATATTAGCAATGATTATATATATAATTAATAAAATTCAGGGCTAGGAAAAGCGAGACTTATCCTCTGCCTTTCTAGACTCATCTCTCATTCTAACATCACTTCATGCCTTGCGCTCAGCCACATCAGCCAATTGTCCCCCAGGCTCTCTTCACACATTCGTCTTCATGTCATTTGTTCCCTGCCTGGGGTGTCATTCTCTCCTACAAATGTAGCCTCTGGGGATTCATCTCTCTTGTCCATGCTTGTCAATAGAGGATAAGGAGTATCCTGGTCTGGAGGTCAGGAGACTCAGCTCTGCCACAGCATCCACCACTTGCATCCCAGGTGATCCTGGGCAGTCATTCAGACTCACACAGCATCTGTAAAATGAGTGGCTGGATTAGAAGAGCCCAAATCCCTTCTAACTCCAATAGCCTATGACCGATGTATTCATGGACAATTCTTTTTATGGAACCTCAAAACGGGCTTCCCTAAATACAAGCTAAAAAAAGTAATCAAAGTAGAACCAAACTCCTATAGCAAACCAAGATGGTTTTTATAATCTATCAATACAAAGAAAATCTCACTAAAAATAAGTTTATAATTCTGGCTAAGTAATTGAATTTCTAGAAATCTAAAATAGAAGGAGTCTTTAAATACAATGATATTCATTGCAGCTCTAACTACAAAAGCAAAAAAAGTAAGCCATAAAAATGATCAGCAATATAGACATGATCAGATAATGTCTGGTATATTTGTACAATGGAATATTAACCAGCAATTTTAAATCATCTTTGTGAGGAGTTCTTGATGTGGAAAATGCTTGTGTTATAATATGCAGCGAAAAAACAGGCCATACATGGGGAACTATATACAATATCCTGTGATAAAGCATAATGGAAAAGAATATGAGAAAGAACGTATATATATGTATAACTGAATCATTTTGCTGTACAGCAGAAATTAACACAACATTGTAAATCAGCTATACTTCAGTAAAAAAAAAAAAAAAGAGGCCATAAAATTGAATAAACATTCTGTACTCAGTTGTGTTATTTTAAAAAGTTTAAGGACTTCCCTGGTGGTCCAGTGGTTAAGACTCCGCACTTCCACTGCAGATGGCACGGGTTCAATCCCTGGTCAGGGAACTAAGGTCCTGCATGCCACACTGTGCAGCCTAAAGAAAATAAATAAATAAAAACCAAAAATAAAACAGTACAGGAAACAATACTGAAAAGAAACAAATACCTCAGATTATTCATAGTGGTAGCTTTTAGGTAATGGCACAATGGGCTGTTTATTTTCATCTTTCTTGTTTCCTGTAGTAGTTTTATAACTGGGGGGAAAAAAAGGACCTAAACAAACTGTATTAAAATAAAACTGACACTTGATCTCTCTCCTACTCAGGCACTTATTCCTGTCCTAGTCGCTAACTCCTTTCACTGATTTCACTGACATGTGACCCACATTAGGCTTACTTGAAGGAGCTACCAATGCCTACTACTCCTGTCTGTGTCAGCTTTTCTTCTCACTCTATATTTCTGCTTTTCTGTGAAATTCCTTTATTCCTAAGGATGCAGGAACAATCTTGTACTCCACCATATATTGCATGTCAGAGAGTTACTGTCAGGAGAGAACCATTCATTCTCAAGCGTGAACTACTAGTCTTGGTAGTCACAGTTCTTTCTGTAAATGAGTCGACACACTAGAATGGGTGTGTGTTTGTTTACGCTAAGGGTGCAAGGGGAACCACAATAGATTATGCTACGAATTGAAAGGGAATGACATCCCTTCATTTGCTAAATTAATCTGGAATATTGTGAGAATTTCAAATTTACTTTTAAGAGGTGACTCTTTACTGATTTTTGCATGTAAAGAGAGCAATTTGGTTACTCAAGGCAGCCTTAGTGGGAGCAGCCAATTTATTATTATTGGAAATCAACTTACCATAATGAATTTGCAGTAGCCAATCTCCAAATGACCAATTTGCCAAATTGCTAGATTTGTTTTACAATTTTAGTCTTGCCTTGGCTTCGCATGTTTAGTCCTATTTGGGTGCATGTCCGTTCCAGGTTGGTTTCATATTTCAGATACCAAACATTTCTTAAATCCTTCGTTTGCACATGTGAATGGTTGCGATTTCTGTTATATACCGTTCATTTTGCTGTGTCCCTACTGCCTCTGTCCCCGCTGCTGTCAATGTCCCTCCCTGCCTCTGCACAGATGAACACACTTCAAGGATCTGTGTGTGCACATTAGAATTTTTCCTTTGACAAAGTCCTAGAAATGTCAAGGAATATGTGGATGTCTAAGACTTACGATGCAAATTGACAAATCACCAAGTGATTTGCAATTATGCCAATTTACATTCACACCACCTGGGTGTAAGACACTGGTTGATGGTCTTGATCTGAATTATATTCCTACCATCAGTGATTGAAGCTGCATGTTTCCCACACCTGGCCGACACCAGGTGTCATCGCTGTTTCTCATCTTTGCCAACACGCAAGGTTAAAAATGATGTTGCATTGTTTTTTTACGTACGTATCCTTGGTTATTAATGAAGGTAAACTTTTTTCAGGATTAATGACCATTTTAACTTCTCCAAAAGATCTGGTCATGTCCTTTGTCCAGTTTTTTAGTGTTGGGCTTTCTATGACCAACACTAAATATTGGTCATATTGACCCTACATCATATTCTTCCCAGTTTACCCTTTTTACTTTACTTATGGTGACTTTTGAGAATCAGTTTTCATTTTTGTCTAGTCAAATTTAGACATTTTTCCCTTCCTCCTGGTTCCTTTCTCTGCTTTTCACCTACAAAAAGCCTTCATCATCCTGAGAACTGATGAATGTTTTTTATATCTTTCCAGCTTATTTCTTTAATTTAAATGTTTTAATGCATTTGGAACTTATATTGCTACATAGTGTTCTCTACCTTAAAAGCAAAACTTGGGCAGGATGGGCTTAAACAGGGAAGACTTCTGATAAGAATGGCACCTGATAAGAATGGCAATGTGGATGCGATCTTGAGGCCCTCGAACAGAAGACGTTATTAGGTCTACTTTATTCCTGCCCTCTGGACCTGGAATAGTGTTGAGCCAACAGCTGCAGTTTGTGTCATATACTGTCAGCTTTCTTAGGCGGCATCACATTGATCAACTGTAATGTCAAACAAACTGGATTAAAGTATACTCTGAAATAAGCAACAAAATTCATGATCACCGAAGTATAGACTCTAAAACGCTTTTCAAACCTTCCTGCCCAACTTATACATATCTGGAGTTTTAAAAGTTAATTACCAAATTTGTCCTAAAAATTTAGCTGTGCTTACCTAGCAAAATGATGCCAGAAAATGTAGAGGAGTTTAGTTCTTCCTGTGACTCTTCGCTCTCCTCATCCTCCTCCCACCATAATTTCTCCATGCTTTTAGAAAACATAGAGAGCGGAAAGACTGTTATGATTTGCTTTTACAAAAATGGGATTATACTATCACCCTATAACTTTATTTTTTCAATAACAGTCAACCCTCCAGGTCAACATATATGTGTGATATATTCTTTTTGATAGCTACTTAATATTAAACACACACACACACACACACACACACACAGTGTTAGTCTGCTTAGGCGGCCATAACAAAATACCATAGACTAGGTGACAAACAACAGCAGTTTATTTCTTACAGTTCCGGAGGCTGGAAAGTCCAAAAACCAGCCAGTTTGTTTCCCTGGTAAGGACTGTCTTCTTGGCTTGCAGATGGCTGCCTTCTCACTGTGTCCTCACATTTCAGAGAGAGAATGGGGTCTAGTCTCTCTCTTATAAGGTCACTAATCCCATCATGGGGGCCCACCATCATGACTTTATCTAAACCTAGCTGCCTACCAAAGGCTCCCCCTCCTAAAACCATCACCTTAGAGGTTAGGCCTTCAATATATGCATTTGGGAGGGATACATTCAGTCCATCACATACACACACACAGACACACACAGACACACACACACACACACATTTAAATCCTCGAATGAAATACTGAATAACTTAGCCTGAAAATTGAGCCACATCAACTAACTTTTTTTTTTTTTTTTTTGGGTTGTGTTGGGTCTTTGTTGCAGTGCGTGGGCTTCTCATTGCGGTGGCTTCTCTTGTTGAAGAGCACAGGCTGTAGGCACGTGGGCTTCAGTAGTTGTGTCACATGGGCTTAGTTGCTCCACGGCATGTGGGAATCTTCCCAGATCAGGGATCGAACCCATGTCCCCTGCCCTGGCAGGCAGATTCTTAACCACTGCACCACCAGGGAAGTCCCTAACTTTTAAATTTATATATATAATTTTAAAACATTTTATAAAGTGTGTTTTTCAAGTATATAAAGGCTGTAAGGCTTTAAAAAAAAAACTGTGCTCGGGATTTTGTTGAAGTCAGTGTATTAAAAAAAAAAAACACACACACAATGATTTTTACTTTTTAAGTAAATAAAGTGTGCCTCTTCTAGACCAAAAAAAAAAAAGGAAAAAATTGGGCCACAAATTGTTAACAGAAGACAGCATTGTGTAATGATTAAAAATATTGCTAGAGTGCTAGAGCTTAAAATAATTTCTTAATGTTAAAAAACTCAGAGAAGCAAGCTAGAAATCCAAATCATTTTCCTATTCACATAATTTAATCCACATAATTTCTATAGTGGTACTAACTCAGTATTTCTCTGATTCAAGATTTGGCAGGACAATAAGATTGTGTTTAAAGGAAATGTTTAAGTTTTACTTCCTACTCTTCCTAGAGTCTATATATTATGACTTGAGGCTTAGAATTACTAGTGAATTTTGCAGCTGCTAAACAATAAAACTGAGAAAAATATAAAAATAAAAATTATAGCCTGGTTTTCTTTTCCCATTTAGAAAAAGAAACGAGCCCAACCAATAGCCAAGTGTTTTAACATGCGTACAAACAAAGTTTTGTTGTCAAATATTTGTGCTTTTTGAGTGTAGCTCTCACTTGGTCAATGTATAATTAAAATTTCAATATTCTCCCCTAAAAGCCCTTATGGTAAAATGTATGATTTATTACACAGTATTAATTAAGCTCCTATGTTGTACTAATTCATTTTCCAGGTGGTAGCTGGAAAAAAATATTCTATTGTGTTCACGGCCAGGGAAACCACATGTTCTAAGGAAAGTAATGAAGAGTTGACGAAAAGTTGTGAGATCAATAAACATAGTGTGAGTAGTAACGCAACCATCTTACTTATTCCCTGGAAACCTATATGACGTTTTATGCTTGTTTATGTATCTCATGAATAACACTGTTCTCTCTTTTGGCTTCTGTTTTCGTGGATAGCCAATTCTAAACTGTAAAGCTGATGTTTACGTGGTACCTTGGGAGAAAAAAATTTACCCTACTGTCAACTGTCAATCACTTGGACAGGTATGATTCTAATTACAGTTGGTTTGGGTTAGTTATGCTCATTCTGAAAAATCATATTTTGGGGTTGAAAATGAACCACTATTTAAGTGAATTGGGGGACTATCTTTTTAAAATGCGGAGAGCTCTCACATTTCTGTGCTGATCTCTTTTTTTTTTATGACTAGAAAGGAGAGCAGCAGTCCTCTTAATCACTTCTCAGACACTGTCAGTGCCCCAGGGGTCCACAGGCTCTCTTAGTGAAGCACATCCAGGGAGCTTGGGAGAAACACAGGTCTCATACTCCACTCCACATTTCCTGAATCAAAAGCTGCATTTTAACACAGTCCCCAAGGGAGTCATACCCATATTCAAGTTTGAGAAGCATTAGTTTGCATCATTTTTTTAATTCTTAAAAGAACCCTGGGAGGTAAGTAATACTTTCCCCACTGTCAATGTTGAGACACGAAAAATTACGAAGATGCTAAAGTCCTAAAGTGAATGATAACTTTCTCAAGTGCTTCCTCCCTCCCAGGCACTGTACTGAGGACCTGACACATACGTTCCTCCTGACAACTCTGTGAGGCAGGTGCTTTTATCATGCCTATTTTACACATGAGGAAAGTGAAGCTAGTGGTGCTCGGATTCAAATCTAGGTCAAATCAGAGCCCACTCTGTTCACCAAAATGCTGGTAACTAGTAGGGTCTGGCTTGTTTGACTTCAAAGACCATGCTCTTTGCATCACCAAACAGTGCCTCCGACTGCCACGTCCTCATAGGTAGTGAAAGTGTAGGTAGAAACAATCCACAAATCCATATCTTCAATGCAAGTTGCCTCCGCTCCCTTTGTCCTCATTTAGGTTTTCGCCATGTGTAGGTATGTATATACTCTAATACAAACATTATACAAAGGCTGTGTTTCAAGCTTATGAACATATATATTCTAATGTGTTTCAGTTCAACAGAGTGATTGTGGTATATGCTGCCTATGTATTCCATTCTTAAAGCCAGATAGGGCCTTTTTGGATAAAAGCAGTAATTGTGCTAATAGAAATAGCATCAACTAATAAGTAATATGCCATGGCTTTAGAGAATCATAGCCTTAGAAAGTACCCTAGAGATTATATAGTTAACCATCCAGTTTTTCCAGATAAATAAAAAATTCTCTAGTTTAGAGTATTATTAAGAAAAAGAATCAATATCTACAAATTATAAAATCAATCAAAAAAGGAAAAATATTATTCATTTTCATCCTTTTTGGATTATTTTTATAATATAGTACTTAAAATCTGGCAAAGACATGACCCACTGTAAACTGAGATAACATTGCCAGGTCCCTGTCCCTTCTTTCTTCTTTGATAGTGTGGTTTTCACAGTAATGCATTCATCTTAATATCTCCTGTTTAGACCACACTGATGAAAAGGCCTGCAGGTTTTTCACCTTTCCGATCAGTACCAGTGGAGAAAACTAAAGAAGGAACAATCGTAAGTCCACCCCACACTTTCCTGGCACCTGTACAAGATGAAGAGCGGGATTCAGGAAAAGAACAAGGACCCACTCATAGGCATGGCTGGGGCCATGGAAAGCAAATAAAACATGGCCTTGGCCATGGCCATAAACATGAGCATGACCAAGGCCATGGACACCAAAAGGGTCATGATCTTGGCCATGGGCACCAAAGGGGTCATGGACATCAAGGGGGACATGGCCTAGCCCATGGACATAAGCATGGTCATGGCCACGGAAAACATAAAAATAGAGGAAAAAACAATGGAAAGCACGATGGTTGGAGAACAGAGTATTTGGCAAATTTTTATGAAGATAGTACTATCTCTTCTTCACAGGTACAAAAGAAGATAGAAGGGCCAACACCCTTCCCTTCCCTAGCCCAGCCAAGTGTAGCCAATACCTTTCCTAACTTACAGGACTCAGATCTCGTTGCAACTGTGATGCCTAATACACTACCACCTCCCACAGAGAGTGATGATGATTTGATCCCTGACATCCAGATAGAGCCAAATAGCCTTGCATTTAAACTGATTCCAGATTTTCCAGAAACAACTTCCCCCAAATGTCCTGGACGCCCCTGGAAGCCAGTTAATGGAGTGAATCCAACTGTAGAAATGAAAGAATTTCATGATTTCAGTCTCTCTGATGCTCTTTATTAATTTATGCAGCCACGGGTATTTCCTTAACATCTCATCATCCCCTCTCCCCATGGTCCAAATATCCTGATATAATACAACTAAGACCATGAACGTTCAGAGCAGCCTAGAGAGAAATGGTGAGACTCCTAATGGGGACACCGTCAATCTCTACGGACGACATAAAGCTGTGCGCAGAATTCAAACTCCTTTCTGAGTCTTCCTCACAAGTTTTCTCAACTAGCACAGAAAATGGACAAACTAATGTGACTCGTGGCCTACTGCAGTTTGCTTTTCTGATAACGAATGTGTACCTTAAAACGTACGTCATCAATTTTCATACAAAGATTCTTGACATTTTGAATAAACTGTGACATCTGGGCCCTGAACACATGTGAAAATAAGGGAAGTCAAGAGACTGAATGCTGAACTTCTTAATGGGGAAAAAACAATAATAAAAACCTCCAGAGGTCAAAGAGGGACAAGAGAGAAAGACAGACTGGCCACAGGCAGGAGAGAGAAAGTAAATTAATTGACTTTTTGTTTCCAAAATGGGCTAGTTATATTAAACAGTTACTCCCACTTGACAAAGCTATTCTGATAATTCTCTTTCTGGGTGACAGTGTTTCTTATAAGTCAGTAATTTCTGTTTACTCATTAACTGTGCTTTGCAACAGGGCTTTCAAATAGGAGTTTTCTGTTTGTTTATATGTTGCCAGGGCTAGATTGAGTAATCCTTAGTGTTTAGTAGCTCTGAGTTTAATGATAAGGATGGAAAGCAGAAGAAGTAATACAAAGGCAGGCCTGCTTAAGGAAATCTTTTTTAAATGATTGATAAGGGAATATCACGCGATGTGATATAAATTTTGTTTACTATACTTACAGGAATTTTATGAGAAACTCCTCTCTAGCCTCACTTTATAATTGCATTATTTTTTTTTGCTACAACATTGAAGTGTACGGACTTTGCAAAAGAGAATAATATGATTATCTTTAGTTGCCTGATAATGTGAAGGAGGCATATATTTTATAACCCTTGCTGTGCTTTTGCCTAGGGAAACAGGTAGGGCTTCATACAGCTACACTCACTTGTGGATGCATGTGTCACTGCTCCTTCAATTTACTGGATGCATTTGAGCCTCTGAGTTTTTATTTCCTTTCAAATATTATCTGTATTTGCAAATAAAGAACCTATGATGTCAGGAAAAAGTCTCATCTTGTCAGCTGGTGGCTTCACTTTTCTCTTCTTGCATGATAACATCAGATTAATGGAGTTTTACTATACTTACAGAGGCACGTAAAGTCTTGCGAGTACAAGGGCCGACCTCAAGAGACAGGGGCAGAGCCAGCATCTGAGAGTGAGGTCAATGGACCGGTGGGCAGAATCTCCACACCTGGCACAATTGCCCCGACAACCTCTGTCAGCAGCCCTGCGTGGAAGAACAAGAAGATGGGATAGAATTTAAATAGAGAAGAATGCCGTTTTATCCCTCTGTGGCTGGGTGAAATAAAGTTCCAACTTGATGTTCTCCCTCCTAGTTAATTCACAGTGGTCTCCTTTCAGTCACAACCAACCTGCAGCAAAGTCGAGCTGATCAGAGAGCGGGCAGTAGGGCTCTGCCCTGGGAGCTCACAGCCCAGCCCCGAAGCATTCTTGCTCACCGAGAAAGGATCCCTTTGGTGGGGCTTCCCCACCACAGAGACCTCGTCACGGGTGCCCAATCAAGGGTTAGTGGGTTATGTTTCTACCACCAGTCTAAGGACTCTCTTTCTCCCTTCCCTTCCTCCTCCTCCTGATTCCCAGCCCAAAGCTGAGAGAAATTCGTCTTGTTTTATTATTATTTGTCATGATCCAGGTAATTACCAAAAAAGGAAAAAAATCTTTTGTTAATATGATGTCTACCAACTTCTCATTATCAGAAAATATTAAGTTTCAAAAAAGTTGAAGGAAAATGTAAAATTATCTTTCTGATCCAGGTAAAGGAAAAAATAGAAAACCAGTAGAATAAAAAATAAGAGATTTAAAATTTTCTGTAGCAAAACACATTTATTGAATGCTCCTTTTCGTGTGTAACTTAGTCCTCACAACCACCCTGAGGTCCCCGTGATCACCTTTCTTTTACAATGAGGAAACTAGCTCACGGAGCCCTGCCCAGGGTCACAAAGTTAATATGTGACAGAGCTGGCATTCAAACTCAGTCCTTGAACACCTTTACACCATATTATCACGAGGCTTTATCATCAATGTTGTCATTACAAAAAAACACATCAAGATAATTTCTGATTCTGAGATGATTATTATTTCGCTCCAAAACCTTTATGAAATATCTCATTTGGCTGGTACTGTTCTGAGTCCTGCTCATGGTAAACTAGAATGGAGTCAAGCACAGGCATTGGCTATTTACCATAGTCAGTCCTGAGAAAAAGAGAAATACTTATTATTTTTTTTAATATTGAATTTTTATTTAAAACATCCCACTCCATTGTACTATCCAGACTGAAGAGAAAGTCAACAAAGAGAAACCTGGGCAATCATTTTAAAGAATTACTGAGTAAGGGACTTCCCTGGTGGTGCAGTGGCTAAGAATCCACCTGCCAATGCAGGGGACACGGGTTCAAGCCCTAGTCCGGGAAGATCCCACATGCCATGGAGCAACTAAGCCCGTGCGCCACAACTACTGAACCTGAGCTCTAGAGCCCACGAGCCACAACTACTGAGCCCATGCGCCTAGCACCTGTGCTCCGAAATAAGAGAAGCCACCACAATGAGAAGCCTGTGCACCACAACGAAGAGCCAACGCAGAATAAAAAATAATAATAAATTTATATATAAAAAAATCGTTATGTATTTTTTAAAAAAAGAAGAATTACAGAGTAAGATGAAGATGCCATCAGTAAGATGACAGAAATTGACATAAGCCTTCTTTTTTGTCAGTCTTAGTTTAAATACCTGCCGGCTCATCACATTTTGGGGGTTCCCTGGGTGCTCAGAGCACGGGTGTGGTGATCGGGTGCTTCTACTCATCTTTAGTTGACTTGTGTTCACATATTCAGTCTATGGGAACCTCAAGGCAAAAGAAGAGAAATAAATTTTAAAAGACATAAATGCTTTCCCTTGAAGAGCTTACAATCACTTTGGGAAGCCTAGACGAAAGCATATGAAACAGACATTTAATCCAAGTAGGATCTTTGTGGAGCAGTGAACCCGACTAATGTGACAGGAAGATGCTGAAGAGATGGAGGGACCAACTTGGAAAAGATAAAATGAAGCCCAAGTGGGACGGCTTTTAAAAAAATTTTATTGAAATATAGTTGATTTATAATGTGTTAGTTTCAAGTATACAGCAAATAATTGATATATGTGTGTGTATGTATGTATATATACATATATATATTCTTTTTTAGATTCTTTTCCATTAGAGGTTATTACAAGATATTGAGTATAGTTTCCTGTTCTACCAAGTGGGAGTTTATATTGAAGTAGGCAGTAGAGTACCTTTTACATGTCCTGAGCTAAGACATGCTAAAAGAGCATTTAAGACCCAGTATGCTGAAGATTCTGGAGAGCACTGATTAGATGAGACAAGACGGGACTCAAGGCAGTGTTCTGGGTATCTCCAGACCATCACATCTCAGCAGAAGAATGACCACTCTCAGGGCTGGTATACAAAGTCTACAGGTCTCACTTTACTCGACAACAGGAAGTATTTCCACCTCAGACCCTTGTTAGATAAAATAATCATGAGTTTCCTGAGACCCAGCACCTACCTTTCACTCTTCTGAAGTATCTACACCCTCTGCCTACTCCCAAGCCAAAGGCACACCCATGTTCATGACCTTGGCTCTGGAACCACACAGCTTCATCCATTTGTGCTTCTTTTTTTTTTTTTTTTTTGCGGTACGCGGGCCTCTTCCTGTTGTGACCTCTCCTGTTGCGGAGCACAGGCTCCAGACGCGCAGGCTCAGCGGCCATGGCTCACGGGCCCAGCCGCTCCGCGGCATGTGGGATCTTCCCGGACCGGGGCACGAACCCGTGTCCCCTGCATCGGCAGGCGGACTCTCAACCACTGCGCCACCAGGGAAGCCCTAAGGTAAATCTTTTGTACCGTAATCCTCACGGTGGTTCTGCTTCCCTGATCAAACCTTGACTGACACCAGCCTTTTCCCTCCATCATTTTTCATTAGGGGAACACATTCCATTGGTCTTAAATGCAGAACCAGGCCCAGCAATGCAACTGCTTTTGAGCATCTCCTAGGAAATGAGTACAGTCTGTTCCTGCCCTGAGGAGATCAGTTTCGTGGGGGACACAGACATATAAAAATATATATATAAATCAGCATAAAGTTTACAACGGTAGGTGCTTAAGGAGCAGTGAGAGCAGGAAGGAAGAGTTGAGTCTGAGAGGCTGCAAGCAACCTGAGGACGAGCACCTGTCTCGTACAGCATCGTATCCCCAGGACCAGGCACAATGCCTTAAAGAAAACTAGCACTCAATCGACAGTTCTTCATTTCATTTCTTTCTTTCTTTTAAAAAAAAATTATTTATTTATTTATTTTTAGTTTTGGCTGCGTTTGGTCTTCATTGCTGCGCACTGGCTTTCTCTAGTTGTGGCGAGCAGGGGCTACTCTTCATTGCGGTGCATGGGCTTCTCATTGCGATGGCTTCTCTGGTCATGGAGCACAGGCTCTAGGTGTGCGGGCTTCAGTAGTTGTGGCATGTGGCCTCAGCAGTTGTGGCTCACGGGCTCTAGAGCACAGGCTCAATAGTTGTGGCACACGGGCTTAGTTGCTCCGCGGCATGTGGGATCTTCCCGTACTTGAACCCATGTCTCCTGCATTGGCAGGTGGATTCTTAACCACTGCGCCAACAGGGAAGCTCTGGTTTTTTTTTCTTTCTTTTTTTTTTTGCCCGCACCATGCAGCTTGCAGGATCTTAATTCCCCAACCAGAGATTGAACCCAGGCCCCTTCTGTGGAAGCATGGAGTCGTAACCACTGGACCTCCAGGGAAGTCCCAACATTTCTTGGTTGAACTAAACTGAATTTGTGTATGGCACAGTGTCAAGCCCTAAGAATATGTACGGCATTGAACAAGACAAACGGTTCTTGCCTTTACTTAGCTTACAATCTAGTGCAGTGGTTCACACATGTTAGCATGCCTCAGAATCTCCTGGGAGGCTTGTTAAAACCCAGATTGCTGGGGCTCACCTCCAGAGTTTCTCATTTGGTAGGTCTGCTAGGGGGCCCTGGAATTTGAGTTTCTAACAGTTTCCCCGGTGCTGTTGGTCCAGGTACCATACTTTCAAAACTGCTGGTGTAACAGTTCCCCACCTGGCAGGCTACACATTAGAATCACTTAGGCAACTTTCAAACAATGCAAACTTTGCTAGGAGCATCAGCCCAGCCCTATTAAATCATGTTTTAAAAGCTCTGCAGGTGACTTTAATCTGCAGGTCAGCGTTGAAACCACTGATGTTAGTGGTAGCAGTTACCATTTATTACTTGCTTACTATGTACTGGACACCACATGAAGAGCCCATACACATGACCACATCTGCGAACCCCATTTTACAGGTAAGAAAACCGAGGCTCAGAGAGGTGAGATAAACTGGCTAAGATCACACAGCAAGTATTAGGAGGAAAGGCAGGATTGAACCCAGGTCTTTCTGACCCCAGAGTCCACACTCAGAAGCACCAATGACTGTGCCACATGGGCCTGAGAAACTGAGCACCTGATTTGAATATTGAATGATGAGTAGAAGTGCTGCAGGCAGAGAAAGGGGGAAAGTATTTCAGGCAAAAGTACTGAGCTCCACATTTCTGGAGGTGCTGAAGGAGAGGCCAGGAAGTTAGACGTATTCTGGGAAGAGTCTCTGAGCTGGGTAGAAGGGCAGGACAGGATGACAGGGGTGGCCCATCCTCCTCCAAGATTCTAGAATCCTATAATGAGGAAATCTAGAACTGATGGACCAAGAGTAGAAGGAAAATGACGTGGGCAGTGACATTTGCCCAGGTGCCCTGCAAGAGTAATAATGAGCAGATGCCTCTCTCCTGCATTTTTTCTCTCTGTTTTGAACATCTACTACCACTCAGTGCCGAAATCTTATTTACCCCCAAACAACTTTATGCTAGTTCTATATGCTAGGTAAATATTAATAAATAAAAGCCAGGACACGTAACAGGAAAATGTAGGACTAACATGGAGAGTATTCACATTTAAATATTCATTTAAATGTTGAATTTCACTATTATTTTTCTCTAAGGTTGATGATATCTCTATTCTTTATTTTATATACTATTTTATAGTACATACTTTAATGCTTAGTATGGAAAATTTAGAAAACACAGAAGAAGTTAAAGCCGGAAGTAAAAACTCCTGTAATCTCACCAGCCAAAGGAAACTACTGTTGAAATTTTGGTTATGACTTTCCAGAAATATTTTCTCAAAATGCCTGTAGGTATGTGTATTCCAGAAAGGAAATCATGCTGTAAATATAACATATAATCTCTATTTTTTTATTCAACAAGTATGACCATTTTCTATGCCCTTAGACTTGATTTTCATAAGTTCCTTCATAATTGTGATAAACATATGAATAATTTTAATAATGATACACTGCTGAAAATCTTAGTAAGAAAATTCAGTAAGTATGGTATTTGTTGTTGCTGTTACTGTACTGATATTACAAAAGGTGGGTCCATACAATAGGTGGAGACCCATCTGTGAGTAGCTGACTCAAAATAGTCCTTTCTGAATAAGTGTTTCTACATTTGAGAGGTGATTCAGCTTAAATCTTATTCAGGTGAGTGAGGATTTTTTTGTGTGTCCAGCCCCAGTAAGAAGCAAGTTTTCCCTCACCGCCAGGAAAAATGAGAAACGAAATGAATGACTGCCAGTGGCCCTCACCTTTCCCAAGGGTATCTTTCCTCCTTTACGGGGAACTGCTGACCCCCAGAGGATAAATGCAGAAGTGAAGGTCTTTACCGGACACCATAAAACTCTTAGAGGAAAACATAGGAAGAACACAGTTTGACAATAAATCACAGCAAGATCTTTTTTGACCCACCTCGTAGAGAAATGGAAATAAAAACAAAAATAAATAAACGGGACCTGATGAAACCTAAAAGCTTTTGCACAGCAAAGGAAACCATAAACAAGATGAAAAAACTCTCAGAATGGGAGAAAATATTTGCAAATGAATCAACGGACAAAGGATTAATCTCCAAAATATATAAACAGCTCATGCAGCTCAATATCAAAAGACCAAACAACCCAATCAAAAAATGGGTGGAAGACATAAATAGACATTTCTCCAAAGAAGACATACAGATGGCCAACAAACACATGAAAAGATGCTCAACATCACTAATTATTAGAGAAATGCAAATCAAAACTACAATGAGGTATCACCTCACGCCAGTTAGAATGGGTATCATCAGAAAATCTACAAACAACAAATGCTGGAGAGGGTGTGAGAAAAGGGAACCCTCTTGCACTGTTGGTGGGAATGTAAATTGATACAGCCACTATGGAGAACACTATGGAGAACAGTATTAAAAAACTAAAAATAGAACTACCCTATGACCCAGCAATCCCACTACTGGGCATATACCCAGAGAAAACTATAATTCAAAAAGACACATGCACCCCAATGTTCATTGCAACACTATTTACAATAGCCAGGTCATGGAAGCAACCTAAATGTCCGTTGACAGATGAAGGGATAAAGAAGATGTGGTACATATATACAATGGAATATTTCTCAGCCGTAAAAAGGAACAAAATTGGGTCATGTGTAGAGATGTGGATGGACCTAGAAACTGTCATACAGAATGAAGTAAGTCAGAAAGAGAAAAACAAATATCGTATATTAACCCATATATGTGTAGTTAGAAAAATGGTACAGATGAACTGGTTTGCAAGGCAGAAGTAGAGACACAGATGTAGAGAACAAACGTATGGACACCAAGGGGGGAAGGGAGGGTGGTATGAATTGGGAGATTGGGATTGACACATATACACTAATATGTATAAAATAGATAACAAATGAAAACCTGCTGTATAGCACAGGGAGCTCCACTTCACTGTACAATAGAAACTAACACAACATTGTAAAACAACTATACCCCAATTAAAAAAATTAAAGATTGAAAAAAAAAGAAGTGAAGGTCTTTATAGGAAACTCAAGGCCACTGGGAAAAAGTGCTTTCTCTTCTTAATGAATACATTTGCATCCTTTCTTTTCCTTGTTCTTACAGGGCTGCTGTATTATTTCACTTTGCCTAAGAGCTTACTGATTCCTTTTGTTATATGGCCGTGGTTACTTTTCTATGTGAAAGTCCATATGTACCCAGGAGGACGTAGGACCCCAAAAGGGACTCTAGCTTTTCTGAAGCCTTTGGCAGTGAAAGCTTTCTGTTCTAGCAGACCAGTGTAGATCTGCCACTAAAGACAGAGGACAAGAGCCTGCCTTGGTGCCTTTGCCTTATATAGGATGACCCACCCATGGAGGAAATTAGAAAATAAAGTCCAGTAAAATATCTCAAATTTAATGGGACTCCTATAATTGGTGACAAAAGACCACTAAGACTTTATGAGTCTAGGGGAAGGGATCATAAAGATTTTCAAAAAAAAATGAGACATTACGCCTGAGGAAAAAATCTCCAGGCTGTGAGGAAAGATAGATACTGGGCTGTCACTCTGTCTGCAAGTGCCCAGCAGTAAACTCTATGGCCTATAGAAAGGCCTCAAGTAGGTTAACGTGTAGTCTTCAGAATATTGAAACTTAAAAAGTCTTTTTCCTAGGAAAAGGTGCCTTCCAAGCGGAAAAGTTTAAGTTTTAGATGAGAGTTAAAACTCTGAGCAAAATAAAACTTAAAACATAAATTATGATATAAAGATAACTAAGTTATTAATGAAAATTTAAAGAGTATGTCTATTGTTTTCTAATATAAACACTCTCAAAAACATTTTTAGATGAGAAAAAGGAAAATTTAACGTTCATTGAATGACCTCTTGTCTCTCTTATTTATAACATAAAAAATAGAGGTAGGAAAATTGACAACAAGCCAACAATGAGTAGTTACAAAAAGGGAAAGAAAAAAACAAATATAGGAGAACCTTTCCATTTGTAAGATGATGAATTATAAAGACACTTCCTGGGACTTCCCTGGTGGCGCAGTGGTTAAGAATCTGCCTTCCAATGCAGGGGATGTGGGTTCGATTTCTGGTCAGGGAACTGGATCCCACACGCATGCCGCAGTTAAGAGTTTGCATGCCACAACAAAGGAGCCTGCAAGCCACAACTAAGGAGCCCGTGAGCTGCAACTAAGGAGCTCACGAGCCGCAAGTAAGGAGCCTGCCTGCCACAACTAAGACCCGGTGCAACGCAAAGAAAAAAAAAGAAAAAATATATATATATATAGAGAGAGAGAGAGAGAGAGAGAGAATGATTTTTTAAAAAGACATAGCTGCGCCCCCCGGGGGAGGAGAGAGGAAGCGAGGCCGCGCGCTCCGCCCCCTCCCCCCGGGCTGCTGCTGCCACCGCCTCCACCACCCCTTCGCCGCCTCAGCCTGGCGGGGAGGAGGAGGAGGAGGAGGAGGAGGAGGAGCAGCAGGCCTCCGGGCCCTGGCACCTACGCCTGCAGGTTCAGTAGATGAAGGCGTCACTGAAGGGTTACCTGCACTTCAGAGCACTTCTAGCACCAGTGCTCACGCAGATGATGATGATCGCAGCACAGAACGGCCAAGTCCAAATGGTCCAGATAGACTTTTTCAGTGTCCAACATGTTGGGTGCGATTCAGAACCTGAAACAGCACATGCTCATCCACTCAGGAATTAAACCATTTCAGTATGACCGCTGTGGGAAAAAGTTCACCAGGGCTTACTCGCTAAAGATGCATCGCCTAAAGCATGAAGGTAAACGCTGTTTCCGGTGCCAGATATGTAGTGCCACTTTCACTTCCTTCGGGGAATATGAACACCACGTGAGGGTTTCCCGGCACATTATCCGCAAGCCTCAGATTTACGAGTGCAGAACATGTGGCGCCATGTTCACCAACTCTGGAAATTTAATCGTGCCCCTGAGGAGTCTGAACCATGAAACGTCAGAGCTAGCAAGCTACTTCCAGAGCAGTGATTTCCTAGTACCGGACTACTTAAACCAGGAGCAAGAAGAGACCCTTGTTCAGTATGATCTTGGAGAACACAGTTTTGAAGACAACTCCTCTGTCCAGATGCCTGTAATTTCACAGGTCTCCTCGACCCAGAATTGTGAAAGCACTTTTCCCTTGGGGTCTCTTGGTGGGCTGACAGAAAAAGAGGAGGAAATGCCAGGGCAGCCAAAGACCAGTGCTTGTGCCGAGGCAACCAGAGAGGACCCCCCAAAATCAGAGCTGTCTTCTGTAACTATTGAGTAATTTCATGGTTTGGCTTCATTTTTGATTTTTGGAAAGTGCCTGTGCTTGGTCTTGTACATTTGAATTTAATTTAACTTTTTAAGCAAAAAAGGGTTTGGGAAAGAATTTCCCTTTTTACTTTGTAAGTTCTGCAACTGATGTTTTATTTTTCATGACTGAGAGATTGCTTCTGTAAGTGCACAATAACATGGTGTTGAAATATAATAGAAACCTTGAGACTTAAGGAGAACCAGCTGACTTAAAACTGGTATCAGTTTCCTCTCCCATTATCAGGAGTAGGCTAACAACAGATCACTAGGTCAAGAAGAAATCAGGTGATTATTGACTTTCCTGAAATGAAAGCATACGCCAGAAACATATTACTGAGTGAATCTGGCAAATGGCCTGAATATCCTATATCCTATACACAGGATATTGTACAGTCTTTTGTAAAGCCTGTTGTTTTTGGAAGTATTTATGGTGAGCTTTCTTAAAAATTATTAGGGTATATACTTCTGAAATCCCACGTGTTTTGCGTGTGTGTTTTATTTTTTAAGCTTTGTCACTATAATTTTTCATGGTGAAAATCTGGTATTGGGATAGGTATTCCCTGTACCTTTATAGTACCACTCCTCCAAATAATCCTTCTTCTGTGAAAGAAGGCGAAGAAGCATGGTTAAGGATAGTCAACTTGTGCATGAAATGACCAGGAACAGAGAATATAGTGTGTGAATCGGCTTCATAGGAACTCTTTCATACAGCTTTTCTGGATAAAATTATTATTTACCTGGTCTTTGAATGTTAATGCCTGGCTAATTGGGTCATTGCCTAAATCAGTTTTCTCTTGCCTATATTTGGCATGATCCCATGAAAAGGAGATATACTGGAGATGTTCTATATTTTATACATAGGTTTGTGTATTGTTGAGGATGTTTTTATTCTGCTGTTTTGGACAAAATAAAGAATTCTCTGTTAAGGCTATATTCTTTTTTTTTTTTTTTTTTGTGGTACACGGGCCTCTCACTGTTGTGGCCTCTCCCGTTGCGGAGCACAGGCTCCGAACGCGCAGTCTCAGCAGCCATGGCTCACGGGCCCAGCCGCTCCGCGGCATGTGGGATCTTCCCGGACCAGGGTACGAACCCGTGTCCCCTGCATCGGCAGGCGGACTCTCAACCGCTGCGCCACCAGGGAAGCCCTAAGGTTATATTCTTAACCCAACTGAGATTGTTTACAAAATACCCATATGACAGTGATAAATTGTCCTTACTCCAAAATATTTTAAGACATTGCCAAATGTCATATTAAAAGCAGTTAGGATAGTTTTTACGCAATGTAAGCAATAATGTAGAAGTAGAGGAGAGTCTATAAAATGATGATCTATGACTCAAATCTATTTGGGGAAAAAAAAAAGAATTGTTAAGACTAAAGAAAAACTAAAAACCTTAAATTAATGACTATTACCTCTTGCTGCTAAAAAAAGAAAAGAAAAGAAAGAAACTTCGTGGTTTATAGTCGAAATATATATGATACTCTAGACTGGAATATACGTTTTTACCTGGTGCCATTAAAGCATCACTGACCTTGATCCTAAATATTCATGAGTCCATGAACAATGATCTTTTGAGTAACTCTTTTTTTCTATGTATATACCCAAAGTTTAATAATTATGAAAACACCTGATTAGGTTAGAAAAAGAAAATACAGTTTCTTATCCAAAACACAAGATCTCAGTTTTGTCTGGGTGCTAGTCGTTAATAATAAAATTTTTCTAAGTTATAATAAAAAAAAAACACACAGCTTCCAACTGAAAAGACTTTAAAAAATCCGTTTAGTGAAGATTAGAGTTTCCATATTACTTTTTAAATGCATGAATAAAAAGTAAAATGTAAGCTAAGTTTATGTGATACTACTCAGATACTTTAATAAATTGTTTTATGTATTCTGGATGTGAAAGATAGCTACATATCTTCTCCTGGTTTTGCTATATGAGAAATAAAAATGCAAACAGAGCAAATGTGAGAAACACAGCATTTTACAAAGTGCTAAATTAAATGAAAATTCCAAAATTCTAAACACTTGCCTTATAAATTACTATTGCTTAAAGTATATAAACATGAATATGGGCGTACAACTGAGTTGTGTTTTTATCTGAATGATTGGTGTCCTTAGAAACTGGTCTTGAAAACCTCAGATGATATTGCAATTTATGAGAACCTGGAGAGTTTCTCCACTTCCCTTTATGTGTAAACTTATAAGATGTGATATCTTTCTAATAAAAGTTTTTAAATAGTATTTAGTGAACTTTAATGCCAACTTAATATATTTTTCTAAAATCTTAAATTGTCTTTGGAAACTTAGACTAATAGTTTATTGAGAAACCTAGTTAAGAATCAATATTTATCTGGGACTTTGAAAAATATTAAAATTCAGAGTGCCAATGGACTTCCCTGGAGGTCCAGTGGTTAAGACTCTGCGCTTCCACTGCAGGGGGCCTGGGTTTGATCCCTGGTTCCAGGAACTAAGATCCTACATGCTGTGCAGCGTGGCCCAACAATAAAATAATAAAATAAAATAAAATTCAGAGTGCCAAGAACTGTGAAGAATCTAAGATTTTACTCTAATTTCAGCCAACAAGCTAGCCTTCCACAGTTTCATGGACGGTGGCAGAAGACACAGGACACCTGGGTCAGAGATAGTATTACTCCCAGCAATCCCAGCATTTCACCAGTCCCCTAAGTGCCATTTCCCACAGAGTGACACAGAGAGGGTCAGGGGATACCCGCATTGCCCACACAGTGGATTGCATTACAGGAGAGGAACCCTGAATTTGAAGAACACGAATATTTTATAATGAGCAGTAAGCCCACCTGAACTTTGTACTGGAGGGAGACATCATTACGATGGGCACTAAATAAAAACATCCTTTGCTCTGGAGGAAAACACAATCTCTATCTCTGGGTTGCTCACTGTACAAACATCTTTGAAAGAGAGTCCAGAGCAAAGTTAATCATTGCTTCTGCTCTTATGATGTGCAGAATCATGAGAACCCCATGGAGAATGGTCTCCCAACACAGAGAGAAATAAAAAATAAAATGCATAGCTCCTACACAACACCTATGCATGGTTTTATATATGTATTCCTATTTATGCGTGAACACTTTTTTCCTTCAGAATACTCAAATTAAGATTAAAAAGCATATAAACATCAAATTATGATATACTTGATAAAGTTGTTTTAAGAGCTGGAGTTTTAAAGATTTAAGTATTGTCATTTAAACTTACAGGACTATATATGTGCATATCAAAGTTATATTAAGGTTAATAATTTTAAAAAATTATATATAAGAGAGGAGAGATGACTTGCAGTTTGGGAAAAGAAAATTGGTCTCTGGGTATGTCATCTATTGTCAACATGAAGCAGGTAAAAGTTCTTTGCCTAAATTATATTCTGACATGGGAGCAAAGATTGTCAAACCTCTGTGTGTGCCCTCTCCTTTTTTGCAAGTGTGCCAATATTTATACTGATCCTTGTGATGCTTTTGAGTGCTTCATGATTGTACCCAAGTTCCTGACTGCTAAAAGAATTATTATGATTTCCACTGTTATCTCTCTATGGCTGTTATAAAATATCCACTTCTAATTTTTAGTCACCTTTGCTATTATTTGTATCAACTCTCCAGTCTCTTAGGGCTACTTTTTCATATATTACCCATTTCTACAACTTGACCCAAAATTCAGAAGCTTTGGACACTCACAGGATGTCATTTTCACCTAAACTGTCTTTGCTGCTCCCCAGACTAACAAAGATTTGCTCCCTCGCCTTGTCCAGTTCAGCACTTGCCAACAAGGAAGAGAGTCCAGGAGTGAATGGGCATGATCTGTATGCTGCAGTTTTTTTCCAGAATTGCCCTGGAGTCTTGTAAAAGCTGCCCTTTTTTTTTTTTGCCAGCCCCTCAATGTTGAAGAGTTGTTGATATGAGTGTGCTCTCGTGATTGCAAGCATCTATTTAGAATGAGTGGAAACAGCCACAAAGAGAGGTAGACACAATGACTATCTGCAAAAGACTTCTAAGAGACAGTTTATTCCCAGGTTTGGAATACCCTTGTCTGGTAAAATACTTGGATACACTTCGCAGGAGAGATTGTAAAAGAATTTTGTTTTAAGGCCCTACACGTATATAGCAATGCCTTCATTGATTTTTCCATCTTAAATTAATCAAGGGTAATGTTAAAATAGAAATCTTAAAGAAGAAGAAAAAGGAGAAGGAGGAGGAGAAAGAGAGGAGAAGGAGAAGGAGAAGGCAGGGAAGAAGGAAGGACCAACCCACTGGCTAAAGATTTTGAAAAACTGGATTAAAGTGGCCAGAAATATTGTCTATAGCCAAGAAGCAAGTAGCAGAGGTTACCTCTGGGGAGAGGAGCTAGAGGGAAAGGGTATGAGGAAGACTTCTTTTTCACCATTTACCCTTTTGTTCTTTTGCATTCTGTACAAAGTTTATAATTGCTTATCAAAAAGTTCATATAATAACACTCTTCCAAATTACAATGTCACATACATGACCCTTGAATTACATTTCTTGCAGATATAACTGCACATGTGCAAATAATGATGGGGGAAACCTGTTCATGGCAGCATCATGTGTAATAGCAAAAGATGGGAGGCATCTAAATGTCCATGAAGGGGATGAGTGAAAGGAACTGTGTCCATCCATGCAACAGGATAAAATGCAGACCCAAGAAAGGATCAAGAAGCCTATTATGCACTGATACAGAATCTGTATTTCCAAAATATATTACGTAAAAAAATAAATTAATAAAAGAAAAAGATACAGAAGTAAACTATGCTATCACTCTCTGTAAAATAGACATGCATTTCCTTGCTTACGTATTAACAACTCTACCTAAAGGATACAGAGGAATAATATTACTGGTTGAATCTGGGGAGAAAATTAGGTGGCAGTAAGACAAGAGTAAGAGGATGGCTCTTCACTATATACACTTTTGTACCTTTTAAACTTTAGGTCTTATAAATATATTACCTATTCAAAAAATAAAAATAAGCATTTTTTGAAGGGGATAATAGTAAATGTTACCAATTTCAGAAAACCTCATCCACAGGCATTTTCTACACCTCCACCAAAGTTCAATTGGTATCCCAATAAAATCCATTTAGACTATCTCTGAAATTATCCTGAGACTATAAGAAATAGAAAGAACATGGCAACTGAATTATTCTGTAGAGATAAATGAGGAAACCCAAGTCATTTTCTGCAGATGAAAACTTTTTTCGATATATAAGTATACATATATCAGAGTGCTCTTCTTGCTATGAGTTTTTTAAAACTTTTAAAATTGTGATATAATTTTAGACTTACGGAAGAATTGCAAAACTAATACAGATAGTTCTTGTACACCACCTTTCACCCAGCTCCCCCTAATGTTAACATCTTGCATAATCATAGTACAATTATCAAAGATAAGAAATTAGCATTGGTGTATTACTACACCACAGACTTCATTCCAACTTCCTGTGAGATTTTAAATTATGTTTCAAAACCTACTTGATTCAGGCGGACTTCCCTGGTGGCGCAGTGGTTGAGAATCTGTCTGCTGGGCTTCCCTGGTGGCGCAGTGGTTGAGAGTCCGCATGCCAATGCAGGGGACACGGGTTCGTGCCCCGGTCCGGGAAGATCCCACATGCCGCAGAACGGCTGGGCCCGTGAGCCATGGCCGCTGAGCCTGCGCGTCCGGAGCCTGTTGCTCCGCAACGGGAGAGGCCACAACAGTGAGAGGTCCGCATACCGCAAAAAAAAAAAAAGAATCTGTCTGCTAATGCAGGGGACATGGATTCGAACCCTGGTCCGGGAAGATCCCACATGCCATGGAGCAACTAAGCCCATGAGCCACCACTACTGAGCCTGTGCTCTAGAGCCTGCGAGCCACAACTACTGAAGCCCGCACCCTCTAGGGCCCGCCTGCCACAACTACTGAGCCTGCATGCTGCAACTACGGAGCCTGCATGCTGCAACTACTGAAGTCCACGTGCCGAGAGCCTGTGCTCCACAAGAGAAGCCACCGCAATGAGAAGCCTGTGCACCACAACAAAGCAGCCCCTGCTCGCCTCAACTAGAGAAAGCCAGCGCACAGCAACAAAGACCCAACGCAGTCAAAAATAAAAAAATAAAAATAAACCTACTTGATTCAAAAAGCAAGCCATTAAGAACATAAACATTATTTCTTTGTTACACAGCAAAACAAATTGTATTTTTTGTCTTTAGATTTTAATTTTTGTCACAAATATTTTTTGTAAATGTTCAAAATAGCTAGACAGTATTCTGAAGATTTTTAAATGTTTGTATAGGTGTACAATAAGGCAAACTGAATTCATGTTGGAAAAAGTGGCATCTGTAGAATTGTGGATTTGGCTTAAGGGACTTAAATTATGGCCTGAGAGAAGTATTCATGTTTCATCAATTGATCACAAGCTTTTGCTAGTCAAAAAATTTGTGAATTAGCCACTTAATTGAAGAGATTTCAATTCCATTCCTGAGTCTACCAACAAACGCAGTGGTTCTCAAAGTGTGGTCCCCAGACCAGCAGCATCAGCATCAGCTGGGAGCTTGTCAGAATATGTGAATTTCCAGTCATCTGTGTTTTAGCAAGCCCTGGGTGATTCTGAAGGCTAAACTTAAAAAATCTCTGATTATAAGTGTTTCAATGACTAAAAGGAGGGGAGAAGGAGAAGGGAGGAACTAATAGAGAACAGGAAATTCTCAATGGAACATTCAACCTGCCTGCTTGTTAACAGGAAGGTCTTGGTTCAAACTTTACTTGTTTGTTTCCAAGAAATAGATTGTACTTCATTTCTCTTAAATACAGACTTACCTTTTCTATACATCAAGGTTTCACCTTTGACCTGAGTGAACTGGTTCCAAAGACTACAAAATGATTAATGTAGAACCTCTGCATTGATAACCTCTTCTGCCAGAAACCGATTTGATCACTTTCTCATTGGGAAATGAGTATAATAACTCCTCACTTTGCACAGTTCTGATATGCACACATTTCAGTCACAGCGGTCTAAATTAAGACCAGTCCCCCAATACCTGTGAGTAATGACATAGGAAAAACTTCACTGTCCTCAAAGCACTAGGGAAATAAGAGATGTGTATCATGATCTGTAGCCAATCACATCAATTCTTTCAAAGTCTGTTGACGACTAGTCACCGTGCATTTGTTATTCAGTATGCAGTTGCTGCTTTGTCTTCCAGTGATAAAGCCCACCTGACATTTTACAAAAATGAATGACTGAAAGAATTGTCCAAGAAAGATTAAAGTGCAGCCCCCCCACCCAAAAAAAAAAAAAAAAAGGAAAAGTGATATCACTAGAAGTGAAGTGAAATTGAAAGTGATTAGATGATACCGCCAGGGGAATGTTGACACCGCTGCCATTCTTGAGACTCCAGGCATGCAGCCAGGGGAACTTTGTAAAGGTGAACTTAGCGACATAAATGAGGAAAGTGGTTGTGACACCAAGGATGAAGATGTGCCAGTGGAAGTGATGTCTGCAAAATCCTTCATGTTGAAGAATCCTCAGATTTCGTAACATAGAAATCACAAAAGGTATAATCTTGGAAGCAAAAATAAGTTGTCAAATTGTACTCCCCTGAGAGGGGGGAGCTATATAAATGGATTGGTGGACTTTCAGGGAATTAGGAGCTGAAAAATTGTGCAGTAAGTTGGAAATATTTTAGTTCAGAGATTGTTGTTGTATCTCGTATGTTACCTTTGCTGACAGAAAATCAAGTCACAATCAAGCTAAGAAGAGGATTATAACCCGACACAGATTCTTAGAAGCTCTGACAACTGTTCCACTGGTCAAGAGTTAGAGGTGCAGTTTTATACATTCCTGAGACAGAATTTATGTATCACATTTACAGGTTAGCATCGTACCTCAAGTTCATCAGAGATGTTTTGGTCAGTTATGTGTGTACAGAGTAAGCCTTTGGTCAATGTGACCCCCTGTATGGGATGAAAAAGAAATATTAATCTTAAAATTACCATGCTGGTGTCTGAAGAAAGGGACCATTTTTCTCAACAGTTGATTATATCGTCCTGCTTTGAGGTCTGGTTAATGTATCATGCTGATGCACATTGTGCATTGGGAAAGACCCACCACAAAGAGGGGCGTTTTTCTTTTTTCTTTCCATCTTAGTTTGATTCTCTCGTCATAGAAAATTTATGATTTTTCCTCATCACCTTTATCATCTAAAGTTTGATTTCTTTCTGGTTGTCATTCTCAGTAAGTTACTGGTCTGGTAATAATTAAATTATTGTCTATTTTTTTTCTGAAAGATATAAATACTTGTGAATTTTCTTTAGTAAGCTAGAATAGGATTTTGGGCTCTTCTCCCACATTTATGGTGGTTAAAAAGAAGAAAGGGGAGGAGAAAAAGGAGAGGACAAGGGAAGGGAGAGAGGGGGAGACTGCAGAAGAAGAGGTGCTCTGTTCACCCACCCATCCATCCCCCTTCCAGATTATTCTTTTATGGTGTTTTATCTTTTTCTTAGGTATTCAGTTATTCAATGTCTTAGTCATTTTAAATTGTTCTATTTTGTGTTCTCTTTCAGATAGTCTTTCTAATACCAGAAGTTCACGGCCACTGCGTCCTACTGCTTGTTGTAAGTGCTGACTCTTAACAGGGTGAGTTGTTTCCACGTATGTTTCAATTATGATCAAAACGTATGATCTGTAGCAGGGCTTTCTTTTTCCTGAGAGAACCCATTGTGCCCTGGGTGAAGAAGAGTCCTGGCAGATCCATTCTCTGTTGACTTCCGACAAGAGTCTTGGGATGTCACTTGGACTTGGACACATTTTTATATTAAATTCCCACCTTGGGGTTGGGGGACTTCATTGGTAAAAGAAATTCAATCTCCAAACCTCTATGAGAAACTGGACTCTAAGATGTTAACAATGGGGGAAACTGGGTAAGGGGTATATGGAGGAACTCTGTGTACTATCTTTACAACTTTTCTGCAAACCTAAAATTATTCCAAAATAAAAAGGTGATTTTTCAAAAGGGAAGCCCCTAGGTTAGACCCTTAGGTAGCCATGGAGTCAGCTTGCATGCATCCTGGTCCTGTGCTCATTTACATCTTCATTTTGTGTATCTGCAATATCCCTTTTGCCTTGCAAGTTCAGCTATGAATTTAAAATAAATTTTGTTGTAATTCATCTAGCACATCTGAGAGTTATTACAGGTAGATTTTCAGATCATATCAGTCCACTACACATGGAACTTAATTTCCTATTTTCTCTTTAATCCACACAAATCAGGCTTTTATCCCCACCAGTGAAACTGGTCCAGTCAACCTTACCAATAACATTCATCTTGCAAACGCAGTGGTAAATTCTTAGTAGTCAGATACTCAGTCCTTTGTTAGCATTTGAACAGTTGAGCATGCCTTCCTTGAAACCCTTTATTCTCTTGGTTTGTCAGACCTTCCTCTTATTTCTTGTACTTCAGTGGCCTCTCCTCAGACTTTTTTGTGGTCTCTCTCCTTTGCTGACCTTCAGATGTTGAGTGCCTCTGGACTCAGTCTTCCACCCAGTCTCTTATAATTCTGCACTTATTCCATGGGTTATATTATTCAGTACAGTGATTTTAAATATTCATATGCCACGACTCCCAAATTGAGATCTTAGGACCTGATGACCTGACTTTTTCTCCTACTCCTGCCCCCCTGCTTCAGGTCCCCAGACTCATTTATACAACTGCCTACTCAATATCTCTGCTTAATGTCAAATTTAATAAAGCCCAAACAGAACTCTCCATCTGGCACCAAAAATAACAGATATGTTGTTCAGTATATGCCTGTGGTAGGCCTTGACCAGGTCTGGCGATGTAGCAGCAAATAGAAAAGTAAATCACTGTGGCATAGCAAAACCTCTTTATGGGGACTTCCTGGCGGTCCACTGTTTAAGACTCCATGCTCCCAATGCAGGGGCATGTGTTCGATCCCTGGTCAGGGAACTAAGATCCCGCATGCCGCAAAAGGAAAACCTCTTTATGGAGTAGTAGGTAGACCTTTGAGTGGGAACATGGCCCTTCCCCAATAATAGTATGACATGGTAAAACCACAGTTCTCTACATTGACCACCAAATTTCAAGTATACCTTCATGAGGGCCTTCAATCCAGAGATCTACTATTTTATCAATACTATCTTTGGAGAGTAAACTTCTAGACTAGCCGGAGTAAAGGAGAGAAAGTTGCCTAACTACATGGAGTAGGGGAGGAATCCCTGAAGTCTGCTTTTTCTTTTTTTCTCATTTAATTTCACATTTATTCTCATTGCACTGGGCTGGGAAAGGAAGGAGTTGTGAGTGTATAGAATTGCACTATTGCACTGTCTTTCAGACAGAATTGGGATCCAGGTTCTAACTTCCTTTGAGTTCAGGATCTGAATCAGAGTCAGAGGAGGTTGACTGCAGCTGGAGGCTGGGGGCTGCTAGGAAAAAGGCAAGGAACAGGAATGTACTTGACCTTGGAGAATTCCTGTTCCAGGGCTCCCATCCAGGTACCTGAGGATCCTTCATGTAGATCACATGTTGGGGCGGTGGGCACAGCAGCTCCCCAAAGGGAATATGACCGGCACAGGCCTGGGACTGGTATTCAGGAGGTGGGAGGCTGGCCACATGTGCACAGGGAGGACCTGAGAAGACATTGTCCAACCATCTGTATCCCAGGATCCTGTGAAGGGGCCTCTCCATAAGGACAAGGCCAGGGCTTGCTCCTTGACCTCCGGTTGGCCTCATGAATAGTGGAGCATAAGTCATGCAAATTTATAAGCATTTGGAGACATTGTTGCTGCTCTTCTTTATGCCCCTGTGCTTGCGACCCTGGGCAATTGCTTTCGGCTGTACATGAGTCTTCTCACCACTTCACATTCAAGGAATTCCCATTCTTGTAGGAAACTCCCGATTTCCTGGTCACTCTAAGGTTTAATTAACTGGCCTGTTGGCTTTTCTGATCCCTGGGTTTATTTTTCCTCCTTTACTTCCTGGGGGGTTGCCAATGATTTCAGCCTGAAGTGTCTATTTTAATTCCTGATAAAAATGTCTATTTTCTCTGCAGCCACAGGGTTCTAATCCAGGGTCAGCAAAGAGCTGGTGTCCAGGGTCTTTTGAGCATGGGCCACTGCCTGTACTCCTTGCTTGGCCCTTGCAGTAAACCTTTCTCTGCTCCAAAGCCCGATGTTTCAGTTTGTGCGGCTTCACTGTGCATTGTGCACATGAACCTGCGTTCGGCAGCACAGGCACTTACTCTGGCATGCTGGAATTCAGCAGAGTGTTTGCTCCTCTCTGCTCTGGCCGTTTCTAACTGCTTTTTCAACAGATTTTCAACCAGTGTTCATGTTTTAATCTCACATCCCTATATCCAAAAAAACATGGTCCTACCAATTTCTGAGTCTTTTGGTTGTTCTGCAATACAAATGAGGTTGCTTATCAGCTTTCGACACTCTGAATTTAGGGCTTTCTCCCATCTGCTAATTTTCTCATCATTTTCTCATTTGCTTTCCAATTCAAGTTTTGTGAGCTGTTGTCTCTTTTCCAATTTTCTTGAGTGTTTAAGTCTTTTCAGCAAGACTTTTTACTATTATTTTGGTGAGCTTTCAAGAGACGGCAGAGGTTAAATATCAATCTTCTAACTTTAACCAAAATCAAGACTTTAATACATAGGGACAAAGGTCCCCATTTGAAAGAGGAGGGTGGGATGGAGCAAAGGCAGGGCCACTGATACCCTTAGGAACCTAACAATCCACCTAGATCCACAAACTATTCAGAGTTGCCTGGGAAGCTTTGAAATCTCAGTTCACACTAGTTAGCCCAGGGGGAATTCTCATCACAGTTCTCTCAAGGAATGCATTCAAACGCAAGCATTTTGAAGTAAATCATTTAATCTCTATACAATCTCTGTACACTCTGTACAAATCTCTGTATAATCCCTCCACAGTTTTTTACCTCTAGGAACCAGGGTCACTGCAAAGAAGGAGGGCAACCCAAATTGGTGCCCCAAAGGAAAATTTAGTACCTATTCCTCAATCTGTTTTCTGTTGAGAGTCTATCCCCTCAGTGATTCCCACTGTCCACAAGTATCGGCTATCTTATCAGACAGCCTTTGAGCTGGCTGATTAATCTAAACTCATATAGAAATGCACTCCCTGACTCTACTTTTTAGCCTCAGAACTTCATTTAGTTCGTTTGATAGATTTTCCTGTCTTTGTCTACTTCAAGTTGAGTCTAACAGATTGAACAGCTTATTTCAAATTAGAGAGAGCAGGAAAAATAAGAAGCTTCCCATTCAAGGTCCCAAAGGGTCTTCTGCCTTTCCCCTCCTTGGCAAGCCAGGGAGTTCAGTCCCAAGTGTCTCCTTGCCTGCTGGAAGGAGTGTGCCAGCTGACTTTACCACAGCACCACCTTGTCCAGGAACCAAGTTTTGAGGTGTGTTTAGAGTTAAATCTATTAGAATCATCTTTTGTGTTTTTGTTTTTTTACTTGCAGAGCCAGCAGAAAGGCAGCTAAACACAGGGTCTGGGGTTTTTTCATCAACTAACAGACATCAGCTTATAGAGAAAGATAGGTCATATAAAGTCAAAGCTATTAAGTCAACTACAATTTAAGTGAACAAATTACATTTTCTACTGCAAACTCATTCTGCAGATTAAAGAAACACTGCAAAGTTATATTTGCTTTGCAGTAGAAGGGAGTTTAAACATGAATGATCAGCTCAGGGAAAACAGCTAGTAGCAGTGGACATCTCAGGAAAATTTTCAGTGTTTCTACTGAACATCGCAAGAGACAGAGCCTTACAAATTATAATTAAATAAGACTTCTCCTCCACTGGTCTGGGCTGCTTATTCCTGATATCACCAGAGTGTACATATTCCTGGCTCTTGACTTCTGAGCTTACTGTGGAGGATAATGATCAGCCTAATACTTTGAAAATTTCAAGTATTTAATGTAATAGGTTTCTTGACCACCACCCCCCGCCAAAAAATGCCATTATAGCCCATATAATTTCTTTTATTTGGGTCAATTGTGAGTATAAAATTTTAAAGTTACTTTTCAAAGGAATTTTAAAGGAAAATAAAAATAGAAGCCTCTAGCAAGCAAAGGGGCACTATGCCTTGACCATCTTCTCTTTTCAGAGGCGAAGGCCTTCCCAGAGACAGTCTCAGGGAATACCAGCTAGTTATGCATCACCTCAGCCTTTCTACGGGAGTCAGGAAGATGACAGAGTGCCCACCCCCTTTATTTTTTCGAAGTCCTATTAATATAATTTAAAAAAAGTTTTCATCAGAAACAACTGACAATATTTAGTCGGTTATTTTCAGACTTTAGTTGGCCTATCATTCAGAATTCAGAACTGGAAACCAAGATCTAACTTGCCTCTGCCCTGGTCTGGCTAACGACTACAGATTTAGTAGGCCTGCAATCCGTCTGAAACAGTGTATCCCAAACAGAAACGTTCAGATGAGCTATATTGACACACAGTATTTATGTTGATTTTTTTTTGGTAATTACTTTAATCAGTATTAGAAAATACAAGAAATTAAACCGATGATTTCACTCAAGCGAAGTAAATGCAAATTGACTTAAAAATTAGGTAAATAATTCAGGTGGTACTCAAGTATGGCAAAAATCAGGAAGCCTGAATAGTTGAAGAATGGCTGGATTTATTCCAAGGAAATGAGGTCTATAAACTGCCACTTCACTTCTACGTCTACTGCACCCGTTTCTGATGCAAGGAGTGGACCTAAGGACCACCACCACCCAGCCTATGCTCCAGGCCCACTTTCAAATGGGGGCAAATTCACCATACAAAATTCACAGACGGCATCAGCAGAAGTAACAATACCAAAGCAACTGACGGAGCAGTGAAGAGGAGGAAAATGCTGAGCGTTTTTCCTTAATGTAGTAGGGTTAGGAGAAATTTTATTTTTAAAATGCCCTGTATTGTTCTTAAAGGATTGTTTGTGCAACAAAAAACATAAAAACTTGCAAGTAGAACTCATTTTGTTTTACAGTCCAGACAGTTTAAAACAGCTTCTTCTTAAAAGTACCTTTATGTAAATCGTCACCATTTCAGTAAGTAAATGCAGGCCTACAAGTTCAGGGGATAAAAATGGTCACATAAGCTGAAGGGGCCATCAGGATGTGTCCTTTTTTGAATATGAATAGCAGGAGTAGTTCTACTCTTTAAAAGAAATTAAAACAGCATATCAACAGTACAACTCACTGTAGGAAATAGATAATATCCCTTCATCTTTGTAGTTCTACTATTTATTCTTCTAGTTATTCACTCATTCATTCAAAAACATTTAAGGGCTTACTATATGTCTAAGGAATTACTGCCAGCAGTGAAAAAATTCTTTTCCTCATCAGTTTGACCTAAGAATAAAAGAAGCAAAAACATCATTTTGCCATTTTTGGATTAAAATTCACAACTTCCTAGAAGCTATTCTGGATCAACTCTACTCTATGCTAACAATGCCTTTACTGTCTCTTCTTGGTTCTTATTTTATACACTATTCAACAAAGTTGGTTGCTGTGGCAGGCAGAATAATGTTCCCCCCAAATAGGTTGACTTACAATCGCTAGAGGGCTTTACAATTGTCAGTGGAGGCTACTGGAGAGTAAAACTAAACTAGGTGGTCACACAGGGAAAGAAGCCGAGTTTTAGCATCACTTGCCATATAAATGGCCTCACATGTTCCAGGTTAGCAAAGAAGCATTGTAGTTGACTTAGAGATAGCCATCCAATTTTAGATCTCAGGTAAGTGGAAAAGTTTCACAGTATACTCTGTGTTGATATGCAAAACTTTGTTAATGTGTATGTTTTGTTTGGATCTTTATCTTATTTTTTACTTACTAATGCTATTTAGTAAGCACTTGAGAATGTGGCAAGCACAGCATTTATTAGAAATACATGGTAGAGTTGCTGGCAATGTGGGTCTGGATTTTTGCTGAATTTTGGATTAGGAAACTTTCTTACCTTGAAACCCCTTGAGCAATTGTGACTTAAACCAGAGTTTAGTCCTTGATTATTTCCTGTTAAGGGACTCTGGAAATCTTCCACAGCATGTAACAGTAGGGCTAAACCTAAAGAAAACACTCAACAATTAGGTGTTGTTGATTGATTTCACCCTATGTTTGATTGATTTCACTCTGTAGACTCAAGTGAGACTAAATTGTTCGCCATTTTTCTCATTTAGTATTTTCTTCAGTTTCCTGGATCCCAGGAGATTTTTAGTAGGTTTTGGATGAGCCAACAAGGATTTCTGACCTCCATTCTCAGAAAATGTCTGGCCTCACCTCAAATCTGGATTTGACCATTACAGAGGGTGGATAGGGAGCATCATCACTAGACTGAGGGTCAAGTACACTTTGTCATCTTGGTATTAGTTTTTGTCACAGTTCCTAGCATGCTAATTTTCAAATAAATGATTTTTGGAAAAAAATGTATTTACAACCAGGTATCATGTTGAATACACAAATATAGAAAATTAAGTCATTTTTTCCCCGTTATCAGAGTTTAGGTTGGCCTTCTGAATTAATGAGAAAATGTTTTCTTGAGTATTTGTGTTATCTTGCAGGGTGGGTAGGACTGTATTTTAAAGTTAAATGACTAAAAGTACTATTTTTGGTTTTTATTAACGAGCCTGGGTTAGGGCTACAGTTGAAAACCTCTGGATCTTTACAAATCATGCAGTTTATTTAAGCAGCAAGGGTTGTATTGCTCTCAATTTCACTAAATCAACATTCATTAGGTATAAACAATTAAAGCGCAAAAAGCCTTAAAAAAAAAAAAAAAGACCATAACCAAAACCTGTGTAGTCCCAAAGCAGCATGGAGCTGTACAGGCCGGAAGCATCCATTTAAATTCCTGAGTTACAAGGAACATCACCCCTACATAAGCAAAAATTTACAGTGATTTTATCAGGCATTTCTCACACCTGTTAAAATTATAAGCATTATTTTAAAAAGAGAGCGAGAGAAGAGCAGAGGCAACATGAGAAGAATGGAGTTGGCTGCTCCAGAGACATCTGCAGAGGACACTACATATTTCTTCTCGCCCTGCACGCTGGACGGTAAACCGGATCTTCTGGGACTTGCTGGGCAGCCGACATTTTCCGTAGCAGGAGTTTCACTGTCAAGGTCTGAAGGATGTTAAACGCTCGGGCCAAAGGCCAGGCGGCTCTTTACCGTCAAGTTAAGTAGCGGTGGGAACGAGCGGAACAGCCCGATTCCCCTCCAGTGCAGAGTATGGACGTGCCTGCCCCTCCGGCACCGAGCACTGCAGAACCGGCGATCCTGGTCCCACTGTCCGGCGGGAAAGCCGGAGCTGCCAACCGTCCGGCGCGCCCCAGCCTTCCGCCTCCCGGTCCAGCCCGGCGGCCCGGCCACCTCTGCTTCGGGGACGCGGAAACCCCGTAGGAGCAGGGCGGGCGGGGAAAGCGGGTCTTCTACCGCTTGCTGCAATATTCTTCCGCCGCAGAGCAAAGAGTCCCAACATCCCCCACCAGGGTCTTGGGATGTTCAGCAACGCCGTAAGATCGGCAAATAACTAAATTTGGGTTTTCCCACCGATTTGCTTAGGATATTTTCTGAGATAAGCACCCCAGGATCACAATTTTGTGGCTGGTCGAAGAACGACGGGAAAATTCCTCCGCAGAAAACGGGTCCCGGCCGCGAGCCTATAAAAAACGGGTGGTGCGGCCCTTCTGCCTTTCCAGTCAGGCACTGAGTGGTTCCTCGGATCATGTCTGGTAGCTCCGCGGATTATAACAGGTATGCCGCTTCCTCGGTGGTGGTGGTGCTCGTGCTCTGTGGCACAGGTCCTAAGGCGCTGCAGGAGGTTGTAATAGATGGAGAGGAGGCAGGGAACCCCGGGTTCATAGGCGTGGCTTTGGGGTACAGTACTCCTGTGTTTTGTCGAGAAGCTTCCATGATAGGTAGGGCCCGGATTGTGGGGAGACGGGTAAGAAAACGAGGTGGTGAAAGAGTGTGTTTTCCCGAAGACGCCTTGAAATCGCGGCCGTTTCCCCTGCCCATACGGAGCCCGGCATTTATTGGCAGCCGTGGCGCAGTCCGCAGTCGGTACGGTGTAACTGGTCTGTCTAAAGCTCTGTTCGCGGCCAGCGGCGCGGTTTGGGAGCGCTAGTCAGTAGGTTGGGTGGGGGCCGGACGGCAGCGGCGGCCGGAGGCCGGATGGGGCCGGGCCGGCAAAGGGGCCCCGGCGAGCCGTTGGCAAGGCCTCGCCGGGCCTAGGCCCGCGTCAATCACTACGGCTTGCGCATTGTTAGGGGCGGAGCTCGGCGCGTGGAGCTCTCGCGAGACGGGGCACCGCCGAGAGGGGAGCGCCTGGCGCTCAGGCCTGGGGGGAAGGGCCGGCGTCCGTGGGGCCTTTCCGGGCGTCCCCGCTTCCTAACCTTTGAGCGGCCGCGTAGTACATCGTGTGCCCTGCGGCACCAGCTGCCTTTGCTCGTTTGGGAAGTGTACACGTGCGGGGGAGAGCGACCGGATGAGAAAGGGCTTCTCTTCCCCTCAGTGTGCAGTTTGCAGGGGTTTGGGGAAGGGACGTTCTCCTAACAGCAGTATTTTTGTCAGCAGAGAACATGGCGGCCCCGAGGGAATGGAGCCCGATGGTGTCATCGAGGTAAGAAATGGGTGTGGAATTTGGAACTTTGGAAAGGTGAGTTTGTTCATCCGTTTATTCCTTTTTTTTTTTTTTTAACTTTTCAGAGTAACTGGAATGAGATTGTTGATAACTTTGATGATATGAATTTAAAGGAGTCTCTTCTTCGAGGCATCTATGCTTATGGTTTTGAGAAGCCATCAGCTATTCAGCAGAGAGCTATTATCCCGTGTATTAAAGGTAAAAGAACTCGTTGGCGCTTCTTAAAAATGAATTCCCTGTTCTGCATAGGACCTGCACCTTTTTCTCTTTAATATGGGAAAATTATCTTTTGGGGGACTAGCACCTATTTGTATTCCTTAAAGTGAAATGATGGCAATCATCTTTCGGGACTGACCTGAAATGAAGAGAATACTCATTGCTGATCACTTGATTATTTGGGCATAATTCGTGTTCCAAATGGAATACGTGGTGTAAACTAGAAGTGGCGGTTTGATGTGGGATCGGTAAATGTGTATCCTACTTTTTTTAGGGTATGATGTGATTGCTCAAGCTCAGTCAGGTACTGGCAAGACAGCCACATTTGCTATTTCCATCCTGCAACAGTTGGAGATTGAGTTCAAGGAGACCCAAGCACTAGTATTGGCCCCCACCAGAGAACTGGCTCAACAGGTATTGATAGTGTAGTTCAAAAAAACTGCTTGCGTGTTGTACAGGTTTCAGGTTTCACAATTGTGAAGAATTTAAAGCTTAGTATAAATTTGAGCCCTCCTTTTAACTGTGTGCATGCAGGGAGTTTCTGTTGAAAGCTAAACAGTCAAACGGGAACTGGGTGTGCAGGTATGGTTTGCAGGGTTGTGTAACAGATTGAGAAACAAGTTTTTGTTCAGGGTGGACTAGACCTGTTCTCATTTTCAAGTTTGAATGCAGTTGTGCAACATGAAAACTACAGTGACATGTTATTAGACTGTCTTAGTAGTTTGTGATGTATCTGTTGCATGCTGTGTTTTCAGAGCTCACTGCCATATTGGTTTGAAGTAAAACCTTGGTAATACATCTGTAGGGTTTATTAAAGCCAAGATTACGTCGCAGTGCTACGGGAAAAATTATTGTTTTACCATGGTTTACACTTTAATACACAATGAAGAATAACAGTAGGAAATGTTTTTAGTTACGTAGCTGGTACCTGGGGCAACAGGATCTCAAGTTTGACAAGGCACAAGATGTTTTCAGGGAAGTTTATCTTGAGGCATTTAGATTGGTCTGCATTTTAAGCTCGGAAGTAGTTAAGTGCTCTGCATGCATTAAAGCTGTTTGTAGACCAGATATTTGCCATTATGCTTTGGAAGTTAAGTCACAGAACTAGTAATTCTGCTGGATAATAATCAGGCTTTTGGCTTTCAGATCCAAAAGGTAATTCTGGCACTTGGAGACTATATGGGAGCAACTTGTCATGCCTGCATTGGTGGAACCAATGTTCGAAATGAAATGCAAAAACTTCAGGCTGAAGCACCACATATTGTTGTTGGTACACCAGGGAGAGTGTTTGATATGTTAAACAGAAGATACCTTTGTAAGTATTGCTTGTCGAATATAGTTTGGTTTTACTATTATAAATAAAGTAAATAGCATGCCTGAAAACCTAGAGATGATAGTATGACTTTATTTTAAACAGCTCCAAAATGGATCAAAATGTTTGTTTTGGATGAAGCAGATGAAATGCTGAGCCGAGGGTTTAAGGATCAAATCTATGAGATTTTCCAAAAATTAAATACAAGTATTCAGGTGAGCTTTATTTCACTCCCACTCTTAAAATAGCTGGAGGTTAGGTTTAATGCAGGTATTATTACAACATAACTGAAGTGTTCTGTTGTCATTCCCCCTGAAAGCAAAAGCAACTGATGCATAACGCTCACAATTCCATGCTCAGACAGAGATGCTTGGTCTCAAAGATTTTTTTTCGTCGAGTATTGTGCCAAGTTGTGCTAACTACTTGTGTGACGTGTGACAGCATAATGAATTTTTTTTTTTAAGGTGGTGTTGCTTTCTGCCACAATGCCAACGGATGTGTTGGAAGTGACCAAAAAATTCATGAGAGATCCCATTCGAATTCTGGTGAAAAAGGAAGAATTGACCCTTGAAGGAATTAAACAGTTTTATATTAATGTTGAAAGAGAGGTAATTTGTCTAATTGTCAAACATAAAAATGTAGCCAGGTTTTTTTTTTACCTTCTTGAATAAGCACTGTGCTAAAATTACAGAAACTAGGATCACATCTTGGTTTTTGTAATAATGCTAGCAGAGTACACACAAGAAGAAGAGTAACTGCACTAGGTTGTAAAAGACTGGGGTGGACCTCTTTCTTAATGTCCAATGTCCTTTGTCTTAAGATTTGGTGCAATATGTCTTTAGACCAATCTAATAATGAGTTTCTAATGAATGTAAGTTGGAAACAATCATGTTAATTACTGTTAACTTTCTCTTTGAAATACTGTAGGAATGGAAGTTGGATACACTTTGTGACTTGTATGAGACACTGACGATTACACAGGCTGTTATTTTTCTCAATACAAGGCGTAAGGTGGACTGGCTCACTGAGAAAATGCATGCCAGGGATTTCACAGTTTCTGCTCTGGTAAGAGGTATTCTAACCTAGTAATGGTAACTTAAGTCTACCTTCATTAAAGCAGGATTTAGACTACAATATAGCTGCTAAGTGCTGTGTTGTCGTTCCCCCTGCTCAAAATAAAGTTGTTTCTTAACTATACCTGTCTGCTGTACCCCTGTAGCAGCCAGGGACGCTTGGTCTCATACATGTTGATAAGGTTAAATGTTGATTTGATTGGTGATTCTTGAATTAATAGGTTTGTTCCTTTGCAGCATGGTGACATGGACCAGAAGGAAAGAGATGTTATCATGAGGGAATTCCGATCAGGGTCAAGCCGTGTTTTGATCACTACTGACTTGTTGGTAAGTCTTTCACTGCTCTTTTTAATTCACCAAAAGTTTGTTTGGGGGGAAGGTTTTTTAATAACCTTTACCAATTCTAGGCTATTTGGGAGAATAAAGAAAAGACCACACTCCACAGTGAGCTATACCACTTAGTATAGTTCATTACTATTTTGTGGCCTACATTACATAGGTGTCTAGTATTTCAATTAGAATTTGAACATCGTCATTGTATTTCAGGCTCGTGGGATTGATGTGCAACAAGTGTCATTGGTTATAAACTATGATCTACCTACCAATCGTGAAAACTATATTCACAGGTAAGTAGATGGCATCTTGACTTTACTGTACTGGTAAAATTCATATTTTGCTTTTCTACTGACTGATTTGTCTGAAAGGTAACCTCAAATCAGGGAATTGAGTAATATGACATAGTAACTTGGTAGGGTGTAATTAAAATTGTACTTGGGAAGATTGGTCATACACAGTGGGAAAACAGTTGTGAATGTTGCCCAAATTGTGGACTCTGTACATACAGATAAGGTTGTTTTAGATCGGTTGGTCTTAGCTTATTTTTGAGCTGTATTTTTTAGTGATGCTCGTGTCCGTGTCCATGCGCTTTCTTGGTGATTCCTCTGTAGTTGGGATTTTCTTGGTGTCATCTGGTAGCAATTTGAGCAGTCCCTGGTTTAGTTATAGTGGCTTTATCCCTAAATAAATTGAATTGTACTTTGTTATATGATGTAAAAAAAGACTTTTTAAAAAATACAGGGGTCGATAGCAGCAGTTGATGACGAGATGGCGCTCAGAAACGGCGTTGACGTAATTTAGGACGTGGAATCATAAGCGAAACAGCACACTGTTTGAATAAAGAGCGAGTCGGTATTTATATTTGTTTTTCTTTTGTCATGATTATTTGATATTTTAAGATGCTCCAGCCAAGGCATTTTGTATACTAGCCTATTAGGTGGTTTGTATTGTCTGGTTTCTATCAGGAACGTTAGAAAGCTGTTTTTGGAGGTAAACACGTTTGAGTAATTTCAGTTATAACGTGTGAAACTGAGCAAAAAAGCAGTGATAAGTTTGGGTCACCATACCAAATATTTGTTTTCCCACTGGAAAAAGTTGTAAGTTTTAGACAATAGTTAACCTTGCAGCATTTGTATTTGCAGTTTACAGTTCCAGAAGTGCGTCGAAATGGATTACATAACTGTTCTTTTTGTTTTATCCCTGGTGTTTTACATCTGTCCCAGGCTGACATCTGCTCTTGGCTGGCCCACTTTGGTATGGGCTTTAAATTCACTACCCCAAACACAATACTGTCATCTGCTTTAAAAAAAAAAAAAAAAATAATGCTCAAGATACTTGATAAAATCTCATTTTGCAGCCAGACAAGCCTTGAATCCTTTTGGCACTAACTGCAAAGGAAGATTTTTTTCTCTAGATATTGATTAGCAGCTAGTGCTCCAATTAGAAGCACGAACTATAACCTTGATAAGTAAACAGCAGCTGCTGGTTAACAAGTGGATCATCATGTTCAGTAGTTCATGCAGCATGTGAAGTAGTATATTCTAATTGCTGATTTCTTTTTCTTACACAGAATTGGCAGAGGGGGTCGATTTGGGAGGAAAGGTGTGGCTATAAACTTTGTTACTGAAGAAGACAAGAGGATTCTTCGTGACATTGAGACTTTCTACAATACTACAGTGGAGGAAATGCCAATGAATGTGGCTGACCTTATTTAATTCCTGGGATGAGATAGTTTGGAATGCAGTGCTCGCTGTTGCTGAATAGGCGATCACAACGTGCATTGTGCTTCTTTCTTTGGGAATATTTGAATCTTGTCTCAATGCTCATAACGGATCAGAAATACAGATTTTGATAGCAAAGCGACATTAGTCGTGAGCTCTTGTGAGGAAAGTCGTTGGCTTTATCCTCTTTAGAGTTAGACTGTTGGGGTGGGTATAAAAGATGGGGTCTGTAAAATCTTTCTTTCTTAGAAATTTATTTCCTAGTTCTGTAGAAATGGTTGTATTAGATGTTCTCTATCATTTAATAATATACTTGTGGACTAAAAGATATAAGTGCTGTATAAAATCAGCCAATTATGTTAAACTAGCATATCTACCTTTATTGTGTTTGTCATTAGCCTGAATAGAAAGGCCCTTAAAATTGATTTTTTTAGAAAGCATTTGAATGCATTTTGTTTGGTATTATATTTATTCAATAAAGTATTTAATTAGTGCTAAGTGTGAACTGGACCCTGTTGCTAAGCCCCAGCAAGCAATCATCCTAGATAGGGTTAAACGTTTACCCCAGTAAAATTGCCATATTGCACATGTCTTAATGAAGTTTGAATGTTAAATAAATTGTATATTCACTTTAAAGGTGCTTTAGTCATTTTATTTTAAATTGTTCACAAAAATACATGCTGAATATGTTTTAACAATTCTGAGTTAACTGCTGCATGACAGTTGCGCAGAGGTCGATCAGCTGTAGATGTTCATCAGCACCATCTGCTAAACATTTATCAACTTCCTACAAGAAAATGAAAGATTAGTAAGTAATTTCCCTTTCAGGTGTGTATGCTGTGCTGAAATGTAGAAGATGCCTACTTACAGCAAGTTTTTCTGTAATAACAGATTTCTGTTTATCAGAAAGGTTATCATTTTCTACAACCCCATCATGAAGTTGATTTACAAGCTGAGTTGCTGCATGACCCTCATCTATTAAGTCCTGTAGCAGAAAAAGAAAATGATTTTGGTATGATTTCCATCCCTCCCCACCAGTTTAGTAAAGTGTCTTTACCTTTACCACAGCTTCTAGTTTGTCAAAAGAGCCACTCTGACATGCAGCAAATACTCCATCAATTGTTTCAGCTGGTATTACCTAAAATAATTAAAGAATGAATTAATTAAAAATAAAGCATAAAGTTTCTTGGTGAAGATGGTTGACTTGTTTCTCTGCCAAGCCTGTGCAAACTCCCTGGTTTTCTATGCTAGGACATGTGCCACTTCAAGCGTGGAACTGCTACCTGATAAACTGAATCCATACATACGGAGTTGGGAGGGCAAAGAACTGACAAAGGGTCAGCTTTAACCCTTATGCTCATCTGGTCTCCAGACAGGTGATGGAGAAAGCTACTGGACCTGAAACAAACTCTGGAAACATCCTGTTTCTAAGATGCCACTAACAAAATGCAGAGATGGGTTGGTTTATGTTTCATTACAATACAAAATGAAACCTGAAGACAAGGGTGTGGCACAAGAGAATTGCTTTAATGATTTAATTATAAGTTGGATATGACCCTTTTTCCTTTGTAAGAAAAGGGATATCTGTTAACATATCTGACATGTTAGATGTTAGATATCTGATATCTGCCACATCCCTGCCTGCCTGCAGCATTCTGCTAACTCCCAGAATGGTACAAATGTTTATATTCCCTCAAAATTCATGTTAAAAATCCCTAATGTATTTGGAGGTGGCACCTTTGGCAGGTGATAGGAGAGTGGAACCCTCATGAATGGGATTAGTGCTCCTAAAAAGCTCAGAAAGCTGCTTTTTGCCACAGGATGGTGCAGAGAGGTTAAGGCCATCCGTGAACTAGGAGTCTACTCAACTAGGAAGTGTGTCCTCAGGCACTCAATCTGTGGGCACCTTGATCTTGGATTCCCAGCCTCTGGAACTGATTTTTGTTTATAAGCCACTCAGCCTATGGCATTTGTTACAGCAGCCTGAATGGGACTAAGCACATAATAAGCACTCCATATATATATAAAAATTAAAAATTTTCTAAAAGCCACAGAAAAGCAAACTAAAAATTTCAGAATATCCAGTGCTCTTACCCCAGCAATGTCTGTGATCACCTTTTCTGTGACCTCCTTTCCACCTGTTAATCGAGTAGCACTTTGAAGAAATGTAATGGCTTTCCTTAAGTCTCCTTCTGACACTTTAACAAGATGAGCTAGTCCCTGAAGAGAAAAAAGTTCTTTAACCTGTTAATGGCCAATTAAGGATGTACTGGGGGAAAAACAAAATCTATTTCCATTTTTGAAGAAATGTCAGTTCTATAGCGGCAGAATTCATGGAGACAGCCATGATTACATACAGCAAGGAGAATTCAAATTACAGTTAAGTTCTGTTATAATGAATAAGGGCCTATACATTCTATTACTGCCAGAATTTCATCATACCAAATTAGTCCTTGCAGTGGAGTATGGGTATAATGACAAGTGGAGTACGCTGTCATGCAGAGATTGGCTGTCGCAGAATTTGCATCCTAACATGAAATCTGCCTCAGCTTTCAGTCTCTGAAGTATTGACAGATAATAAACTTCTAGTAGCAACAGAAAGGCTGAACCAGTAATTCCTAGACATTGTTTATTTAGCTTAACTTTGCCTGAAGAGTCGGCATCAGAAATTGAAGCAACACAAATTTGACTTTCAGGAAGTGCCTCTTCATAGGCATTCATCAAAGGAATTAGTAATTTACAATAGTAATAACAGTGATTACCTCATTGCTAATTTTGATATGTTCTTTATCAGCGATGTCTAGTAATCGCTGCTCTTGAATTTTATCTGACAGAGGTTTGAAGCGGAATTTAGAACATCTAGAGGTCAGAGGTTCAATTATTCTGTAAAATATTGGAAAAAACAAATCAGCGGCTAAAGAAGAAACTCCCCAGAAGAACTCATTTTTGTCAAGAACAAATCAAGATTTGATGGAGATAACTGATTCACTTTGTTACAAAGCAAAAACTAACACACCTTTGTAAAGCAATTTTACCCCAATAAAGATGTTAAAAAAAAAAAAAAGATGTGATGGAGAAACTAATGTAGCCTTGAAACATTTAAATTTTTTCTCTCCCTATTTGGGTCTATCAAAATAAGGCTGCCTTGCATCCACCTTGAGGGCATTACACATACCGACTGACATAGTTACAGATGAGACAGAATCGGGTGGTTTTAGACTCTTTCTCCATGGTACGTCTTAAAGCTGCCTGAGCAGCTGAGGTCATAGAATCTGCTTCATCCAGGATCACAATTTTAAAAGGAGGACATGGCTTCCCACTGATTCAGAGAAACACAAAGGAGTTATAATTCACACATCATTATCACAATCTAATTTTGGAACATTCTCATCACCCCAAAAGGAAACCCTGTGACCCTTAGGAGTCATTTTTTCCTCTCCCAACTGTCCCAGCCATAGGCAATCAGGAATCTCTACTTTCTGTTTCCACAGATTTGTCTATTCTGGACACTTCATATAAATGGAACCACATGTTGTCAACTTAATACATTGTCTTTTGTGATTGGCTTCTTTCGCTTAATGTTTTCGAGGTTCATCCATGTTGTTGTATATCATTACTTCATTTCTTTTTATTGTCAAATACTATGGCAAATGGATGGATATACTACGTTTCATTCATCCATTCTTTAGTTGGATACTGGGTTGTTTCCATGTTTTGACTACTGTGAATAATGCTGATATGAACATTTGTGTATATGTGTATATGTTTTCATTTCTTGTCAGTATATATTCTAGGACTGGAATTGCTGGGTCATATGGTAACTCATAGGAGAACTGCCAAACTGTTTTCAAGATGGCTGCACCATTTTACATTCCAACCAGCAATGTATAAGGGTTCCAATTTCTCCACATCCTTGCTAATACTTGTTATTTTCTGTCTTTTTGATTACAGCCATCCTAGTGGGTGTAAAGTGGTATTTCATCATGGGTTTGATTTGCATTTCTCTAATGGCTCATGACGTTGATGAGCATGTTTTGATATGCTTATTGACCATTTGTGTATTTTCCTTAGAGTAATGTCTATTCAGATCCTTTGCCCATTTTTAAATTGGGTTGTCTTTTTATTATTGAGTTGTAAGGGTTCTTTTCTTTTTTTTTTTTTTTTTTTTTGCGGTACGCGGGCCTCTCACTGTCGTGGCCTCTCCGGTTGCGGAGCACAGGCTCCCGACGCACAGGCTCAGCGGCCATGGCTCACGGGCCCAGCCGCTCCGCGGCATGTGGGATCCTCCCGGACCGGGGCACGAACCCGTGTCCCCTGCATCAGCAGGCGGACTCTCAACCACTGCGCCACCAGGGAAGCCCCGTAAGGGTTCTTTATTCTTGATCTAAGTCCCTTATCATGTATGTGATTTATATACATTGTCAATCCAAGGTGGATATCAAAAATTGTGTTATTCACTTTCTACAAATTCCTAAGTGTGCTCTGATATAAATTTAAATATATGCCAGGTACCAAAAATTTAACCTTGGAACTTTGCAACCTAAGGAATATACACAGTTGCGTAAACACCCCTATTCAATTATTATTAGTAACAACTCCTTTTTCACTCAATGTGTCCCAGTTTGGACAAGGTTTTACATTGTCACCAACTATGAAATATACACTGAAGCTTAAGATATATGATAGGACTTTAAAAAAATAACATAATAGCAAAAATCAGGATTTTTATTATGAGTGTACAACCAAACCATCACATTTGATTAATAAATACTCCTTAGACAAATATCGATTAAAACCCCTTGACAGCTAAATAACTTAAAATTAGTTACTATAATGGAAAGGTCATTTCTAGGTTTAAATAATTTAGATAAAAATACAATATAACATGAAAAAGAAGTTGAAAATCTGGCAGAAACATGTTTTTTAAACAAATACAATGACATGGCATAGAGAAGGGAAGGTGAGCTTACTTACTCTGAACGGCTTCCTGTCACAGTTAATTGGGCAAAATTCTTCACTTTCTCTCTAACTACTTGTATTCCACGTTCATCAGATGCATTTAACTCAAGAACTCTTAATCGAAAAAGTTCAGGCCTATGTCAAAATGAAAAAAAATTATGAAACATCACAGAGCATATAAGTAACCCAGGTTTATACCATATTTTAACATTTGTACATTTTTCAGTAGTTTAAAATACACCTAGTAAACAATATGAATAGAAGGTATACAATTCATTCTGTATTTTCTCTTTTGCAAAGGCATACAGTTAACATTCTGGCTTTTTTCCATGCATTTAAAAAAATAGATGATAATGTACTAAATTTTAAGTCAATTTTCCACTTTGGACTGTATCATAAGCATCTTGCCATGTCATGATAAACACTGTAAAAACCATTTTAATAGCTATATAACTTTCTAACCTAAGATTGTACCATCATTTAATTTACTTAACATACTTCTGTTATTAGACATTTAGATAGTTTTAAATATGTTACAATTTTAAATAATGCTGCAATGTAGCATATTTTGAATTATTTCCATAAAGTAGTTTGCTGTAAGGAAAATTACTGGATCAAAAATGAACAGTTAATTTTTAAGTGAGTTTTTTAAAAAAAATTATTAAAAGTAACTGTAGGAAAATCTGAGAACACAAAAGAAAATAAAAATACCTGGCACACACTGCCAAACCCTGTTTTGAAGACTTCCTTCTAGTTATTTTTCTATATATATGTGTATATTTTTTTTAATAGAAAAAAAAGAGTTGGGATTTTGTCTTTATTTTTCCTAAATAGCATGATACCCTACGCATTTTTCTATGGGCATAAACATCTAGAAAGCTCCGTGCATGTATTTTCTATTTTAAAACCACATATACTATTAAATGTGGAATTTATAGTTAAGTCCTTTTAGGTCTATCAAGACAAACATTTAAAAAAAATATTTTACAAGTTATATAATTTGGACTAACCTACTGTAGAACAACCAATAATAAACTATACTTAACAGTTTCATGATGACTACATCGCTAAGGATGATTCAGACTGGATCTAACTGATTGAGTTGTAGAATAATCAAAAAAGCTCTCTTAAAATTTCCTTGGGAAAATGAAAGTTGCTGTCAAATAAAATCCTCAGTTCAGAGCAGCTTCCCCTTTTGTCCTCCTTCACATTTCAACAGAACTGATTATCCTTATATATTTGGTGGTTTCAGAGGCATCTAATTATCTTCATGTGTAGGATTTCACATGTACCCTTAGGCCATATGCCTGATATTAAAATTCTGGATTAATTAAAGATAGCCTTTGTTATGTTGGTGCATGTTGCACAGATATCAGACATGGCTGATACGTGTCTTTTAACCTTAGGTAAAGGGCTCCTCTAGTACAACAGTTGGCTAAGCTGAGACAGTCAGTCTAGGACTGAATAAGAAGGTGGCTCATAGAGATTTTCTGCTGTACCTGGAATCATACTGCCTCAACTACCACACACTCTTATACTCAGGATACTTGAGGGCAAGGAGCTGGCCCAGCCACTCGAGAGGCAGGCCCTGGCAAGTCCAGAGCAAGAAGGAACTCAAGAAGGGGTGGTGCGCATCAGTAGCATCAAATAGCAAATTCTATGACAGATGTGAACACGACCACTAAAAGTCATGAAACTATCAGCATGACTGGAGATAGGGTCTTCTGGTTTCCAAAATCATAATGAAAGAGCTAAAGTGATGAAAAAAATCACAAGGCTCCTTGTAGTACACTCAAACATTTGAACACGGTTCAGAATAAAGGTTACAAAAGATACAGGCAAGCTAATTTATTGGAGGGGAGGAACTGGAAATGGGTCAGCTGGATTATTAAAAAATTCAGAACAAAAATAAACCCAACAACCTCAGAAAAACCAAATGCAAAGTTTTAGAGAATGAAAAGCAGTACCAGAGATTCTTAGCGTCAAGTCTTTAAAAAAGAGAGAGAGAGAGAGAGATTTCAACTTACCCAAAGAGTTCCCTAGCTGCTGCCAAAATAGTGGATGTTTTTCCAGTTCCAGGTGGGCCGTAAAACAAGAGATTAGGGAGCTGTAGAAGTTAAATTTTATTTTTTTAAAAATTGTATTCTGGCACAAATAGGTGAAAGTGACTGAAAATGTCTATGGAACAGTGCAATGACTTCCCTAATAGGGCATATATATCTGAATACAAGGATTTCTTAATATAACTGGTATCACAGTAATAACAGTACTAAATCCTGCTTTTTCACAAACACCATCATTTTTCCCTAAGAGATCTTTCTAATATCTTAAGCTGAATCAATATTTATGATTGTTCTACACCTAATCTAATACTTAGGTGGGATTTTCAAAGCTGGAATTAAAAACCTCTTATTTCTGAAGGGAATACTAGGCTTCTGTCAGTTCCCTGTCCCACACCTAGGCTTAGGACTGGGCAAGATGTTATATTTTATAAAGATGTCAGTTGCTTCAAAAGGAACACAGACCAAATTGGATTGGGCCAATACTGAGGAAAAAGGAATGAAAATGGCATACTGGGGCTTTGCATGAGCTAAAATTCCAAGAACAGAAATATTAAAAAAAAACAAGCATCTTTTAAGTGCCAGGCCATGGTCCACATCATGATTACATACCCTGCCTGTAGGGATACCCGCATGTATCAGGGAGATTTCATCAGTGGAAGACAGGATAAGATTAAATAACTAGTTATCTTCTTTTATACCTTAAGTCTAGCTGGCTTGGCGCCTATCAAATAGGCAACTGATCTGTGGTACAGATTAACAAATGTACTAAATTCTAATGAGCACTGTAATTAAACTGTACATTCTTTTTTTCTTTTAATTTTATTTCATATTGGAGTACAGCTGATTTACAATGTTGTGTGTTTCAGGTGTATAGCAGAGTGATTCAGTTATACATATATCTATTCTTTTTCAAATTCTTTTCCCATTTAGGTTATTACAGAGTATTGAGCAGAGTTCCCTATGCTATATAGCAGGTCCTTGTTGGTTATCTATTTTAAATATAGCAATGTGTACATGTCAACCCTAAACTCCCAATCTATCCCCCCACCACCGCTTCCCCCCGGTAACAATTAAGTTTGGTCACTAATTCTGTTTTGTAAATAAGTTCATTTGTATCATTTTCTTTTAGATTCCGAATATAAGTGATATATATTTGTCTTTCTCCATGAAACCATACATTTCTTTCATGTACGGAAATCACTGCACATAGGAAACTAAGCAGTATAGTTTATTTGCTTCCACTCTTGCCTAACCTTCCCCGCTCCCAGCCATTCATTCTTCACCCAAATCAGATGCCACTCTGCTTGCTACTTAAAGCTATTCACTGTATTCATACTCCACTTAGAAAAACAAAACAGACAAAAAAAATCACCCTGCTTACCATAACCTACAAGGATGTCCATGATCTGCTCACCACCTCTCACACTTTCTAAGTTCCAACTTACAATGGCCTTCAACAGCTAAGCACTTTCTGGTCTGCACATATGCTGTCCCCCATGAGCTGGGGTATGACTCCATTCTTCTGTCTGGCAACTCCTACTGCATTACAAGTCAGAAGCCTTCCCTGACCTCCCAATCTAAAGAGGGTTTCCTCTGTTATTCTCTCACTGGTCTTTGTTGCACTTGATGTAATTTGCAATTATTTATTGTTATTTATGTAACTGTTAGGTTTAATTGCAAAATACCCATTCACCTCACTATATGAGAAGCTTGAGAAGGTGAAGAACCTTATTTGTTCTATTCACATCTATATTCTCAGCATCTTCTACAGTACTCAGTATGCACCAAGTAAATAAACCAACATATAAATGTATTAGTTAAAAGACTATTACTGTTACACTGGTAACATACAGCTTAAGATACAAACTATGAGATTCACTATTTAAAAACAAAAGCAAAAGCAAAACCTCCTAGGCGTCTTCATTTTTAAGGTTGTAACTGTTATTTTGATCCAACTACCTCAGTAGTTGTAATGATTCATCCAGTCAACTATTACAATAATTTAAATCCTTTAAAACATGGTTAAATTACTAAACCCTACATTATGTAACAGTCTGATGTGTATATATATATATATATATATATATATGCATTTAAGAACTGTACATGGACTAGCAGTTCTAAAAATCGATTTCTGAAAAATCTCTTATAATTCTACTGTAAAACCCTTTAATATAAATGAAGGAATGAATTTTTTCCTTTACCCTTTAGAGTTAAAAAAATTACTTCAACTTTAAGTTTCAAAAACCTTAAGTCTGAAAAGAAACAAATCATTAAACAAGTGGATAAAGAAGAAAGTTCTTAGTTCAGCCTCATAAATTAGATGGTATAAAGAACTGGATCATAATCCCACTACATTTGTCAAAAGAGTTGAGAACCCCAGCAATTAAAATACATCATGGGGCTTCCCTGGTGGCGCAGTGGTTGAGAGTCCGCCTGCCGATGCAGGGGACACGGGTTCGTGCCCCGGTCCGGGAAGATCCCACATGCCGCGGAGCGGCTGGGCCTGTGAGCCATGGCCGCTGAGCCTGCGCGTCCGGAGCCTGTGCTCCGCAACGGGAGAGGCCACAACAGTGAGAGGCACGCATACCGAAAAAAAAAAAAATACATCATGTCCTGCAATCTGTGTAAATATTACCATGCAATTTAAATTATATACTATTATAAAATTAAAAGCTAAAGATATTTGGATCAAATCAAAAAAATACTGGTAAAGAAAAAGATTTTCAACAGTTTTATAAATATAACTTCTTTCAAAATATATACTGTTGCAGTGTAATTCCAGGAAGAGACCAATGGCAGCAAAAACCAAGGAACCTCTAATTCAAAGCAGCCAGGTTGAGAGGAGGGAAGAAAATCTTGGGAATAAAGTAAAAACCACATCCCACTTTCACCTGCAACTGTTTCCCTTCTTCCACTAAGTTCTTAAAACACTTTATCATATACAATTTTAAATTGCTAATTCTTCATATGGTTTGTCTCTGAATTAATCTAAAATGCAAGTCACTCAATGACATTTTATCCCACATATCACAGCAGGGGACATGATGCCATAAGCAGAACTAAAGACTCAATTTTTTTTGTATTGTAGTTCAAACCAAATCCTAAAATTAAGTGAGCAATCATACGGTCAAAGAATCTTTGACTCTCCCTTATAGTGCCTATATCATTATCTATAATTCTATAATTTATTTTGCTTACGTGTTTATTCTTCTGTGTCTCTCCCCACCAAAATAAAAGCTCACGAGCAAAGGGACCTAGCCTGTCTTGCTCAATGATCTCCACTTGAGTACCATATAACAATGCCATAGAACAGAAAAGGAGATGCTCAACAAATATTTGTTGAACTAATCATCCATTGTACAAATAGTAATCAAGGGCCTACTGTATATACAGGATAGTATTTAAAGGGGGCCGGAGGCTATAAAGGAAGAGGGTGAATAAATTAAATCTCCCAATGACTTTAGACAGCATCTGCTACTCACATCAGCTCCTTCTAAAGACTTTTTTAGCACTGCAACCACTTCTTCCTGGAAAGCAACTTCATCCACATATTTTGGGCGACTGGAGAAAAAAGAGAGAGAGAAGTTATTCAGTGTATTATAGTAGCCACAGAAGTCTCTCCTTTTGCTAAAATATCAATGATAACTCTCTCATATCAGTATGAAATGAGAAACTTTCATAATTGGATGTGGAAACCCCATCTATATTTACTTTATGCAAATATATACTGAGGAATGAAGTAATTTTTCACTTTTCCAGGTGCATTGCTTATATCTGTTGTGCTTATAAAAACTATGCAAAAGGATTTTATAACATCACAAATGCCAACTGGTTCAAAATGTAAAATGAACATTTGCCTAGAAAGTAATATTATGTTTTGACAACGTGCCCCTAAACTAAAAAGGGAGACCTATTTAGCAACCTCAAGATAGGTAACAAAGTTACATATATGTTACTATGTTGTTAATGGGTTAATACCAATTTCTCCTATCACCTAACTGCACAAAAAATGCATACCTATTCACTTCATTGAGGGTTAACAAAATAACAAGTTTAACCAATATGGAGTGTAATTTTTGTCTTACATTGTTAACTAATGATGTTAAACGAAGTTATACTCCCAACCCTAAGTCAGGCTCTGTGCTTAGCTAACTAAACAAAAGTTTTTCTTTGATTTATACTTTTCTAACTAATCAGGCCAACGCTGGGCAGATATTTTATGTCAGATAATGTTATCTTGGAAAACCAGTGTATATTATAAACCAGGGTTTCATATTAAAATACCTGCAGAGTCCAGGCAGATAACAAGAGTGAAGAATTCGAGTGTAAGACAAGAGACACTAGTAGGGACTATGGTGAAGTGAGGAATATATACCTTTCCAAAATGAGTAGTACACACATCCATCTAAGTGTTTTCAGGTGAGAACTTGCATCTAGTGCTGCCTAGTCTCCTAAGTCTGAAAATCTAGATTTTTCCCCTTATCTAATTTATTTAATTAAAAGTTTCTAGACTTTTATGTGAAATTTCCAATTTTTAAAAGCATTGTTGGTGCCAAACAAAACTTATGAGGGCCTTACTTGCCTTATAAGTAATCTGTAATCCTTTGGTAATAACTGAGGGTACACCAGGGGTTCCAACTACTTGTTATGATATCACTTAGCTGACTGAAATTTAAGAGCCACTTCAGGGGCTTCCCTGGTGGCGCAGTGGTTGGGAGTCCGCCTGCCGATGCAGGGGACGTGGGTTCGTGCCCCGTCCGGGAAGATCCCACGTGCCACGGAGCGGCTGGGCCCGTGAGCCATGGCCGCTGAGCCTGCGTGTCCGGAGCCTGTGCTCCGCAACGGGAGAGGCCACAGCAGTGAGAGGCCCGCATACCGGGAAAAAAAAAAAAAAAAAAAAGAGCCACTTCAGGTGCTGTTTTTGCCAAAAATGTATAAACAAAAACTCAACAATTTTCAGCTATCAGTAATGAAAAGAGGAACAGATTATTTGGACTTAAGTCGAACTCCTAAGAGCTTATAGAAACTGTTTTCTTCACTGCTGTATCCCAGCCCCAAAAACCATAGACCTGAGTTACAGAGAAGGCTGTAGTTCATTCAGAAAATACGTGAATTCAACTAGATTATTCTAAGGTACATTTCAGTTCCAAGGTTCTATGACTTATATAATTGGGTGACTTTTAAGGCAACATTTAAACAAGGCAAATCATCCTCCTCTTAAATTAAAAAAAAAAAGTGATCAAAACTGGTCAGAGAGATAATTTATTAACTATTTCAACAAAAACAAAAGCGTTCTTACTATTTTTCCACCCACGGAACAGGTTTAGCTTTCTTGTTCTCTCCACTACTTCTGGCAGTGGCAGCTACTCCTCGATCCTTAGTCAATGGTGGTTTACTGCTGATAGATGTGCCTTTTAGAAATGCCTGCATGGTTACTTCACCCTGACCAGGTGCAAGACAGAAAAGGAAAAGCTCTTTTGAAACCATCATGAGGAAGTACAGCCTGAAAGCACACTTAACCTTGTGCAAAGACATTCAAAAAATATTAAATGAAGGACATCACCCCATGACCTAGCATCCTTTGAATGCATTCTACTGAGGACTACAGGGACAGGAAAAAGGCCAAAGTGCTGAAGGAACTTAAAATCTACTTATAGGGACTTCCCTGATGGCACAGTGGGTAAGACTCAGAGCTCCCAATGCAGGGGGCCCGGGTTTGAACCCTGGTCGGGGAATTCGATCCCACATGCATGCCACAAGCTAAAGATCCTGTGTGCTGCAACGAAGATCCTGTGTGCCGCAACTAAGACCCGGCACAGCCAAAATCTATAAATAAATATTTTTTACAAATCTACTTATAGTGAGGGACTTATAGAACAAAGTTCTATAACTTTAACCAACTTTTTGATAACCATGATGGCATTAATGGCCAAACTGTACATGGGTCTCAACAGTCTCTTCCGTCATGGGCCTAACTCTAGCTCAGACCCTGGAATGAACTCAGCAATTAGGAGGAGTACTGGGACCAAAAATGAGAACCTCCACTTCTCTTGGGCCTAAAGCGCCGCTGGAGAGCCTATTTTATGGGCAGAGCCCGTGCCTGCCTTCAGACAGAAGCTTTTGTGGGGAGGGGAAGGCGGGAGGGGGGGCGAGGGGGGAGGCGAGACACTGTTGTTAAAATGGAAACAGCTGTTTTTCTCATAGCATGCTCATTTGAAGAAACCAAAACAATTTGGAAAAGCATGAGGAGTTTTAAAAATTCAAAATCTCACCCAGAAGATAAGCACTATTAACATTCAGGTAAACGTTCTGCAGGCAGCAAAAGGCTGTTTTTAGGGATAGTTTGTCTGAAAATCCCCAGCATTAATGGCAATTCTATTTTTTTCACTGCTGTGTCTCCAGTGCCTGGCACAGAATAAATGCTCCATAAGATTTGGTGACTGAATTACCACTTATCAGACTCAGTTTCGCCTTCTGTAAATGAGCTAAGGCCCATTTCATAAGGCAACTGGGTCAAATAAAAGAATCGTGCAAACACACAGCTCTGTGCTTGGCATATGGGTATAATCAATAAATAAAATAAATTGTTAACATCTGTAAACAACTAAGGTTTTTAACGTTATTGGATTACTCAGTCCCTGCCACAGGCTGCCAAACAGTAATACCGCCCAAAGCAGGGCTCTGAACGATGCTAGACTGAGCCACCCGTAGACCAAGGAGTGCGCAAGAGGTGGAAGACATCACAGGGGCATCGAGGGCACAGGAGTAGAGGAAAGCGAAGGCAGTCCTCGCAATTTCTCCGGCTGGTCACCTGTTCTCCCCGGCTCCCCGCGTGTGTCCCCCGGCACTGCCTGGGCCTTTTAGCTGCACGTCGTGAGAGCTAGGACGCCACCGGCTCGTTCCTGAGGTTTCCGCAGCAGGGAAAGGACGAGGTGGTCGCGAAGTCTTAGCCCCGTTCCCCAAGCGGAGACTCTCAGGCCCAGGAAGCCCCGAGCCGCCAGAGTGGCGGGGGGAAACCCTTACGGTAGCCGCCGTCACCAAGCAGCCTGAGTTCCCGCCACCGAACAGCGGCGAAAGGCAGGGCGGGAACACGCCGCACGTCAAACGTCACTTCCGGCCTGCTGCGCGCGCCCCACCTTAAGGGAGCCGTATCCTCCTATTCTGTGGTGTTTAAGCTGAGACACGCGGACTCTCGGGGATGCCGGGCTGGATGGGAATGAGTCCGGAGGTGTAAATAAAGCTCCATCCTGTCCCGACGTAGCCCTCCGACTAGAGGCTGCGGGGCAAGGGAACTTGAGAGCTGCCGTCTGTAGGAGAGGCTGGGGCCGAAGACCCGCCTGCTCAGCGGACGGGGGCGGGGAGGGCTCCGGGAGCCCTGACCCGCTAGGGCGGTTGAGGAGGGGCTTGTGGGCCTCGAATCGTGGAGGTCCACTCTCTTTTGTAGGTACGAGCCTGCAGAAGCTGTAATTCATTGGCAGTCATGGGCATGTCACTGACATTTCTGCGGCGACACAATTCGGCCTGCAACCTGCTTCACCCCAAAGAAGGGCGGGGATTGGGGAGGGTGGAGTCTATCCTTCGCCAGAAGAGGGCGCCGTGAAGATCCCCGCCCTCTCCCTCCGGCTTGGTCGTCGCGGAGCAAACCGTGTGTGCTTTAAGGGCGGAGACGTCGGAAGAAGATGCCTTTCCTTGCCCTTTTGGGTGCATGTGGCTTATATCTCTATTAGTGTCTGCCCGTTGGTGAGAGGGAGGGCCTTGCCGCGCAGCTATGGTCAGCTAATCCCAGGGCCCTGCCCAGAAATTTGGTGGTGCAGACGCTCAATAAAAGTTACAAGATTGATAATGTTAACGCCACCAGGGTACATGCAATGTGTGCTCTAGGCAAGTGTTTGAGGCCACCCTTTTAATCTTTACCCACTGCTTAACTCTGGAGTTTTCCTAAATGTTATTGAAATCTGAGCCTTTTGAAATGCTGCCTTCGCTGCAGACCTTTACTAATTACCCTAACCCACAGGGTTGATCTGGGTCTTCTCCGGATGAATGACTTTTATTTGGCACATACTCATCATGACACTCACTGTTAACTTTACATGTTCATTTGTCTTTCAACAAATGCTTATGGAGTGCCCATACCTACACTGCGAGGTGCTGGGGATACGGCAGAGAACAAGCTGGAAGGTCTTGCCCTCAGGAGAGTGACAGTGTGACTTGTTATGCAGAGGAAGTAGGGGCTCTGAATATATACATCCCAGGCCTAACCTAATCCAGGGGTTAACCAGATTAAGGGTGCTTTGTTTTACTTTGTAACTCCCACAGGCAGGGCCTGGTACAATCTCTGGACAGTATAAAAAGCACACAGTTTACCTATCTGGTCACTGGTTTACATTGTCAAAACTCATCACAACGTACATTTAATGTTTGTACATTTTATGTAAATTATACCTAAATAAGGTTGATAAAAACAAAGATCTGTGAAGGTAGGTGGCATTCATTTGCTACCTGAACACCACAACCACACAGAGGGAGATATAATCCCATTTTACAAAGGAGACTCAGCCTTAGATGGATAAGGTTAACAGCAAGTAAGCAGCAAAGCCAGAATCCACATCTAGGACTGTCTGGCTCTGGAGTGGAGGCTTGTACTTCGTCACGAGGCGGGTCCAAGGCTGGCATAGAGGTGCCTTTATCCTAAGTAGAAAAAAAGAGACCTGAATGGTAGCCTGTTAGGGCAACTGGTTTAGAAAAAGTCCCACGTTCCTTCAGTACAGTCAGCCCTATGATGGGGTGAAAGTCTTGGTGATTAGAGGTTGGGCTGCATTTCGGCCTCCACCTGCCGTTCCATTCAGCTGGCCGTTCCATTCTTGAACACAACTATAGTAGCATCCTAATCCAGGTATTTCGTGAGTTTATGTGTGCACCAAGTACTGTCTCTGTCACCAGAACAAGAAATGTCATTATATAAATACATAACTTTTTTTGTATTATACATGGGTGCTCACCAGTTACTAAATTTATAATAGCTTTTATTATTTTTTAATGGATATTCATTTAGTTACTATTATGGTACGATAATGTGGAAATTTGTGACGTTTTTCAGTGTTAAAAGAGGGCTTTCAAAAGTTGAGTACAACTCTACTTAGTATGTTGCCAAGACAGTACTGTACCTGGATTATGATTTATGGGTCCATTAGAAAAGGAAAAGACTTGGATGGAAATTAAGATTGCTGTCAGGAGTGGGAAGAACTAGACAGTGGATGGCCGTGTCATTTTTAAAATCAGGAAATGCAGGTGTAGTGGATGCTATGGTGTGCCACCTTTCAGGACTGAGACACTCACTCCCATAGCTGCTTTGAGTGTCAACAGCTGACAGCTCCCAGCTGAGTCCTCTCTAGCAACTGTCCTCAGCCAAACACAGCCACTTTGCCCAAAGTCACTCTTCCTCCTTGGGGCAGTCCACCTCCAAGGACAAATCTAGGAGAGTTATAAAGGCTAAGCCATTTCGCCTTATGTGGCACAACTCATGGATTGTCCCAGATCTCTGTGCACTTGCATCACAGTACAACCTCTGCCCAGTCCTGCTTCCCTGACCCCTCTCAGGTGTTGGTCTCTAGAGTACCACTTCATTAAAAACCTACATGCGAATCTCAAAATCTCAGAATCTGTTTTCCTAAGGAATTCAACCCATATGGTTGCTACAAAAAGTAGGCGTAGAAAAAGATTCTAAGACGAAATTTTGAAGTTGGATCACCTACCAGCCTTCTGGTAATGAGAACCCCATCTCCGGTGACAGTGGGGACTGATAGCCCCTGGAATGGTATGGCAAAATGGGATGCCAGTGGAAGGGAATGTACTAACAGATGCAAAATCCCAGATGTTTTAGGGAGTGGAAGGGAATGTACTAACAGATGCAAAATCCCAGATGTTTTAGGGAAAAGCAATTATAAGAACTTTGGAGTTGGATGGCCACTGGGGGAGGCGGGGCTCGTTAATTTATTAAATGAAAGACTGACAGTGATTAATTGCCAATTTCAGCCCAAGTGTGAAAGCCAGAGGATCTATTTGACAGCTTATAAAATGATTCACATATCCTGCAGCCAGAGGGCAAAAAAATCTGGGGCTGGACCAAAAAACTAAATTTTAGGAGTATCAGAGTTCCAGAGAAGTTTAAATTCTCAGCCTCACCAAGTCTGCCACACTAAGGTCAAGGCCCTGACTGGGAGAAAAATGGGATGCTGATACCTGAAATGAAGTCACCTGGGTTGATGTATTTGAAAATCTTAAATTTCCCTATTTCCCTGAATGTTTTTGATCTACAGAAGTAGCTCCTTCTTCCCTGTTAGAGGCTGATGCTAGGCTCTTGGGGATGTATGTATATGCTTGATGACGTAGAGGCTTCCGCCTTGTACACGTCTGCCCTTACCCCCAACCATCTATTCCACTTTCCACTCGCAACCACCAGAATGATAGCCAGGATTAAGTCACAAGGTAGCCCACCTGGGGAAATGCTGTGATGGCTCAAGGTAGAAGAGGACTATATGGAAGAGCTGCAGGACTGCAGCGTGAACTGGCAAAGCAGGAGAGCATATATGGGACTGCGCTGGATGAAGAGGAACAGAATACACAGTTGGAAAAGGGGGATAAACCTACAACACAGGATTTAATAGCTTGGCAAAGGCCCCAGGTAATAGTATTTGGTGGGCCCTTGGAAGCTTGGAAAAAGAAGTAGCCCACACTAAATAGGTAGAAATGCCAGAACTACAGTGGTAAACACTGGCGGAAGAAGTCAAAAGACTCACAGAAGTAGGATATACTACGTAAGGCCAAAAAACCACTAGCCAGCTCAGTTCTTGGGATACAGTGTTCTTGTCCAAAGCGATAAGGATCGTGCTGATGAGGAGGCCTCCAGCTCAGTGGTGGGCTGTCCTCTGTAGGCCAAGGCTGCTGGTAGCAGATGCTGGGACAGAGCAGGATTTTCTGATAGCAATGGAGACAACAGACTTCCAAAATAACAGAGGCCAGATGGCAATGCTTAACTCTCAAAAACAAGATAGGTGCAATTGTCATCATGAGTGGCGAGGTCAGAGGCAGTCACGGAGGTCTGACTCACAGAGAGCTCGGGAGGTGGTTGATACAGCACCACATCCCAAAGGACATGACAGATGGGCAGCAAATGAGACTATTGCTCAGTCTATACAACCAAAGCAAGGAGGCTGAATGCAGCCACGATAATAAAAAGTCATGATCACTTTCTAAGTTTCCAGACCTGAGCCAGTTCTCTGACCCAAATTCCACTGACTGATGGAGAAAATAGGTCCTTATGAATCATGGCATGCATGTAACTGAGCGGGACCGTATGAGGCCTTCCCAGAATAGACCCCCACTCGTGTCCTCCGCCTGCGTTTTGCCTGCAGAAAAACTTTAGTTAAAGAATAAATTTAATCAGAGAAGTGAGGAAATGCAGAAAGGAAGGAAAACAGTCAAGCAAGACAAAATAATAATACGTTAGCCATTAAACAAAGTCAAGGACCTTTAGTTCTTCCTTAAGGACTATAGATAATATTCTGAGCCATGTCCTTTGAGCTGTTTTGCAGATACTGAAACCCCTATCAGGTGGAAGAAGTTAACTGTATGCTGCCCACAAGCATGTAGACCCCACACCGGTTGGAGAGACGTTGACGTTGACTCCCAAATACTTCACCTCCAACCAATCAGCAGAATGTCCACGAGCTGATCACGCCCTGCTTCTTGAACACTATGAGACTCCTCACTATCCCCTCCAGGGTGGGACACACAGTTCTGAGGGCATTAGTCCATTGTGGCCCCCTTTGCCTGGCAAAGCAATAAAGCTATTTCTTTCTACTTCACCCAAAACTCTGTCTCCGAGATTTGATACACCACTTGCGTACGGAGGCCGAATTTCAGCAACCTGAGTAGAGATTTCTTCAGTCCTTGCCCAAAGCCATTTATTCATGAGACTATACACTGGGGGGGGGGAGGGGGGGGGAAGAAGGATACAAAATCCTTTCAAGGACAGTTGGATACAAGGTGTGAGTTGAGGAATGCAGGGACCCAAAGCATCCTCATAACTCGCTTGTTGGAATGGGTGGATAAGGGGTCAGGTAGTAAATGGAGTTTGGACTCAGGTCTGGCTCATGGTAGGTCACTGGCTCCACGGACTCACTCACTGATCATTTCCTTGGTTCTCAAAGGAATAACTGGACTAGCCATACTTAGGTACTGGCAATAACCACATTGGTTCCTTGTCCTGTGCAGTACGGGCTAGTAGCGAAAACCAAGTAGAAGCCTTTGAAATCCCCTTACCCTCCCCAGCCAAGATGGTAAATCAAAAACAATACCATATGAAGTATATGGCTAATATAAGTGCCACCCCACTCCCACTTAAACACCAGAGTCGGCAGGAGTGGTGGTTCTCATCACACACCTTTTCTATTCATCAGTATGGCCGCTATAAAAACTAGATATATCCTGGAGGATAGCAGTGGGTTACCATAAAGTCAACCAAGTAGTAGTCTCCCAATTACAGCTGTGAGCTAGATATGGTATCTTTGCTAGATCAGGTTAAAATGGCCTTAAATATATAGCATATGGCCATCAGTCTGATAAATGTATTATTTTCCATCCTTATCAGAGGACCGAAGCAGTCCACATCCTCATAGGACAGGACACAGTATCAACTCACAGTGTTGCCTGGAAGCTAAATCTGCCCTTTGCCCTAATATAGTCTTAAGGACCTGGGCCATCTGGACACTCTGCAGAAGATCACATTGTTTACTATATTAAATGGTCAAATGAGTAAGAAGTGACAAATGCATTGGAAGACTGGATAAGACACGTGCATTCCGGAGGGCAGAATAAAGACTAGATGAAGATTCAGGGGTCACTACTTCAGTGAAGTTTTTAGAGATCCAGTGGTTTGGGGGGAGCTGGAACATATCCTCCCATCTCCACTGCATTAGGACAAATCATTATCTCATATCTCACACAACTAAGAAGAAAGCACGATGCCTGGCAGACCTTCTGGATTCTGGAGGCAGCATGTTCCATATTTAGAAATACTGCTCTCACTTATTTCCTTAGTGACAAGGAAAACTGCCAACAGGAACGGGTTGTGTAGCAGATCTAGGCTGAGGTGCAAGCATCCCTGCTCCTGGGGAATACAACCAGTGGGCTACACAACCAGGTAGACTCTATGGGATTAGAGTTATCTGGGGTGAGAAAAGATGCCACGTGGAGGAGAGCAGAATCACAGCATAAGGCCCTGGGGTCCTGACGCAAATCTATGCCATCTGCTGCAGAGAATCATTCAGAAAAGAGATGCTCCTCTGCTAATGGACCCTGGTAGAGATTATGCACCTAACCATGGGACATGAAGGGACCGAGTGTCCAGATTTGCCATCAGGAGCTGGGTTCTGTCACATTCACCAAGCTTTAAGGCCCGGGAGGAGTCTGCAGCATTCCATCATAAGGTGGAGGTGGAGGTCTGGGAACAGCCATGCATAGGACCAGAGAATACAAGCTAGCTGCATGAGCAGGTGGCCCAGGCTCCCATGTCACCTACACTTTGTACCAGTGCCTCTCTCTCAGCTCATGTTTGATTGTGTATTGGTTTTCTATTGATGCATAGCAACTTTATAAACTTAGCAGCTTACATTAGTACATACTTACTACTTCCCAGTTTTTGTGGGTCAGGACTTGGGCATGACTTAGTCGTCTCCTCTTCTTCAGGTTCTCACAAAGCTGCAATTGAGACATTGACTGGGGCTGTGATATTATCTGAGGATCAGCTGGGGAGCTATTCACTCCCAGCTTCACGTGCTTATAGTCAGAATCCAGTTCCTTGCCCATGGCCACAATGAGGGGTTTAGTTTCTTGTTGGCTGTTGGAGAGATGCCCCCTTCAGCTCCTGGTTCCCGGTTCCTTTCCATATGGCAGCTCATAACACAGTCACTTGCTCCTTCAAAGCAAACAAGTCACGGGGAGTGCCCTTGTGAGATGGGCCTTACCATCTTATGTCCTGTATCATGTACACATTCTCATGCTCATCCCATCACCTTTGCCATATTCCACTGATGAGAAGCAAGTCCGAGAACTTTCCCACACTGAAGAGGAGGGGATTACCTAAGAGAGTGAACACCAGGAGGCAGGGGTCCCGGGGGCCGCTCTAGAATCTGCCTGCCTCAGACTGCGTGAAGGGTTCTGAAGACAAGCTGACAGAGAAGGAAAAGCTAAGCTTGGTTCATGGACGGGTCAGTTGGTATGTGGGTGCAAGACAAAAATGGACCACAGCTGCTCTGCAGCCTCACTTGGGGTGGCTCCTTTGGCCTGCAGGAGAGAGTTTCCTCCTAACGACAGCTACAGGCAGTACATCTGGTCATCCACCTGGTGAAGAAAGAGAAGACGCCTGGGGCAAGGATGCCCAGAGACTCATGGGCAGTGGTCATGCTGGCTGGTTGGCCAGAGACTTGAAAGGAGAAAGACGGGAAGACTGGGGATGAAGGTGTCTGGGGAAGAGGTGTGTGGCATGCGGACCAAAGCAGTGGGCTTGGAATGTGAACATCTATGTAATATATGCTAACACCCAGCAGGGAGCATCTCCCATGGGAGAGGCACTCATCAACCAAACAGAGTGACTTCCAAGGGTCCTGAGCCAGCCTCTGCCCTTGGCCACCCTAGTGTTGGCACAATAATTTCATGAACAGAGAGGACACGGTGGCAGAGATGGAGGCTATGCATGCGTCCAACAGCATGGGCTGTTCTAGCTTCTGCACTGCTTAAAGGCCAGCCTGCCGTTTACAGAAACCAACGCGCACTCCTCTCCCCTCAAGCACCAGCTCTCAAGGAGACCTACAACCCTGTTCCTCATGAAGAAAGAAAACATCACAGAAACAAATTTCTACTCTTTAGATTGTCCTAGAGATCCTTTCTGCCTAGAGTAATGTTTCTCAGGACCATAGCTTCAGAATTACTTGCGCTTGTCACTACTGTGGATTTCCAGACCCCACCCAACCTACTGAAACAGAATCTCTAGATTGGGTGCCTGGGAATCTGCATTTGTGGAATATGGAGGGTTCAGTCAGTGGCCTTTGACTACAATTCAGTATCCTAGCTAAATTTCTCCCAGAAAACAATCCAGTTGTTATGAGATGGGGAAAGAAAATATAAACTTAGGAGTGTCAAATTGAAAAATCACCATATTAGTAGGACAAACCCGTTATTCAGTCGCCAATTTAGAAACACATTTATAGGGTCCCTGTGAGCCTGGAACTGTGCTCTAGGTTGTGGTGGGAACGAAGAGCATAAAGTTCAGATAAGAAGGAAAATGTCTACACACATAAAACCTCAGAATTGGAGGACAGCCCCAGAGGTGTGGTCCCAGCCCCTTCCTTTCACAGGCAGGCCAACTGAGGGTCAATTTCACACAGCCTTCCTGCAGCAGGACCAGGTCTCCTGAGCCTGGCTCACCAAGCAGGGTCTGATGAAATGTCACTGCGAGTGATGCCCACAGCAAGGGCTCTAGGAATTCAGAGGGGCCTCTGCGCCCTGTGGGTGAGTGAGCAGGAGTGGGGCCTTGGGCTGGTCCCCGAGAGATGAGACTCCAGGGCCGAACACAGACTCAGGGGCATCAGGCAACAGGGGAGGGAGGTTTCAGAGGCTGCCAGATCAGGAACATCAGGACCTCACCCCTGCCCAGCACTCACACGGCTCTGACACCTACGCATCATCACCCCAGTTCATTCCTACACCGCCCGACCCCACCTTCAACCACCGGGACTGCTGGGCACGATAACTCCGTGCCCTCTGGGCAAGGCCTCCGGGCCCCCAGCGACGAGGGCCTCTAAGGCGACAGGACGGGCCCTGGGAGCCGCTGAGGGTGTGGAGACAGGGCCTCTGGAGACAGCCAGGCAGAAGGGGCCTGTGCCCAGAGGGAGTTACGGAGTCAGAGAGGCTCTGGGCTGGGAAGAGAAGAGCGAAACCCGACGCGTGGGACGCGGCGGCGCAAGTCAAGGAGGGCGGCTGGCCCTGTGGTTTGGGACAACCTCCTCCTGTGTGGCCTGAGCCCGTGTGACAGGGAGGCCTAGGGACACTGGGAAATCAGGCTCACCGGGCAGGGGCTCTGGCAGCAGGCGGCTTCGCAGGGGCAGCACGGTGTGTGGTACAAGGCAAAGCCCCTTTGTGGTACAAGGCATCGTGCTCCAGGCCGCAGGCCCATCCTAGCACCTGGGCAACTCGTGCCGTCACATGGGTAATAAAGGTGGACCCACGAATCTTTGAAATCGCCGAGCTGCCGCCAAGGGAGCATGTTCAGTGACGACTTGGAGCCTGGCTTGAGAGGTTCATGGGTAGAGTGGAAGGAGATGAGGTTGAGAGAAAAGGAAGTAAGCCTCGAGCATCAGGCTGAGATGGACAACACCTGAACAGAGAATGTGATCACTGACCCAGGGATGTGTAAGTTTGCCCCACCAACTTATACAGTTTGGGCTCATCTATATTCTCTTTTGGTCCACATAGGGAAGAATGGAGAATGGTGGGAGCTCTGCTATTATTTATTCATTATTAACAGAGCTAACTATCACAACTTGGATGGGCCGAGAATCAAGGCATGCAGGGAACACAGCAGGATGGGCTGAGAAGTGGGAGAGGATGCCAGGACCAAGTGAGCCAGGACTGTAGAAATGTCTTCTGAATGTATGAGAGGAAGAAAAGATCAAATGCATGCATTCATATACATTTAAGTATGTGGTTATAATGTTTTGTGTGTGTGGTGGCCTTGTTCCTTTAATACTTGCTTACCCGTGTGTGTGTGTGTGTGTGTGTGTGTAAAATAAATGAAAACTGGCTTCACCGCATAGCACAGGGAGATCAGCTCAGTGCTTTGTGACCACCTAGAGGGGTGGGATAGAGGGGGTGAGAGGGAGATGCAAGAGGGAGGGGATATGGGGATATATGTATATGTATAGTTGATTCACTTTGTTATAAAGCAGAAACTAACACACCATTGTAAAGCAATTATACTCCAATAAAGATGTTAAAAAAAAAACCCCAAAACTGGCTTCAATTTGAGTGCCGATTTTTTTTTTCTTTCAGCCTGAAATCAGCTGCTGTATGAAGTATGCAAAAAATTGCTGGCTTGGGTAAATACTACTTTTATCTTTAAAAGAAGTATCATATTTTGAGAGTTCATGTTGATTACTGATTTTCTTAGCTTACTGCAAGGAATTTTCGATGTTTATAAGAACGATACCAATGCCCTCTCAGTGATTATTAGTAACTCTGATTCCTCTTGGTTCTAGACTGGTTTGAAAAGGAAATACACACTTCAGAGATATACTGGTCTAAATGCACAAGCTTAAACTCTGGTTTGCAGAGCAAAACTCTGCAAAAGGTCCTAATCTAGCCTAGTAACCTACACTAATCCTGAGACTCCTTCTTTCCTGAGATCTAGGTTACTATTAGGGCAGATTAGGCAGAAATTAGCCCTGTGATTTAACACCCACCAGGCAGCAGTCACGTAGGTGGCAGTAGCACAGGGTTAAGTGCAAGTGCTCAAGCCAGCTCTGTTCCTTTGGTCAAGTTAACTAATCTCAATGTGCCTTAAATTCTTAATCTTTAATTTTACAAAATGGGGGTGACACCTCGTAGTCTCCCTATGAAGATTCAGGTAGATGGAGCTCTTAGCACAGCACCTGGCTCAGGTAGTACTTACCTTCACATTATCACAATGGTACTGTCCAATATTTCTCCAAAGGCAAGGAAGCAAGGTCCCAGGCTTCTTTAAGGCAACTCCAGCCCCCTAGTCAAAATGACTCTGTTGATATGCTAGAAACGGTCCTAAATTTTGCATATACAATGCTTACCTTTCTTTTCCATTAGACGAAAGAAAAATCTGGAAGGAACCAAAACATAGTTTAACCATTTAAAATCTGTGCAGGAAGAGCTGCCTCCCAACCAGCAGGATCCAGAGTGGTTTCGTTCTGCCATCTAGAGGACAGGAAGGGAAAAGAGAAATTTCAAACAAAATAATTGCTCTTAGATCTTTGTTGTCAACATCCGTAATTTACCAAAAAAGTATTTTCTTTCTTCTTTTTTTAACTATAAAACATAATAGTTAGCATTTTTTAAAGGCTTACAGTCTGCCAGAGGCATGCTGAAATCTTTATAGGTATTTCCCTTATCACTACATTAACCCCATGAAATACTGATAGGTCCCATATTTAATTCCTATTTTGGAAATTAGGTAAGAGAGGAACAGAGAGGTGAAGGAACTTGCCCCATATTATACAGGTAAGAAGTGGAAGAATAAAAAAGTGTTTTCTGAATAGTGTAACTTAAACTCTCTTCTGAGTTCACTTATTAATAGATTCAACTTTTTAAAAGCAAAACAACAACCCAGTGTTCTAAACATTAAGAATTAAAACTGAGTTCCCCCAAATGTTTATATTTACAAAGTGTGAGTTTCAACTATTGTCTGTGGAAGGAAGAGAATGCTCTCAAATTCTTATCATCGTGAATTTTTCTGGCCACCGTTCCCATTTATCAGACCCATTTCTGCAAAGCACTCTGCATTGATTTTGGCACACAGACTGGGAGTAGCCCAGAGCCTCCGAGGTTTATGTCCTCCCCAAAATACTCGGTGAAATCAGTGGGGAAATAAAATAGCTCCATTCACGTAAAAAATGTACACTAACATAAAATGTTGGTGTAACCAAGATGAATATTTGTTAAGGCCCGTGTGTTTGAATTAGTTTTTTGCTGGTGTACGTATGCACAAACTTCCTGTTTTTATTTCTAAAGTCATTTCCTTAGGTGTCTATGAGGATTTCTATTTTGTCTGGGATGAAGACGTTGGCAGCCAAACTGCCCCCCCAGATTTAGTGACAGCAGCATACCTGAAGTGGCCAATGCTGTTCCGAGACTGTTTTTCACTCCTGTTACTACTAACAATAATAGCAGGTGCTATTTATTAAGCGTCTATGATGTGTCAGGCACCATTCTTGATGGATATACATAATGTTAATCCTCCCACTAAACCTCTAAAGTAAATACTGTTATCTTCACTTTGGATGAAAAATTGATGCTTGTGACCCACCAGGAGCAAATCCTGACTGTGCCCAGGGCCTGACTGGAGTGAATAATCACTGACTGGCTGGCTGACCCTTCCAGGTCAGCTTCCTCCCCTGGAAAATGAGAAGATTTGACTAAGAGACGTTCTCTCAGGTTTTGCCTGATTCTAAAGAATTCCTCTGCTAGGAGCTGTGAGGTTTTCAGAAGTGAAAAGATTTTGTCCCTGCCACCAAGCAGCCCAGGGTCCAATGAAGCGCTGAGGGCACACACAGAGTGCGACGTTGTGTAAGAGCAGATGGCCTCAAAAGGACATCATGGCAGGCAGCTGTGTGACCTCCCACCACCTCTCACACACACCCTTCTTCATTCTGTCCTGTCTTCTTTCTCTGTTCTTCCTTTCCCGTGTCCCTTCCATTTCCTTTCTGCTCCTCTTTCTTTCTCCCTCCGCTTTGCCCTAGAAAGGTGCTTTTCTCACTGTGGGTTTTAACTCATTAGTAGATCATAAAATCAACTCAGTGCGTCTGGACCAGCATTAATAAAAATGAATGGACACAATACAAACTGTTAGAGTATCAATCACAGTGAGGGTAATAGTGCGTAAAACTCGTTTTAACGTGTCTGCGCATGCGTGTACACTGTATCAAGATGTAAACTTTACATCCTATTTTACCACATTAGGAAAACCCTGCTCTAGAGTAAAATGGGGGCCCCACCCCCAGCTGTGGCCTCTCCAGTGAGGAGCCCATGTGCACCGCCGGCCCCAGCAGGGAGGTGGCGTCTGGGTCTTGACTGTGCTCGGAGGATTGGTCCTCTTGCCAGCTCAGGCAAATCCGTACCTGGAGGCAGGGGATGACGGCCTGGATGACCCTGAAATAATGCAGTCAACGCGTGGCCAAGTATGCGAGGGCCCCTCTGTGCCAGCCCTGTGCCCGGCTGAGGCCCCCGCACACTCCCCAGCCCGCAGGGTCCACAGGAGAGAGGGGAAAGCAGCCCCGGCACCAGGTCATCATTTCACTTACCTCGAGGAATGGCTGGACCTCGTCCTCGCGTCTTTCAGTTCCCAGGTTGCCGCCTAGCCCCGCTAGCACCCCGGGCTCCTCCCAGCGGGCGGCTCTGGGGCCCCTGGCACCGGGCATTGCCTGGGGCACTGAGGCCACGGCCCCTGCAGACACAGCTCTTCTATCCACGCAGGGGCTGGTCAAGGGCGCAACAGCTCCTGCTCTGTCCCTCCCTAAGAGCTTTCCAGCAAGACGGCCGTCCCTCCGTCCTCACTGCTCCTGGTCCAAGGGGACCCACGCGGGATGGCCGCCCTAAAGAGGCGTCTCTGGGGGTTACCGCGGGTGCCCCGCAGTCACACCTGGAGGAGGGCGGTGGGAAGCGCCTCCCAGAGCCACTTTCGCCTCCGCGATCCCTCCGCTCGCCCCACCACGTCCCAGGAGCAGGAGTTAAACCAGGCTTTGCCCCTGCGTCGTCCCGCGGCGTTTCTGGAGGCCTCCAGGAAGCGGCTGCCCGGCGGCTCCCCGTCGTGCTCGCACAGCCCTCACGGCCCTGCTCCGGGGAGGATCCCGGGCCCCGAACGCAGCTGGTGGGGGGGCCCTCTGGGCGGCAGGTCGGGAGCTCCCTCTTGCTGGATGCCTGCTCCCGGAGATACTGTGCCCCACCCACCCCAACTTCAGGCTACTTCCGCTCCGCTCCTGCGCCCCCACAAGGCCCCTCCCCCTGAATTCTCAGCGGAACTGAAACTCTCCTGTGCTCAGATTCCTGCGGGATGGATTGGACTCAGCTGACGCTCAACCTGGGGCTCCCTCAGATCAAAATCTTTCTGCAGATGCTCGCCTCCCTAAGCTGACTTGGGAAACCACGCCTTTAGTGTGGGGTAGATTCCAGCTGCGGTGTTTACAGGCCAAGGGAACTTGGCCAAGTGATTAATCCTCCCTCATGTGAGTTTCTCATCTGTAAAATGGGGCTAAGGTCCTTACACAGTTGGGTGAGACTTAACTTTTGACAAATAACTGACATCCTAGCAGGCACAGAGCAGGGTCGGAATTTGGTGGGCGTTGCTGTTCCCACCCCCCCCCCCCAGTGTCTTTAACAGCCCTGGCACGTGACAGGCGCACAATGGTGTGGCTGGTTAATTAATCAGTTCATTGGCGAGAGAGGCACGATGTATTCATCCCTCTGATTTTCCCACGGGGAGAGCAGTGACTTTGGGCAGAGGCTGCCAAGGAAATGGGAAATGGGCAGTAATCAGGGGAGAGAAGGAGGTAAGGAAGAAAGGAGGGCGGGAAGGAGGCAAGGCAGGAAGGTCGTCAAGCACAAAAAGACAATGACTGTTTTCTTGGAGGACAAGGAGGTAGGACTGTGAACACCATGTGGACATGTCTTCTCACAGTTACAGAATTTTGAGCTGGAAAAGGGAACCTGGAGATCACAGGCCCCCTCCTCCCGGCCCAGGTGAAGCAGTGCAGTCCTGGGAGAGGAGGGAGAGATGGCGAGAATGGGTTCCTGGAGACCGGCGCTGCCCATTCCGTCCTGCCATAGGCTGCGTGGCCTGTCCTCCCACGCCCTCTCCCCCACGGCCGGCCAAATTCTTCCCTTTCTTTCCCTAAGGTTGCTCCAGTAGGGAGTTTATCTCCATGGAAACCTTTGATGATAGTGAAGGTGCAGAAGATATGGAAAAGGAGAGCAGTGCTCTGAGTGTAAATTTATTTCCTTCTTTTTTTAAATTAATTTTTATTGGAGTATAGTTGATTTACAATGTTCTGTTAGTTTCTGCTGTACAGCAAACTGAATCAGTTATACATAGACATATATCCACTCTTTCTTAGATTCTTTTCTCATATAGGTCATTACAGAGTACTGAGTAGAGTTCCCTGTGCTATACGGTAGGTTATTATTAGTTATCTATTTTATATATAGTAGGGTGTATATGTCAATCCCAATCTCCCAATTTATCCCTCCCCCTTTTCCCCCCTGGTAACCATAAGTTTGTTTTCTACATCTGTGATTCTAATTCTGTTTTGTAAATAAGTTCATTTCTACCATTTTTTTTAGATTCCACATATAAGCGATATCATATATTTGTCTTTGTCTGACTTCCTTCACTCAGTGTGACAATCTCTAGGTCCATCCATGTCGCTGCAAATGTCATAATTTCATTCTTTTTTATGGCTGAGTAATAGTCCATTGCATATATGTACCACATCTTCTTTATCCATTCATCCATAGATGGTCATTTAGGTTGCTTCCATGTCCTGCCTATTGTAAGTAGTGCTGCAATGAATCCTTCTTACCTCTTTTCATATTTTCCCTCATTTCTGTTCATCAGCTTCTCCTGTCCTCTCTTCCTCTCCTCCTTCCCTCTCCCTCCTTTTCATGATTCTCACCCATAAAGACTAGGCCTACGGGAGCATCCAGGGAAAGAAAGAGGGAAGCGAAGAGAAGGACACGTGATTTAGAAGCGGAAAGAAAAGTAAGCGAACTTGTTAGCCATTGCTCCTCTTTCTTCTTGGAATTTCAGGGCCACAAACAAAACTGAGGAGAGCCTTGGGATGTCCGCTGGCTTGCTCGCCCCCAGTGGGGAGACCGGTTTTCGAGCAGAGGCAGTGCGGGCGCGGGAAGGGGGCCTGAGGCCGCCCTGCGCAGAGAACTGATACTCGCCTGCATTCCGGGGAGCCACTGCTGTGCATGCGGAGGCCGGCCCGCCCTTAAGCAGAAGCAGCAAAGGGGCCTTGGAGCCTGGGGATCCGCTGCCCTGCCCGGGGGCGATTAGGCCGTCCTCGTGGGGCCTGAGGCTCGGTCCACGTCCGCCGCGGAGCCCACGCCTCCCGGTACAGCCCCGCGGCGAACTTCGCGCTGTCCTACCTGCGCAAGCGCGAGCGCAGGGACTCGGCGCAGACGTCGCGCGGAACCCGGAGGTATTGACGCGCTCCTGCGCAGGGCACGCGACGCGGGTGCAGACCCCGCGGAGGTCGCGCCCGGGAGGAACCCGAAGTGGTTCCGGGCGGCAGCAGGCGATCGATCCCGCCGGACTGTGTTTTCATTTCTATTTAGCTGTTTAGTATTCCAGTTATTTGACTTTGTAGTTTTCAGTTTATTTTCAAAGTTATTTTTTTTCAGAGTTTGTTTTCAGTTACTTATCTTCAGTTATTTTCGAATTAGCTTTGAGAATTATTTACTTAATGTTATTTATTTTTAGACTTGGTGTGTGAGTTTTTCAGTTACTCTTCAGTTGTAATTTTGAGTTATTTATTTTTAGTTTTGTTTTTATCTATTTGTGTTATTTAACTTTTGACTTATTTAATTTTGTTAGTTTTCAGTGTGACTTGTTTAGTTACTGTAATTTTAGCTATATAGTTTTACATTTATTTAGATTTGAATGATTTAGTTTTGTTATTTTTGAATTATTTTCAGACTTATTTAAGTTTTTTTATTTCCTCAAAATTTGGTCATATTTAGTTTTAAGTTATCTTCAGAGCTATTTATTGTCAATTTCTTAACTTTTTTAATGAAATTTTTTTCTGTTCTTTATTTTTACTTAATTAGTTTTAAAGTTTTTTTTTTTTTTGAATTTTTTTTTTTTTTTTTTTTTTTGCGGTACGCGGGCCTCTCACTGTTGTGGCCTCTCCCGTTGCGGAGCACAGGCTCCGGACGCGCAGGCTCAGCGGCCATGGCTCACGGGCCCAACCGCTCCGCGGCATGTGGGATCTTCCCGGACTGGGGCACGAACCCGCATCCCCTGCATTGGCAGGCGGACTCTCAACCACTGCACCACCAGGGAAGACCAAGTTTATTTATTTTTAAAATTGCTTAGTTTTAGAGTTACTGTCAGGGTCCAAACACTGTTAGAGACACAATACTGATAATAAAGAAAAAAAAATTTAAATAAAGAATTGTTACTTGGCTATTGGAGAACGAAAAAGGCAAAAAAAACAAAAAACCCACCCCCCAATATTGGAGTATAATGGAAATTTTAACTGCAAGAAGCAGCTACCAGCCCAAGAGCTGAGGGAACAAAAGGAAGAGGTTGGTGGCCCCATATGGCTGGGGGTAGCCCTCTGAGTGGGTGGCACTGCCCAATGGGACAGGTGCCCCAGGAACTCAAAGACGAGCCCGGGACCTGGATACAGAACTCTAGGGAGGGGGTGCTGCCAGCTGGTGCTAGAGGAAGGGGCATGATGAGGCTGGTTGTGGAAGTGTTGGGAAAATGGTAAATTGCAGCTCCTGGAACCCACTGGGGCTCTTGAGGTGAAGGCCAGTTGCTAGGGCAATGCTGAGAGGGACCCAGGCACACAGGGAGGAGCAAAGCCCTCTCCCCTCTGCCAGCCTCTGCTCCTCTGCCCTGTTGGCCCAGGCTGACAGGGAGCAGCTGGTAAAGGAGGCGAATGGCCCCAACCACAAAGCAGAGAGCAGAAGGGTGAGCAGGGAGCTGAGCGATCATGGCTAATAACCAGCACCCTGAACTCTGGAGTTGTTTAGTTTTAGAGGTAGTTTTGGATTTACTTAGTTTGGGAATTGTTAAGATGATTTGATTTTAACTTTTCACTGGACAGGGATCTGGCTGAGTCTTCTGTCCCCTGATTCGTTCCTGGGATGGAGTGGGTCAGCAGGCACCTGGGGAGTGTCTCCCATGAGACTCAGGACCATAATTGTAGAATTCAAGAAAACCAAAATAGTGTGTCCACGAAGAAGCCCTTTGTGTGGCCAAAAAAGGGCAGAGACTGAGGGACACACCGTCAGGGAGGGGCTCCTTGGCACAACTGTCCAACAGAGTGTTCTTCTTCAAAATTATTCAGAAAGCTAAGCTATGTGGTGGTTCCACGCTCTCATGTCCCCTTTCTTAACAACAAAGTATCTGTCTTGGTAGAGTGTTTCAAATTGGTAGGATAAAATATTTATTATTTGCGCACTAAAATAAAGTTCTCCCCAAATCTTTGGGAAATTTTATTTCCTTCTACCCACATTATTTTCCAATCCACATTGTTCCATTTTGACCATAAGAATATTTATTTATTTACATACGTATTCACTCATTTAATTCAACATCTATTTCCTGGGCACCCCCATCCTAAGGAAGGTGCTGGCACCAGGAGAGACCAGGGAGGTTTAAAGATGAGTGAGAAGCTCTCAGTCCGATTGCGGGAGAGAAATGTGGAAACAGATCATCAGATAACATGGTATGACATATACTATGGGGACACAGCACCGTGCCACTGACTCTTCCTGATGTAGTCAAGGAAGGGGTGATGTCTGAGCAAGCATTTTCTCCAGGTGGAGAGGAAGGAGAAGGACATCCTGTGCACAGGCACAGAGAAGTGATGCACAGCAGGGAGGATGCATTGGCAGAGGCTGCTGGGCCACAGGGTTCAGAAAGGCACTAACATTAAGGGCTGGCCCCAGTGCTTGACAGATATGGCCTCCTTTGGTCCTCATAGCCAGTCTGCAAGAGGCTAGGAGGCAACCCCACAGCCAGTGCTCTTCCTGACCTTACTGTTCCAACCACAGTTTACAAGACCCTCTGACTTGCCATGTCTGGAATTCTCCAGCTCATTCCTTGGTCCATTCACTCCTTCCCACTCACTCTTGAGGGGTGAGTCCCTCCCCCTCCATCTTTCGGTTGCTGCTTCTTTAACATCTGCGGGGAAGGAGGAGGGTTGAGACCAGTCAGCTGTGAAGTGCAGCTGCAGAAGAGGCAGAGCAGAGCAGAGGGACCTGCAGCGGGATCTCTCAGGGGAGTTCTGCAGACCAAGATGGTGGGAGTGGACTCTTGGCGAACCAATCCTAACATCCTCCACCTGCATTCAGAAACCCTTGACGGGTTGTGTGGAGTCCTTTCCCAAAGGGGGGAACCTGTCGTAGATCCAATCCAAGCTTGTGGATCAGCAGATTGGGATTTTCTAAGCACGCAGAGCCCTTTGCTGCATTAACAGCACTGGACATGTCTAATCTACTAAGTCAATCTGCCAGGTCAAAAGAAGGTTAGTCCTGCATAATCTAGGATGGCATGTTTTCACACTTTTTATAATACACATTCAGATAGTCAGTCTTGAATGTATAGATTTCCCAGTGGACTTCTCTCCTTTGGTCTCTCCAGTTATCTTATCAATCACAATAATACATTTCTCAATGAGAATATGTAAGAACTACATCTGGACAGAAGAATCTTCAGGATTCTGACTAGTAGCCTTAGGAAACACATCACTTGGATCCCCTCAGATACTCTTGATCATTGACTGGCCAGTTGCCCATTACAGAAATAGCCCCAAACTTCCTCAATCTTTTGCACCTCATTTTATGAATCTACAAAAATGGCCACACTTGATGGTGCTGGCAGAATGCGAAGTGCTCAAACCTCCGAGGCCTCCCAGGAAGAACCTCTCCACAAATCTCCTGGGCTGCCAGAGGAGCCATTTCAATACCAGTCATCACTGCCGATGTTCGAGGATGCTGTCCCCAGGTGTTCTGGGACAGGTCCATTCTGTACTTCCACCGTTCCCCGTGGGCACTGCGCCTGCTTTTCCAGGGCCTTACACACAGTAGCCACGAACTGTGGTTGCAGTACCTTTTTCAAGCCCTTTGAAAGTAAGAACAAAAAAACCAAGAAAAAAAAACCCCATACTCCTCTGTGGGTAAAACATTTGTCATCTTTCCATTTGATTAGATGAGAAAGAATACAAAACAATGAGATCAAAATCTCCTAAAACTTTTTTTCCTAAAACTTTTGGAAGAATTATTCATATTCTCTATGGTTTCATAATATTGCCTGTTGTGCCTAGAGATAGCATGCTCTGACTGAAGTAGTTGGACCAAAGGCAGCCTTGATTCTGTAAAATTTGGTGGTGTTCTGAATGCATACTAACACTGGCCATGCATTATGCAATATTTAGAGAAAATAGAAATCATCTAAATCAGCATTTTCCAGATGTGCTTTTCAGAAACAGTAAGAGAATACAAGAGATCAGCAATTTTCTCCCTCAAGCTGTGATATATATGAGAAAAGGAAACATTTATCTAGGTGCAGAGAAGTCCTATAGGAAGAGAACCTGCATACTTTTAGTACACCCTTTATTTCCCAGACTCTTTGCAGAACTGTTTCCTTTGTGGGATACCTGTGCCAAGTAGAATAGTAAGCTGTTGCAACGAAGACCCAACAATATAATGACTTGATAGATTTATTTCTATCTCAAGTAACAGTCCAGGGCAGGTTGGAAGACTACTCTGTTCCACACAGCCATCAGGACTCCCAGGTTTCTTTCCTCTGGTTTTTCCAGCATCCTCTGGAACATCATCTTTGTATGATCAAAACTGGGTCACAGGCCTATAGTTAATAATATGTATTGTGTACTTGGAAGTTACTGAGTGTAGATCTTAAACATTCTCACCACACACACACACACACACACACACACACACACACACACACAAAGAGTTAACTATGTCTGGTGATGGAGGTGTTAATTATCTTGATCTTGGTAATCAGTTCACAATGTATACATATACATATATCACATCAGCACATTGTATACTTTAAATATATACTATTATGTTTTTCAATAATGCCTCAATAAACTTGGGAAAAAAAGTAATATGTTCTTAAAAAGTTCTTAAAAAGAAAAACGCTTCCCCCAGAAAACTGGGTCACAGGCATATCTGCACTCTTGTTCACAGGGAAGAAATTGAAAGATCACATGTGTAATATTTTAAGACTCAGCCTGGAATAGCTGAGTCTCTCATATTTTATAGGTGAAAACTTTGTCATATGGTAACTCCTAGCTTTAAGGAGTGATGGGAATTATAGTCCCCGACATTGGAGGCCATTTCCCAGCTACCAGGCCATTAAAGTGTAGCATGGTCACCCAACCAGCCTGCAGTGAAGCAGAGACTGGAATCCAGGTCTTCCAACTCCTGGTCCAGAGTCCTCATTGCCACACTAGCATTTCTGGACTCAGCCAACATATATGAAGACCTCCTGTATGCCAGGCTCCATGTCAGAGTACGACGTTGGAAAATTTTATTAAATACAGTCTCCCAATTACATATTTACTCTTGTATCAAGCTTTATAAATGGATAAACTTTCAGATATGACTTTAATACTTATATCTTAGAGCTTTGCATCATGCTGCTTTCGTTGGCCAAGAGGATACTTACTCCTGATGAGGAATAAACACACACAATGAACAGGGTAGAGAATCCTGAAATAGACTGCCCCCCCATGCATTTGAAAAGTATATGAAAAAGACATTTAAAATTAGAATTTAAAAGATAAATGTGTATTAAAATGGGTACTGGGTTCAGTAAGAATACAGAAAAAAGATGGATTTTATCTTATTTTTTAAAACATGAATTGCTAATGTAAGACTCCAAAGCCAGGGACCAGATTTTCTTTCAGGTGAAGCAGAATAACCCATATGACCCTACCCAGCCTGGAAAGCCCCCATTTATATACAGGTAGATAGTGGACCAATTGAAGACGGCCAAATGTACTTGAAAGCCAATCAGAAAGCTTCCCACACTTTCAAAAAATCCCACCCTGCTAGAATTAGAAAATCCCATCCTAAAAGAACACTCGCCAAAGACTGTCGTAGGACTTCCTTCTTTCAGCCTATAAAATTCACTCTCCTTTCAACCCCCTTCCAATCTCTACTGGAATGAAAGTGATGGTAGTGACCCCCTTACAATAGTAAGATTTGAATAAACAGCCCTTGATTAACTCTATATATGGTCTTTGCCCTTTTGACAAAATAATTACAGATTGGTCAAATAGTGAATTAAAAGGAAAAAAAATCATGAACATTCTAGAAGAAAACATATTTTAAAGAATACCTTTAAAATGGGAGGAATCTTTCAGGCAACACAGAAAAATCTAGAGGCCAAAATGAAAATGTTAAAAAATTAGGCTAACCAAATGGGAAGCAAAAATTTTTGTATAAAACGTTTTTTAAAAGGCAAAAGCTAAATAAAATTTCAAAAGGATTAATTTCCTTGATATACAAAGAACTTTAAAAAATTAATAAAAAAGACAAAGTAGGAAAAATAGACAAATAGAAATTAGCACACAATTCACAGGAACATAAATACAAACAACCAATAAATATTTGAAAAGATATCCTCCTCACACATAACCAAAGAGATAACTTTAAAAAATCTATTAGAAAGCCAAATATTTAAATATTTGACAGTATCCAATATTGGTGAGGGTATAGGGAAACAGGTACTCTCATACCATTTTTGGAGCACTATAAATTATTGTTGAATTTTTGAAAGTCAATTTACAACTATCAAAATTTAAGATGTGCATACCCCTTGATCCTACAATTCCATGTCTAGAAATTTACCCTTAAGAGTTACTCACACAAATGAGCAAAGGTATATATGTACATGAATATTCAGGTTTTTGTTTGGACATGGTTTTCATTTCTTTGGGATAAATGTTCAGGAGTGTGACTGCTGCTTAATTTTTTAAGAACTGCCAAACTATTTTCCAGAGTGGCTGTACCATTTTCCATTCCCACTGGCAAATTATGAGTGATCCATTTTCGTCTTTTCCAAATTTAGTATTCTCACTATTTTTTTGATTTTTAAAAAATTGTGTGCTATTTTCCCCACCTTTAAAAATATCATCCAAAGTCCATAGCTTATATTAGGGTTCACCCTTGGTGTTGTACATTCTATGGGTTTTGACAAATGTATAATGACGTGTTTCCACTATTATATTAGTATTTCTTACTGTTTTTAATTTTAGCCATTCTAGTAGATGTGTAGTGATACCTCATTGTGGTTTTAATTTGCATTTCTGTAACGGCTAATAATGTTGAACGTTTTTTCATGTGTTTATTTGCCATCCATATATCCTATTTCATGAAATATCTTTCATGTCTGTTGCCCACTTTCTACTTGGGTTTGTTTGTTCTTTGTTTTACTGTTTAGTTTTGAGAGTTTGTTATATAATCTAAATACAAATCCTTTGTCAGATGTATGGTTTGCAAATATTTTCTCCCAGTCTGGAGCTCTAAACAGGGTCTTTCATAGAGCAACAGTTTTAATTTTGATGAGGTCTTATTTACCATGCTTTTTCTTTAATGGATCCTGTCTTTGATGCTGTGTGTAAGAATTTGCCTAGCTCTAATTCTCCATGTTAGTTTCCTAGGGTTGCCATAACAAATCACCACAAGCTTGATGACTTAAAGGAGAGAAAATTATTTTCACCTCCTACTGTGGCAGAATATCCATTAATTATTTTCACATATGTTCTTTCCTGTCATCTCTCTAAATATAATAATTATACTTATTTTAAAGTTTTGCTCCTCCCTCCCTTTTTTTTTTTTTTTCTGTTAGCTTTGCTTCCTTGGGTGTGAATTCTTCTATTTATTAAAGTTGTGGCCTATGTCTGATCATGTCTATCGATACTTAGCCCTATATCCACTTTTCTGTAATCCCCTTTGTACTCCTGAAGCTGGTGTCTGAAATGACATATCCTAGACTCCCTTACTGGATAAGTTCCAATTAGCTTCTGCAAATGGGAGACAATGGTGCAAAATTGAAGGGGGGGGGGGGGCTTCCCTGGTGGCGCAGTGGTTGAGAGTCCGCCTGCCGATGCAGGGGACTATGGGTTCGTGCCCTGGTCCAGGAGGATCCCACATGCCGCAGAGTGGCTGGGCCCGTGAGCCATGGCCCCTGAGCTTGCACGTCTGGAGCCTGTGCTCCGCAATGGGAGAGGCCACAACAGTGAGAGGCCCGCATACCGCAAAAAAAAAAAAAAAAAAAAAAGATTGAAGGGGGATGATGGGAGAAGCTATTGTGTTTCAGGCAGTGCCCCTGGCAGTGTCAGTAGCCCGGCTTCTTTTCAGGGCAGTGAGTGCAGGCTTTTAGGCTAGAGCCCAGGGGCAGTAACCACTTCCTGAACTCTGAGCAACACCATCTCCATCTCTTTGTTTCTCCAGCCTTTCCAAAATGATTGTGGGAAATTCTTTGACTGATACAGTATTTTGGTATGAGGAGTGGTCCAAGGATAGGGCTCTCAAAGATATGAATCTAGGGTTGCTTATCTGAACTGGCCTCCTTGCCAGTGGAAGTGGATTGCTGTTAGTCCAAAGAATGACTGACAAAACAGATTCTTATATTTGTATCTGAGGGTGCCTTAGATAAAGTGCAATTGTAGTCGAGTCTTTGGAAGAGATAAAAGAATTAAAACTTTTTTTTTGCCATTTCTAGGAATTTGGGGATGGAGTGGAAGGAAGGCTGCCGGGTGTGTTTCCTCTATGTCTTGCTCTAATCTTCTAGATTATTTTTCAAAACACACGGGTTATACTTAGTTATTTCAATTAAGATTTTTTTTAAAAAATCACAATAAAGCAGAAATATATGACAATACTTAAACATATTTATGGGAAGGAAATCACGTGACCTGCTGTTTCAATATCCCAGTTCCCATGCTGACAGGGGATTGAACAGTAGCCATGATACCCTGGAGGAAACGATGATGTTTATTTGATTATTTTATTTTAGATAGTAACAGTTCTATCCTGGGAAAAAAAAAACTAGCCTCAAGTTACCTCTGGCTGACTGTTTTTCAGTTGCAGTCTCTAAACCAGTATGCCACAGAATTGCTTCTTTCCACATGATGAACTTTGTGGTGAATGGCAGATTTCCCTGAGGCCTCTAGATGACAGGCTTTCGCAGTGCCACTGGCAGACAGCCAGACCAGCACAGTCTTCGTGTGATTTTGGAGCTAAAGTCATTCCACCTTGTGTAATAGTTAAAGCCTGCTGTGACCAGCTGTATTCCCATAAGATCGGAAGAAACTGCTTTTCATGCCAACCCCAAAGCTACCCTGAAGTACACGCATGAATCTTAGGGTATTATAGTCCATCAGGAGGGGTGAGAGACATAAGGTACTAGAAAGCAAGCAGGTTTTATAGCCAGACAGACTGGGTTCAAATCTTGGATCTGTGCCTTGGACAAATCACTTAACCTCATTGAACTGAAGATACTTGATTTGTAAACTGGAAGACAGTCAGAGCTATCTCCAAGGGGAAGAGTAAATATGATCACTCCCTTATTTTTGATTCAGCAATTATCATTGCCCACCTTATACCGGATCTTATTCTAAGGGCTTGAGGATAAAACATTGAACAGGCAAGGCACCTGCTCTCGTGAAGTTTACATTCTAGTAAGGAGAGACAGATAGTAACACAAACCCCAAATCGATAAAAGATGCCACAATAAAAATAAAATACTGAAGTAACTGAGGGTTGCTGTAGTTTCTGTGTGTTTTCTCCTCGGTCCAACCTATCTAGTAAACCAGTACCTCATTTTCATAAGCCCCTTACCTAAGTCAGTGGGCCCTTGGGAAGAGACTCATGACTCCAATCTCAAAGGCCTAAAGTAACTGCTCTAGAAATATTTGCATATTAGTAAGAGGTTAAACCTTAGATCAGATTTTTACTTTACTTTGCTGGTGGGCTTTTAGGTTTTTTGTGGCCAGGAGAGGTGGTATTTAGGGCCAGGTAGATACCCAGGCTCTGCCTGAGAACATTCTGTTTCTGTATGTCTTGAAGAAGTTATTGCTGGGATCCTGAGCCCTTGCTGGGGTCATGATTTAACGCATCAGAATTTGTGGCTAGCAGGAACTGGCCCCGATCCTGTCCTTCAAAAACAAAACGTGGGTTTGCCAAGAAAGAGTCCAAGGTGATGAGCATTGCCACTTTAGCCTAAGGCTTCTAGGAACACCTCTGTGGGTTACAGCCGCTCCAGGCCACTCCTAGCCCGGAGCAGTGCTCACCAGTAGGTGGAACAGGCACACGTTTAAGGTGCTGGCAAAATGGGGACTCACACATGCATAAAAAGTTAGTTTTCAAAAACTTATCCAGAATTTTGAAACCACAAAATCCTTGAAAGTTGGTATTCTCTCCTAGTTAATATGTTTTCTGATATACTGAATTTGAATCACATACAGGTGGGGACTTCAAAATCATGTGGGATTCAGGGCCTTTAATGGTCTTAATCTGCCCTACACCAGCCCAGAAACATCCCCTCACCTCAGTTCTCAAAATTGGCATGCAAAGTCTTTCCCCAATCGGGTTCAGGCCAGAGAACAGAGGATGTGTTATATTCCTTGTTATACTGCAGTTCCCTATCATGCATTGTGAGCAGGAGGTGATGGTGGTAATTGGTGCCCCGGATTTATTAGGGCAAATCTCCGGGAAGACGGAGGTCTCCTGGACCACAGGGCAATTCACTTTACATAAGGAAATATCTTGTTTTCCTGCTTCTGGTCTTGACCCTTGGCCCTGTCGCCGTTGTAAGAGGCAAAAATAAGAGCCAAAGTCTGGAGACAAGACTGTGGTGACTGAAGCTCCACTTGGCTTCCCAAGCCCAAGCTGACTGCACCAGGTTCCCCAGGGTGGACCTGAGGCAGTTGCCAGGGGCACATGCCTGCCCATTGGTCTCTGGGCCTCGCCATGCTGGCCAATAGAAAAGGACAACTGTGAGGTGGGGACCGCCTGCCCCCATGAGTACCAGGCTGCTGAGACTGGGCCATCTCCTCCTCACTTCCATCCTGACCGAAGTCTGTGGCTCTGATTCCACACCTGAGGGTAAGGACAATTGATTCAAGTTCTAGGCTGGAGGGGAAGTGGCTGCCCTGCCGTGGAGCCCCTGACTGGGGTGTGCCCACACTGTCCTGTTAGCAGGGTAGGGAGGGATACAGGCAAAACCCTGGCCAGGGTAGCACTGTCGGATGCAGACAGGCCTTGGGATTCGTCCTCGATTCTCCCACGGCTCCAAGAGAAAAGGGACTGTTCCTTCTGGTCAAAATGCCTGGGACCATCCTGAATTTTGCCCAATTCACTCTGTGGTTAGATGCCTAACCAAAGAGAAGTTTGGGGTCAGTGAAGTTGGAGGGATGGTCCAGTGATAAAGTCCAATTAGATAAGAGGAGAAGGGGACAAATCACTTAGCTTGACCAGGTAGGGCAGAGAAAGAAGCACGTGAAGAGGCAGCCTGGGGAAAGCCTGAGCTCCGATCTCAGCCTGAGTTTGGAATCCAACTCCAACGCTGGATTCTACTCAGCGATATTTATTGAGCAGATTCCGCGGGCCAGACACTGGGTAGTGTCCGTGAGGTGCAAAGATGGGTGAGGCATGGTCAGTATGTGCAGATTTGGGGGTATCTGTAAATATGGGAATATCTACCCCTCTGTGGGGCTATCTCACAGGATGATTGAGAAGTGCAAATGAGGTAAAGTGAGCAAGGGGCCTGGCATATACTGGCAGCTTATGAAAAATCTTATTTTTAGCAGACGTCTTCTGACAGAAACAACTGGATCTACCTGGTCTTGGTCAAGCCCAATCCTGCTTGCCCCAGTGAGCGCTGCCCGTGCGGCCTCCTGGTTGTTTCCAGCCATTGATGCAGAGACCTGAGTGGGAGGATTTTAGAGATCAGGCCAGCCCCTGTCTGAGGATGCGGGTCCCTGGTCTGGGGAGGTTCTGGTTTTCAGATCAAGCCTTACGAGGGGTGCAGCTACCTCACTCCTGGTGACTCCTGCCACTGGGGGTAAGGCCACCTCCTCCTGACGAGGTTGGAAACAGGGAGGCCTTGACGCTGACAGAATATGTCCAAAGGAGCGTGAGGGTGTCAGCTTTGCTCCTGAAGCTGAGCAGTGGAAAGGGAGCCTGCAGCTTAGTTGTCTGTCCTTGTTGCCTCCCTCCTTCCATTCTTGAGGAGTTGTAAAGAGGGCCACAGGACTTGCTTCTTGTCCTTTCAAAGGTGGCTGTGGGGACAGACTTCCGTCCTACTCCTTGTCAAGCTGGGGACCTGTGGCCCCAGACACTTTGCTGAGGTCAGGAGGTAGAAGCTTTGGAGACTAGAAGCTTTCAGTCAGGAACTCCTTCAAGTGGAGAGAGACTGCTGCCAAAAATGTGTGTGTGTGTGTGTGTGTGTGTGTGTGTGTGTGTGTGTGTGTGTGTTGGGCACAAGGATGCTGAATAAAAGCTTTCATGTCATCCTCCTGGGAGCCAGGCAGAGCCTAGCTGATTCCTGGTTCTGCCATTTATCATTAGGTTGCACCGTGTGAAATTGCCAATATTCTACCATTTTCGACCTTTAAAAATGGCAATTTCATGGAATTCAACCCAAGAGTTGCATGATCTTAAGCCAGCATCTTGGTCTCTTTGAGTCTCAGATTCTTCTAGAGAGTGGAGTCAAAAGCAGGGCTATGAGAAGGATTAAACAAAATACAGTCTGAAACTGCCTTATGCAATTTATACTGCAAAGAACCCTTACCAATTTCAAAGTGTTCTCATGTTCCTCGTGATCTCATTTAGCAGATTATGAAGGTGAGTCTGAGAAGCCTTTTTCGAGGCAGTGTAATGTGATGGGAATCTCTCACGGATGTTCTCCTTAATCTCTCAGTTTCCCCATCTCTACAGTGGGGGTTATTTTCTTTGCTTCATGGAGTTCTTGTAAAGATTAAAATAAATAACAAATAGCATAAGTAATGTGTAGAAGTTCCTAGTGTGAGAGCTGGTTTCTATGAGGATGCAATAAAGGCAGCCCTTTCCTCCCCCTTAGCCTCCCATTTGTAAAAGCAGGGCAGGGGTGAGATGATTTCTGGGATACTTTTCAGCTCTCTGGGACTATGTGATCTATGCTTTGATGTCCTTCCCTGCTGGAGGAATTGGCGCCGGGTCTGGTGACCTCTTTCCCCCATCCCACTCTGTCTCCTGCCTGTCCCAGAGGAGACCCCATCCTTGCATTTCACAAGATTCTGCTGTTGTTACTGGCATTCCAGCAGGTCAAAGTGGAATTTCTCATACACTTAACAAATGAAAATGAGAGATTGTAATATGGCCCTTTAGGATCCAGAGATCATCATGGTCATCCCCTTGCATTATTTTGAAAGCAAGGAGAGCCATGCCTGTACACACTGCACCATGAAAGTTAGTACGATAGAAAGAACTCAGGTTTTGGATTTCAAATTTCACCTCTGCACTCTTTTACCTGTGATCCTTGAGCAGAAATTACTAAACCTCTTTGGTCCTCGGATTTCTCGTGTGGGAACTGAGTCCTAACCCCCAGGAGCTGTGGAGGTTAAATGAGATTAAAGGGGTGGTGAGTGTACAGTGGGGATCCACAGCGAGTCGTCCATAAATATTTGCTTGCTTCTCTTCACTTATATGTGTGGAACACTTTACAAGTTTTTAAAATACTTCTTCATAATTTTAGTCTACTGGTTCTCACAACAATATTATGAAATAAGCTAAGAATAAATTCATTAATAATCGCCTTTGGGGAATTCCCCAGTGGTCCAGTGGTTAGGACTCTGAGCTTCCACTGCAAGGGGGCATGGATGGGTTCGATCCCTGGTCGGGGAACTAAGATCCCGCAAGCTGCACATGGTGCCGCCAAGAAAAAAAAAAAGTTAAAAAAAGAAATAATCACCTTTGCCTGCAAAGAGCATGAGGTCTAGAAAGTGGGTGGGGACAGGTAAGTCACCCAGTAAGTCACTGGTGGAGCCCAGACTAGAAGCCAGGTCACTGCATCATAGTCTGGAGGTTCCTTCACATTATTTTCTCTTCTATCCCCCATCCTATGGAGTAGAATATTAAAAGGCAGATGTGTGACCTTGATGCTGTTTTCCTTTCTTGGGATATGCCTAAGGGTCCATTGCTGGATTTCAGAAAACCAGAATTTGATTTCCAGCTCCTCTACATTTAGCTCTGGGATCTTGGATGAGTCACTTAACCACCCTGAAACCCACTTTTCTCATCTCTAGAATGGGTACATTCATACAACAGATGACATTTATTGAGCGCTGACACATGCCTGGCACTGTTTGAAGTATTATTTTACGTGGATTGTGCCTTTTAATCCTCCAACAGACATATGACTGAAACATGTTACAAGGAAGAACAAATTATTTTCACCCAACCACTGAGGTCATAGAACCTGTGCTCTGTATTCTACCTCAACCTGTCCCTCAAAATTGTGAGAATTAGGTGGGATATTAAGTGAGGTGAGGACTTTACAAAAGGCATTCTACAAAGACAAGGAATTATAGGTGGTACTTGGGATTAGCTTCATGACCCATCTAAACGATTTCTTTGTAGGCACGATTGAATCTTAGAATATAGTTCTAGAGTACAGTTTTATTTAATAATATTTTCCCCTTTAGAAAGAGAGGTCTTTCAAAATCAAAATGTAAAAATTGCTATATCTAAACAGAGAGCACAGATAATTTTGGAATAAATTGTTTGAAATTTCGGCATCTCTGCATTGACCTTCAATAATTATCAGTTGCTAATTTTTCCATCCAGAACTTGGTTAGACGACAACCTTCTTCTTCAATCAGAATCGCTTCTTAGCATCAGAAACATCCTAGGATTGTGTGCCCATCTGCCCCCAATCCCTCCCTCCATTACTGTCGCCCCATGTTACTGTCATGGAACCCAGATTGGTTGCCCCTATGAATGGAGAGATCTGTCCATAACACTGTAGTGTTGAGCACAGAATGCCTTCCCTTGGGCTGGGAAAATAGAATCTTTTTTTTTTCAAATTTATTTATTTTATTTATTTTTGGCTGTGTTGGGTCTTCATTGCTGCACACGGGCTATCTCTAGTTGGGGCCAGCGGGGGCTACTCTTCGTTGTGGTGCGCGGGCTTCTTGTTGTGGTGGCTTCTCTTGTGGAGCACAGGCTCCAGAGCTCAGGCTCTGTAGTTGTGGTGCATGGGCTTAATTGCTCCGCGGCATGTGGTATCTTCCCGGACCAGGGCTCGAACCCGTGTCCCCTGCATTGGCAGGCAGACTCTTGACCACTGAGCCACCAGGGAAGCCCAGGAAAATAGAATTTTTATTTTTAAAAGAGGAGGAGGAACCAGAGAACTCTAGAGACCTGACTTTTCACTCCTTCTAATGGTTTGGAGGAAGCCCCCAGTCACCCTTCTTCTTTGGGACCCTCTGTAGCTGCCTTCCCTGGTTCTTTATTCTGGATTCTCTCCTTCTGTTTCCCTGTGGAAAAGAGCATAGCCCTCCTCATTTCTGGAAGAAGCAAGCACAGAGCCTCTCGGTGGTCTTCTTAGGAGTTTTACTGCTAACCCCATAGAGGAAAAGGATGGAGATGACAAATTGTGGGAAGTTTGGATGACATATAAAGCCTTAAAAACCTCAGAACAAGTATTCTCCTTAAACACAAAAGGGGCTTGGCTGGTCTTTTCTCCTTGGCTTCTCGTCTAACTCCCCTCTTTCTTCTCATCTTGGGAAAAGCCAAGCTTAAACGATCTCTCATTTTCATTTTATTTCCGGCTGTTATTGAGAACACCCCTTGAGACCTCCAATTCCAGTAGAGGGGGACAAAGGTACATGTTAATGGTAAAAGAAAACCTTGACTAGGGACTCATGACCACCAGGGGGCAGCATCTATCCCTATCGGCACCTGTCTCAGTTGTCTTGCCTGTCTCTCCTCCTCTCTGTCTGCTGGTCTCATTCTCAATTCTCACCCTGCTTAAGATGATATTAGAACTTGATATTTGATAACTGATGCATCAGACCAACAGAGATAAAAAAGGTTAATTTAATTAAATGTCTTTTAAACAGTTTTCAAATAGGAAGAAATCATTTGAGTATCTTAGATCACAGTTTACACCAACACAAAATATCAGAGATGGATTAAAGAGTAAAATTTAAAATACACCAAACAATAGAAGAAAATAAAGTACTCACCAAACTCTAGTATGGAGAAGGACCGTTTAACACTCAGAAGCAAAAAAAAAAAAAAAAAAAAAACCCAACAGAGTTGGCTATATAAAAACTAAAACTTCTGTCACCTAAAACTCAGGATAAGCAAGACAAAAGAATAATCTTTACACTAGAGTTAATAGTCATAGCACATATGACAAAGTGTTGGCATAAAGAACTCACACAAATTAATTCAAAAAGCACATTGTGTCCCTAATAAATTAACTGATAAAGAACACTTAACAGAGATATCAAAAATGAGGAAATTAAATTAGGAAATAGGCCTTTAATAAAATGTACAACTCACTAATGATCATAATGCTCACTAAACTAAGAACAACAAAAATGTTTGTAATCATTATATCCAAAGCTGGTGAAGGTAGCTAAGATAGGCTCTCTATGTACACACTGACGTATTACCAGGGAACAGCATGACAAACTGTAATTTGGGAATATCCATCATAAGCCTTAAAAATGTTCATACCTTTTGGTCCAGAAATTTTACTTCTGGGAATATGTCATAGCAGAACAATAATTTGAGGATAAACTATGTGCCTAAGGATGTTTGTTACAGATTTAAAATGTTTTAAAATGAAAATATGTTCAAAGTTCAGTAAAATGGGAACGTTGACATATATCTTGGCTATATCCACTTGATGGACTAGCGCACACACACATTTAAAATGACGATTATAAAAATTAGAAAATTGCAAGGCAAAAATTGGGGAATAAAATTTCTATGTAAAGTATTATTTCCACCATGTTTAAAAATAAACAGATGGATTCTTGGGAGTGGGGGTTGTTTTATTTTCTGTAGTTTTCAAAGTATTTATCTTACTTTTTTTTTTTTTTTTTTTATCTTACTATTTTCCTTTCTTGGCTGTGCCTCATGGCTTGTGGGATTCCGCGACCAGGGATTGAACCCGTGCCCCCTGCAGTGGAAGCTCAGAGTCCGTTAACCACTGGACTGCCAGGGAATTCCCTCTCTTACTATTTTTAATGAATACACACGTGTGTGTGTATGAAAGATGAGCATATATATATATATATATATATATAGTAAACATATATATATAAGTTTATATATAACATATATAAACTTATCATATATATATGATGTTTCACATATACATATGAAAGATGAGTGGGTTGTGTCACATGGAGGGGGCATTATAGAGCCCCAGGCAATGGGCCATAGAGGTGGGATTCCAGACACCATGCATGTCTTTGGGGTAAGATTTCTCATCAGGGTCTTTTCTCCATCTTTCACAGAGGAAACGTCTCCTGAAGCCAAACTCAATTCTGGAGGCTTCGTGAAATCTATGAGACAAGCAAACTGATGAAAAATATTGAGTGTTTAGGGTAAAAAAATACATAAGGACCATGTTTTATTTAGAATCAAGTTCTTGGGATTAGCTACATTTCAAACTCCACAGAGGGTCTTAGTGATGCCTGTGATCCAGGATCCTATGCCCTGTTCCCCTCTGTGGTGCTTTCTCTCCACTCCCTTGTGAGAGAGGGATGGGGAGACTAACACCCTGGCAATCAGAGGTGGGGGCTAAGATCACCTAATAACAGGCAGGGATGGATGGGGACCAGAGTCCCCGTGCATGTAAAGGACTGTCTTCCGGGAGGGGCTATGGAGGGCCAGTTCTGAGACAGGGAGTCCCTTGGCCATCTGTGCCCCTTGAGCTTTTTGCTAGGGTACCCAGAATATATGTTCTAAACGTACTCCATCCTCTTTCCCTTGTTCCCCCTTCCTTTCTCTTTTCCTTCCTCCTTCCCTTCTCTCTGGCTCTCTTGCTCTTTTTTTTTTTTCTACAGAACTATTTATTTAGTCCCTACTCTGTGCTGGTGGTGGGTTAGACTTTGCCCCATGGTGCTTGTAGTTTAATGGCTGAAATGGGTAAGCAAGTCAGGAATTATAGTATATGGTGCAAGATGTGCCAATGCTAGATAAGCGAGGGCACTGGGGGAGCACAGAGGAGGAACGGCAGACCAGATTGGGGAAGGAGGACCGGGAAGACTTCCTAAAAGAGAGGACAGCCCACTGTGTCCTGAAGGCTGCGTGGGGATCAGGCAGGCGACGAGGTGCAGCTAAGTGTGGCCCAGGCAGCGGTCAGTGGATATTCTCATGCGACAGTGTGTCGCTGGTTGTCTGACTAAGGCTGTGTGTGTGTGTGTGCGCGTGTGCATTGTGCATGTGTGTGTATGGGTGTACATGTGCATATGTGCATATGTGAGCATGTGTGTGTGCACATACATAATATACCAAATGGTCTAACATGTGGCCCAGGGAATGGGGAGAGGAAGAAAGAGAATGGGAAAGAAAGGAGGAGGAACAGACATAGAAAATGAGGAAAAGGGAAGTAGAGAAGAAAAAGAAGGAGCCGGAGAGAGGGAAGTTGGTTAGAGTTGAATGGGATGATCTGAATCATCATTCTTGGACAATTCAAGGGATAGGCTCATGACAAGTTGACTCTTGGAGCCTTCCCTGTGCCTCGTACTGTGCTCAGATATGAGGAATTGGAGGAGTGTTGTCTCACCATCACCGATGGTGGAAGAAAGGAGATCACACACACAAAGAATAATGCTAAATACTGCAAATTTCAGGGCAGAGAGAAATCAAGGTGGGCTGAAAGAGTCAGAATCTGAGTCTCCCTGGAAGAGGTGAGTACTGAGAGAGCAGGTCTCAGAGGCAGACTCTGCGGAACTGGCCAGAGTCCTGCTTGGGTCCTGACTGGGTGAGCCATGTGGGGTCCACTCTTCTGTGTCTGACAGCACAGGTCTGGGTTCCAGGACTCAGGATGCTGCTTCTGGGAGCTGTTCTACTGCTACTAGCCCTGCCCAGTCATGGCCAGGAAAACAGTGAAGCGCCTGAAGTCCTTCCCATCCCCAAGGGGGCCTGCGCAGGTTGGATGGCAGGCATCCCGGGGCATCCTGGCCACAACGGGACTCCAGGCCGTGATGGCAGAGATGGCAGCCCTGGCGAGAAGGGTGAGAAAGGAGATCCAGGTAAGAATAAGGTCTTTAGTCTCCTCTGTCACAGACTTCTCCTGGGTAGAAGAGGGCTTCTAGCACTATAGGAGGGCAATAGTTATTAACTTAAGGTCTACACACAGGGAAGAAACAAAGCTTTTTAATGTGACCCATAAGCAACATGAAGTGGATTTTGGATTGGCCTTTCAAAGGTAAACACACGTGGTACCTTTAAAACCAAGTACCCTTGACTCTGCTCTACCCACACCACCTTCTGCATCCTCTTTCCATCCCCGCCCTCATCCATCCCTATTCCCAGTCTGCTCATATTCCTGTTTCCCTTAATTTTCCCTTAATTCCCGTTCCATCTAGTGGCATTCAACCATACTTCCTGGTACCTCCTGCAGGCCACAGTCCTTCTCTTGGAGAACTCTTGCTCTGGTGCACAGGACTGTTAGAGGTTACTACAAGAGAGTCTACTCCAAATATGCTGAAGTGAATGTGGACAAGTGCCTAAACAGTGGAACAGAGAGAAAATGCCCTCAATGCAGACCTGGGTTAACAATGAAGGCTTTCAGGAGGAGGCGGGGCTTGAGCGAGGCCTTGAAGGATGTGTGGACAGAATAAAGGAGGGAGGGCAGCCTAGACGGAGGGCAGAGAAAAGCAGATGTGTAGTTGGTTGAGCTGGCACATGAAGTGTTGGCAGGGTGGAGCATCAGTGATGGAGATGTATAGGAGATAAGGTTGGAGATGAATTTATGGGAGCCTGCTGTGGGGCAGGGGATGTGGAGGGGGAAGTGACAGCTCTCCCCTTTGGGAGCTCTCATTGGTTCCTTGCTCTGTCAGTCAAGCCGTTTGTAGGTAGGGGGCCACAGGGACAGTGATTTAGGCTGGAACCAACCTAAACGGGAGTTCTGTTTTTGTGGTCACTAAGGTCTTCTCGTTCTCTAGGTTTTGCTGGTCCTAAGGGCGACACCGGTGAAACTGGAGTGACTGGGGTTGAAGGTCCCCGAGGCTTTCCAGGAATCCCAGGCAGAAAAGGAGAACCTGGAGAAAGTGCCTATGTATACCGCTCAGCATTCAGTGTGGGACTGGAGACCCGGGTCACCATTCCCAACGTTCCCATTCGCTTTACCAAGATCTTCTACAATCAGCAAAGCCACTATGATGGTACCACTGGCAAATTCTACTGCAACATTCCCGGGCTGTACTACTTCTCCTACCACATCACAGTTTACCTGAAGGATGTGAAGGTCAGCCTCTACAAGAAGGACAAGGCCGTGCTCTTCACCTATGACCAGTTCCAGGACAAGAACGTGGACCAGGCCTCTGGCTCTGTGCTCCTCTATCTGGAGAAGGGTGACCAGGTCTGGCTCCAGGTGTATGGGGATGGAGAGAACAATGGGGTCTATGCAGATAATGTCCATGACTCCACCTTCACAGGCTTCCTTCTCTACCATGACATTGAATGAGCACCACTAACTCAGAGCCTCAACTGGGCCAAGCAGCCTGGAGTCAAAGAACAGTCCACAGGTCTTCAGTGTAGTTAGGAGACTGATTTTATTGACTAGTTGGAGGACTCTGAACATTATTCATTCATTCATTCATCAAGTACCTTTTCAAAAAATCATATACCGTGTTCCCAGACAGTCCCGAAGAAGACACATCCCTTGGCCTCAAAAATCTATCATGTAGTGGTAATACTAGAAGGATGGTAGCATCTACTGGGGAGTTTCAAAACGTGACAAGATAACGAACTACAAGAAAGTATTTGACAGTGCTACTCTGTGCCCACTGTTTTTCCTTATGTTCATGCCAATCTTGTGAAGTACACAGGAAAGATACTATTCTCCTCTTTTTACACTTGGGGTCCTGAGGATGAGAGAGTTAAGTGAATGCCTAAAGTCACACAGGCATTTAGTGGCAGAGTTAGAGATCCAACCCAGGGCTGTGGGCCTTTTCCAGTATACAGTGCCCGTTTTAAGGAGTGTATGGCCTTTTGGAGGGTATTGGTAGGGGTCTCTCACCCAGCTTGCCTGAAGGCCTTTGGACTGGCCTTCACCATGCATTAAACCTTTCCCCAGTAGTGCTCCCTCGGAGAAGGTGGTTCTATGACTACGTCCCTTTCCAAACGGACTACTCAGCGGCTCCTGCACTACTCCGTACTTCCTCTTCTCTGTGTCTTTCCTCATGCTCTTCTCTCTGGCCCAGCAAGTCGACTCCATCTCCATATGTTGACATCTTCCCTGTTTCTCAAGTCCACCTGGTCAGGAAGCTTCTCTGATGTGATGTCTCTTTCCTGCAAGCCTTCCTCACACCTGTGTCCCTCTACGTGTTACCCTGGATAAGAGTCCTAGGTCTGTGAAACATCCTCCCACAGACCAGGGACAACTGCCTAGAAAGGACTGTGCTTCCTTCATCCCAAGTCCCCTTGTAGGTCCTTGATAAATGCCTCATGAAGAGCAAGCACTGGAACCTCATATCTACCCAGAGTTAACTCCATTTCAGTCTCTCCATATAACTAATCCCTATCTAAGAAAACAGTTTCATTTTAGGAACTCCTTGATTTTAAACACCCAATCTTTGTTCCACTGGACAGCTTGAATCTTTTCCACTGAGGTTCGGGATGACTGTGCTTTCTAGAACACTCAAAGAATTTTCCCTCAAGGAAGTAGCTTGAGCCTTCAATGCAAAACCCATGAAGGAATTTGGAAACCATTCTTTCTTTGAGCACCAACAGGGTCTGGGAAGACCTGGGCTTCCTGAATCTACTCGTGTTCTTTAAGAATTATAAAGAAAGAAAGAAAAGGAAAAAAGAACAGGTAACTGTCTGAGGTGATAGATACGTTAATTAGCTTGATTGTGGTGAATATTTCACAACATATAACTATATCAAATCATCAAATTGTACACCTTAAATATACACATTTTTAATTGTCAAATATTCCTCAAAAAAAAGGGGGGTGGATTACAGATGATTGATGGTGGTAAACATCCTCTCAGGAGACAATAGCTTGAGAGCTGCTCTTCAAAGATTTTAGCCAAAGCAGAGCTAATACCATTCTGTATAAACGTAGAAATGGAAAACTTAGTTTTTTGCTTCCAGTTTTAAATTCTGAATGATTTTCTTTTATATGTGTATGGCTATTCCTTAGGTGATTATTATTTCTGCCTATAAAGCTTTGGTTTATAAAATGTTTGTATATCATTATTTTCTACAAGTAAAGATACTGTCGTTCAGCATTAAAAGTAGAAGCACCTGTATCATGTGACTTTTGTTTTCATTTTTGGAGAAATACGTGGGATGTAGAGAGGGATGAAGGGGTAAACCATGTGTCAATAAAGACGCTATTTTGTGAATGATGAATGAGATTTCCTCGCATCTCATTGGCTCCATTGCATCTCTGACCAATCACTGGAGTTAGGAGGATGGAATATATTTATTTACTTAATTGGTTATGGTTAAGCTAGAGAAGGGGTATTTTCATTAAAGCAAAATCTGGACACAGTTACCAGAGTGGGGGAATGGATGATGAATGCAAAAACAACAGCTGTCCACAACAAACTTTTATGTTATGTTTGAATTTTCTCAGGTTTCTCAGAGAGGCATTGCTGGAAAATTGCTATTGATTTTTTCTAAAATTTCAACAAATAGCTAATGTCTGGCCATGCTCACAGTCCCACATCTGGCTCGGGTGGGATCCTCACAGCACTGGACACAGTATCACACATACTCTAAGCTCTCTGGAACAGGGGTTGGCTTAAGTTCAGACTACAAGTTGTGTCTTACCTTCTAAGGTGGTAATTCCAGTGTTAACTCAGTTTTCAAGACTTTGCTATGCTATTGGGTCTAACTGTCACGTGCACCACTCCGAGTTTGGTCTGGGACTTTAGTAGTTTAATTCTTGAAGCTTTTGCTATGCTTCTTTGGGTCTGCTCTGCATGTGTACACTGGGAGTTGAGTCTGGGACTTACGTAGGGTCCCGAACAGAATTAGAAGGTGTCCTTTCCCAGCTCTTTCCTCTCTGGCATGTCCCTATATTCTCCAGCCCTCAGGGACCCTCCTTTTCTTGATTCTTTTTTTTTTTTTTTTTTTTTTTGCGGTACGCGGGCCTCTCACTGTTGTGGTCTCTCCCGTTGCGGAGCACAGGCTCCGGACGCGCAGGCTCAGCGGCCATGGCTCACGGGCCCAGCCGCTCCGCGGCATGTGGGATCTTCCCGGACCGGGGCACGAACCCGTGTCCCCTGCATCGGCAGGCGGACTCTCAACCACTGCGCCACAAGGGAAGCCTTTTTCTTGATTCTTAATGCCAGGAAGCTAGCGTTCTCTCTGAGTTTTATTTTCTTGCACTATTGTGCTGTCCTGTGTGACTGGGGCTGTCTTTGGGGATAAAGCAGCAAGAGAAAAGAAAGAAAAAAAAAATAACAGGGATCACCCACACTATTTGAACAGTGGTGGTCCATTTCACTGGTTTCTCTGGTCAGAGAGAAAGATTTTGCGGGGGGTGAATTTTAGATGCTTGTGTTGCCGCTGCTTCTGTGACAATGCAGCCCAGTGCTTGGGGCTGATCTCAGGGCAGAGCTGGGAGAGAACAGAGAAAAGAAAGCATGTTAAAAAAAGAAGTGGGATTTCTCTTACACGTCTGTCATTCAGGAATTGCTGTTCCTGGTCTGGTTAGCAAGAGGTGATTTCACCCAGGCTATGAGTTGCTATTCACGTTTTGACTTTAGTCCTCAATCTGCCTGCTGTTATTTACTGTTTAGACTCTTCAGGTATTTGTTTTTTGCATTTTGTCTAGAGTTTTTGGTTGTAATCAGTGGGAAAGGTAGACTGTAGTTAGTTCAGTTTGGCTAGTACCAGGCGCCCGATGTCCCATGATAGGCCTGAAGAAGGATAAAGGGAAGGAATTGAGGGATAGCAGGAGGCCCAAGAATGCATATACATTACGCTGAAGTTGATGGAAGTCAAAGAAAATAAGTCCAATCTTGAGACAGACCATTGTTGAAGAAAGAACGTGGGAGGTGCCAAAAACTCCTTAACCAAGGGAGGCTGGGGCCAAGTATGGTCTTGATTCTAACCCCAGCCTCTAATTCTTCCTGTGCATGGAGTGACCGATGAGAATACATCCCATGCTGTGCAGTGATGAAAGCAGTCAGCATGACTCCACCACAGGCATCAAAGCAGAAATATTTACCTTCAAATTCAGAAATTTTATTCATTTAGTGCTTTACTTAGGAATGTTTGGAAACATACAGGTTTTTAGTGAGATTTGGAAAGAACTAGATTTTTTCCTTTGACCTTCTCAGTTTTCACTCAGGTATTTTACAGCAAGTAAACATGATTTTGAACGAAATTCACTATGTAAAAACCACATTTTCCCAAAAGTAGGTGAAGCAATGAAAATGCAGAGACCACTTCCCTTTATTTGCTATGTGTGTTTCACAAGATCAGTGTAAGTGGAATTCCGGGACAAGGATTAAGGTTTCTTTTTGTTTTGTTTTGTTTTTTAAATTTATTTATTTATTTATTTTTGGCTGTGTTGGGTCTTTGTTTCTGTGCGAGGCCTTTCTCTAGTTGCGGCGAGTGGGGGCCACTCTTCATAGCGGTGCGCGGGCCTCTCACTGTCGCGGCCTCTCTTGTTGCGGAGCACAGGCTCCAGACGCGCAGGCTCAGTAGTTGTGGCTCACGGGCCCAGTTGCTCTGCGGCATGTGGGATCTTCCCAGACCAGGGCTCGAACCCGTGTCCCCTACATTGACAGGGGATTCTCAACCACTGCGCCACCGGGGAAGCCCAGGATTAAGGTTTAATGTGCAGTTCAGTTTGTGGTGAGAGTTAGGGCTATAAAGAGGTCAAGCGTCAGTCTGTACTGAGTGTAGTGGACACCTGCTGGGTGTTCTTCCATTTCTCCCTTCATGATGGGGCCACCCTATGGCCACACCCTTCAGGCCACCCTATAGTCCAATCTGATCCCTTTCTCCTAGAGGCCATTGAATGGACCAAGGCAGATGCTTGATCTAAGCTGGGCCATCCAGAGTTCCTCCAGGAATATGAATTAGGATGGATGCAAAACATGCAGATTTGAGACTCAGGGGTGGCCACCTTCTGCCCTGCAGTCTAGAGATAGAAGAAGGCCAGCTGTGCAGAAAAAAAAGCAGGCTCAGAGAGAAACAAAACTGAAAGAGAGAGAAAGAGAGAGGGAGAGAGAGAGAAACTCTTGTTCTCAAAAGTTTTCCACCGTTTGGTTCCAGTCCTTCTTGACATTCAGTTGTATACTTGCCCATGGGTCACATGAGACATCAGTTCCTGGAATTTTGTATAATTTTCTCTTTTAACTTAAGCTAGCTTGAGTTGATTTCTGCTATCTATATCCAAAGAGTATAATGGGTCAGGAGTTAATCTATGACTGTGCCCAGGTACCAGGCTGAGGTCTAGTTAGGAAGAATATTTGGTAATGGGGTAACAGAATTAAGTCATCAGGCCCCATGAAATCAAACCTAGAACTCAAGTTCATTTATATTTATTTTATTGGCAATTAATTTCCTAGCTTGGAAATTTCTTATGGGCAGAGACTTCCTATTTCATCTTTGAATTCTTTCTAGAGATCATTTATCCATTCAGTAAATATTTATTAAGTATATACTACGTGCCAAACACATAATAATTTTAAAAATAACAATGATAATAATATAAGTCATCATTTGAAGTACCTGCCTGAAACACACTCTTTTATTTAATCCTTATAACGCCCTGTACATTAAATAGCCTAGACCCAAATTTCAGATAAGAAAACTGGTGAAGCTGTGATCCAAAGCCACAATTAGTAAATTGTAGAGCAAGGATTCATACTCAGAGCTGTCTGACTCTAAAGCTTATGCTGTAGAAAGAGTGAACCCAAAGACATTTGGGCGATGGGGTATTTGTACAACCTGTAGCCCTAATGGTGGCAATCCTGTAAATAACAGCAGTGGAAAATCTTGCCTTTGAAAAATGAGTCACTGAGTTTGCTAAATGACAGAAAGTCTGGTTGTTAAAAGGAAATATGATGAAATGTCTCACTCATCATTTATGTGGACAAGTTCTGAGGACCGCACTGAGGTTCTTTGTAAGTGTGATGCAAGAAAAAAGAAAGGTCTTGCAAAAGAGCTTGTTTATGCCAGCTGCAATAGGCTGAATAGATGTTCAACCATTTGCTATTACAACATTTTGTGGATGAGAAATACAATGCTGTTTTCTTAACATGATAAAGAATAACACATTCAAAACAATGTCCAGCATTATAATAAAATAGTGGAACACAGAATGCATTCCCAACAAAATTGTTTACAAGGGTGCCTACTTTCACCCTTCTCACTTAACAGCGTCCTGGAAGTTCTGTTGTTTTACCTCTTATCTTTGAGATCTATCTTATTTTATTCATGCTCTTATCACAATCTTCCATAGAACAGGCACTCACTGGAAGTTAAAAAATTTTTTTTTTGCTTGGTGTATATTTTTTTCTCCCAGACTGGGTTCTCAGCTTCTCTTTGGCATGTTGTGTTTCTCTTTCTGTTTTCTGTAGTGTACATGGCTGATTCTAGCTTGCTTGTGTTGAACGTGGACAGGTCTTTTTTTTTGCGGTACGCGGACCTCTCACTGCTGTGGCCTCTCCCATTGCGGAGCACAGGCTCCGGACGCGCAGGCCCAGCAGCCACGGCTCACGGGCCCAGCCGCCCTGCGGCATATGGGATCCTCTTGGACCAGGGCACAAACCCATGTCCCCTGCATCGGCAGGCGGACTCCCAACCACTGTGCCACCAGGGAAGCCCCAATGGACAGGTCTTTTGAGACCTTCAGTTCTCTCTGAGACACTGATGGTGAATTCTCCATGACTTCTTCCATCCCTGACGCTTGCATGTCTCACCTCCAACCTACAGGGTGGAGCTAAAATTTGCTTTCCATCCACTCTTCTGAGACTGAGGGCAGAAAGAGTAGGAGCAGACCTCCACTGTGGCTGTATGCAGCCTTTGTAACCTAGGTTTTACTCTCCTGAAATGATGTTACAAATCTGGTACCAGGAATTAATCCACCTTGTTGGCCATGCCTCCTGTTCTCATGGTGAGATACCACTGGATTCCTGATAGTTCCCTGAGGCTCTTCCTGTTTCTAGCGAGATCTTGAAGTTGGGGTCTACACTGTGAGGAGTGTTTCTTTGAGCTGCTTACTTACCTCTTGAGTCCGTTTAACCACAGGCTGGGGAGTATTAGTGAGAGGTCTCAGGAATTTGTCCAATCTCCTTCTTTCTGGGTTCGGTCGTGGCGGGTAGAGGGCTGCAGTGGGCTCAGAAGCTGAGCTTTGACCTGTCAGAATGTTTTGTCTCTTTCCTCAATAGCCACATTTTGAAGTTTATAACTTGTAGTTATACCCCTTTTCCTATTCTGTTGCTGCTGCTGAATTTTCAGAGGTGTTAGTTTTGTGTGTGTGTGTGATGGTCATCTGACAGAGCAAACAGGTGAGACAATATAAGAACACATTTTCAAAAATAATGATTTATCAGTGGGATGGGCAGCTAGCCTTACCAGGTGATAAAAGGTATTACAAAATTATAGCAATTAAAATAGAATATTGGTTTGTGACCACCTAGAGGGATGGGATAGGGAGGGTGGGAAGGAGAAGCCAGAGGGAGGAGATATGGGGATATATGTATATGTATAGCTGATTCACTTTGTTATAAAGCAGAAACTAACACACCACTGTAAAGCAATTATACTCCAATAAAGATGTTAAAAAAATAAATAAAATAGAGTATTGCTGGCATATGAATAGAAAGATTAAAAAGTTTAATATATGATTAAAAAAACAAACAACCTAATCCAAAAATGGGCAGAAGACCTAAATAGACATTTCTCCAAAGAAGACATATAGATGGCCAAGAAGCACATGAAAAGCTGCTCAACATCACTGATTATTAGAGAAATGCAAATCAAAACTACAATGTGGTATCACCTCACACCAGTTAGAATGGGCATCATCAGAAAATCTACAAACAACAAGTTCTGGAGAGGGTGTGGAGAAAACGGAACCCTCTTGCACTGTTGGTGGGAATGTAAACTGATACAGCCACTATGGAGAACAGTATGGAGGTTCCTTAAAAAACTAAAAATAGAATTACCATGTGATCCAGCAATCCCACTACTGGGCATATACCCAGAGAAAACCATAATTCAAAAAGACACATGCACCCTATGTTCATTGCAGCACTATTTACAATAGCCAGGTCATGGAAGCAACCTAAGTGTCCACTGACAGACGAATGGATAAAGAAGATGTGGTACATATATACAATGGAATATTAGCCATAAAAAGGAATGAAATTGGGTCATTTGTAGAAATGTGGATGGATCTAGAGACTATCATACAGAGTGAAGTAAGTCAGAAAGAGAAAAACAAATATCGTATATTAACGCATATATGTGGAACCTAGAAAAATGGTACAGATGAACTGGTTTGCAGGGCAGAAATTGAGACACAGATGTAGAGAACAAATGTAGAGAACACTGAGGGGGGAAAGATGTAGAGAACACCGAGGGGGGAAAGTGGCAGAGGGAGGGTGGTATGATGAATTGGGAGATTGGGATTGACATATATACACTAATATGTATAAAATAGATAACTAGTAAGAACCTGCTGTATAAAAAAATAAAATACAATTTAAAACAAAATAAAATAAAAAGTTTAATATGTGATAAAAGAAGCTTTATACGTTTTGGTTATTTAGAGCAAAGGAATATTCTTCGCTTTTTCCTCATACATGCTTGAAAAATATTGCAAAAAGATCAGATAGTTAAATCAACTGAAAGTAGAACACAAAACTATTAAAAACACTCTAAATGTACATAAAAGTGGCTATCAAGTCTCTAAATGGGGAAAGAGACTCTCTGAGATGAGAGAAGAAACAATAGAGGAAAAGATAAACAGATGAGATGCATAAAGCTTTAAACATGTGCTTTTTTAAAAAATATATAAGGCAATTATTTTCAACAGAATTACAAGACAATCAATTTGCAATAACTGTTACATGTTAATACCTTTACTATAAGGAGGTCAAACAAATTAGTAAGAAAAACATAATGTCGCCAATAAACACATGGACAAGAACAAGAAGAGACAAGCCACAAGATGGAAAAAATAAATGAATCATAAATTTATGCTCATGCATTTTCTCTCTAATAAATACAAATTAAAACAACAAAGTTATGCCATATCATTTTCAACTATACAACCAATAAAAGATTGTTTTAGGGAATTCCCTGGGGGTCCAGTGGTTAGGACTCTGAGCTCCCACTGCAGGGGGCCTGGGTTTGACCCCTGGCTGGGAGCTAGGATCCCACAAGCCGAGCGGCCAAAAATAAATTGATTTAAGTGGTAATATTTAATGTGGATGTGGAGACATGAATTTGGTATCTTTATATAATTTTGCTGAGGTTATTAATTTTACAGCTCTTTAGAAACAAATTTTTCACATTTTATCATGGACATTTAAAATGTCATACATTTTGCCCAGTAATTAAATTCCTGAGATTATGTGTGAAGGAAATAATCCTAAATGTAGAAAAAAAATCTCTAGGTGCAAAGATATTTATTGCAGTATTTTTCATAAGGAGAAATATTGGAAACAAGCTAAATATTCAATAATGGAGGGATGGTTAAAATTATAGTACGGTTGCATGATGAGATATTTTACGTCCATAATCAATGATATTTTCAAATAATTTTTAATTACCCAAGAAATGCTTATATAATTGTATTAAGCAAAAAAAGGATATAGGTCGTGGTGTATGATTATAAATACAGTATGTATAGAAAAACAGTGGAAGAAAAACCCACAAAAATACTAAAAAATACAGTTATCTTTTGGTGGTGTAATTGACAGTACTTAACAGTACTTGTTTCTCCTTCTTATACTTTTTTATTGTCAAGACTCTCAGTTACAAGTAAGAGAAACCCAATACCAAACAGCGTGAGCAAAAATAGGAATTTATTTGTCAAGTAACCAAAAATTAGGGGGATAGAGCATTCTTGAGTCTAAATCCAGGGGCTCCATTGACGTGGTCATGAGTCTAACTGTCCTCTCATTTTATCTTATCTCTGCTTCGTTTAGCGTATTGATAAAATTTTTTCCTTGCTGCAGACCCTGGCTTCTTTTGTGAGACCAGATAAGTTGACTGAAAAAGATTTCTAATTCTGTCATTCTTATAGATCTCTATCCCAGAGCTAAAGAAATGTTTGCTTTTCTGATGGATATAGATCTAGCTCCTCTGTAGTTTGTGATTATCTTGATTAGGCCACATGCCCACCTTGATCTAAGGCGCACATACCCACCTCTGCTGTTCATAGTGGGGTCAGGGAAAACGTGTGCCTGGAGTTAGTCCCACCTGAATCACTTTCAGTGCACGGTCCACGGAAAGAGTGCTTCCAATATGTGAGGAAAGACACCATTTTTTGTATAACCAACAAGTATCACTTAAATAAATTGAAAAAAAAACCCTTGATTTTTAAGAGCAAACTATCACCACCCACCCATTTCTACCTCCACTCTCTCCTCATCGAAGGAAAAAAAATCCAGCATTATTCAGATTTGACTGGTAAGAGTATGTCATTTTTGGCATCTAAACTCAAGGAAAAAAACCAATGCATTAAATTAACAAACAAGCAATAATTCTTATAAATGAAAGGGAAACACAGTTATAAGTTTGGAAGCATCAAACCTAGCAATAAAGTGAAAAGCTATTTAGAGGTAAAGCTCAAAATACTGGAGAAAAAATTAAGTCCTGAGTTCTGATAAAGGAAAACCAAGTTTCTAGCTAAAATGCTGACCCATCCTCAAAAACAAACAAACCAATCAAACTAAAGCAAAACAAAACAAAAAACAGGAGAGTGGGCTTCTGTCCAGCAGCACAGTGTTAGGGGTTCTGATAGGTATTTGGGGACCATTCCACTCACTAGGCTTTCTGCATAGCATTTTCTTGCCAAGGGAACTGCTATTCTCATGGGAACAGTAGCTGAAGGCTTATTAGGTAAGTAAGTAGTACTGGAGGCCAAGACTCAGGACAGTCTTACCCCATGTAATCATTCATGTTAATTATTGCATCAGTAGTTTTTCTTTTCATTGCTTAGTAACGTTCCATTGCATGGATATAGCACAATTTGTTTATCCAGCCATTTGTTGATGGCCATTTGAGACTTTTCCAGGATTTGGCTATTATGAATAAATCTGTTATGAAACTGTGTACAATTTCTTTTTGTGGACATATATTGCTATTTTTCTTGAGTAAATACCTAGAAGTAGAATTTATGGGCCAAATGGTAAGGGAAAATTTAACTTTTTAAGAAGCCATCAAACTCTTCCAAAGTAGATTTTACCATTTTAAATTTCCACAGGCAGCATATGAGAGTTCCAGGTGCTCCATGTCCTTGTCAACACTTATTTTCAGTCTTTTTACTTTTAGCTAGATTAGTGTGTGTGAAGTGAGAGTTCACCTTGTTTTTTTGTTTTATTTTTAATTAATTTTTATTTTTGGCTGTGTTATGTCTTCGTTGCTACCCATGGGGCTTTCTCTAGTTGCGGTGAACAGGGGCTACTCTTCATTGTGTTGAGCGGGCTACTCACTATGGTGGCTTCTCTTGTTGTGGACGGAGCATGGGCTCTAGGCACATGAGCTTCAGTAGTTGTGGCACACGAGCTCAGTAGTTGTGGCTCTCAGGCTCTAGAGTGCAGGCTCAGTAGTTGTGGCTCAGGGGCTTAGTTGCTTCGTGGCATGTGGGATCTTCCCGGACCAGGGCTCGAACCCGTGTCCCCGACATTGGCAGGTGGATTCTTAACAACTTCGCTACCAGGGAAGTCCTGTTTTGCTCATTTTAAAATTGGATTGTTTGTCTTATTATTGAGTTATGTTTATATATTACAAATACAAGTCATTTATCAGATATATGCATCATAAATATTTTCTCCTAACCTCTGGTTTGCTATTTTATTTTCTTAATTGTCTTTTGAAGAGCAAAACTTAAAACATTTGATGGAGTCCAGTTTATCATTTTTAAAAAATAGTTTTATAGTTTCTTTATATGTACTGAATCCTTAAGAATTTTTTGCCTATCCCAATGTTGAAAAAAACTTTCTCTTGTGTTTTTTAAGATAGTTTTATTGAGATATAATTTATATGCCATACAATTTGCTGACTGTAGAGTAGAATTCAATGATATTTTAGTGTATTCACAGAGTTGTGCAACCATCACCACAATCTAATTTTAGAATATTTTCCTTCCCCCTAAAAGAAACCCTGTAACCATCAACAGTCATTCCTTAATCTCAATCCAATCTTATCTCTCATACTTCCCAGTCTAGGCAAACAATAATCTACTTTCGGTCTCCATAGATTTGCATATTCAGAACATTTCATGTAAATGTACTCATAACCTGTGGTCTTTTGTGACTGGCTTATTTCACTTAACATAATATTTTCATGGTTCCTCAATACTGTAGCATATATCAGTACTTTATTCCTTTTTTATTATGGAATAATATTCCATTGTATGGATATAAGCCTATTTTATTCGCACATTCATCAGTTGATGGGTATTTGGGTTGTTTCCACTTTTTGGCTATTGTGAATGCTGCTGCTATATATGAATGTTCATGTACATGTTTTGGTGTTGGTATATGTTTTCATTTCTCTTGGGTATATATCTAGAAGTAGAATTTCTGGGTCAAATGGTATTGAATTTTCAGCATATCTTATGCAGATTTTGTTATATTTATTTTTAAGTATTTCGTGTTTTAAATAGTATAATTGGCATTGTTTCTATAAATTCCAATATCCAGCTGTTCGTTGCTAGTACATGAAAGTAAAATTGGTTTTTGTATATTGGTCTTGTATTCTGGGACCTTGCTAGGCTCACTTATTAGTTCTAGTTGCTTTTGTCGTGGATTATCAGGGATCTTCTATGTACAGGATCATGATTAATTTTATTTTTTCCTTTCTAATATATGCCTTTATTTTCCCTTTTCTTCCTATATTGATTTAGTACAATGTTGAATAGATATGGGGAGAGTGGATACCTTTCTCTTGTTCTTGAGAAACATTAAGCATTCATTCTGTCACCACTGAGGATGATATTAGCTGCAGTTTTTTTGTTTTTTTTGTTTTTTTTACATAAACCCTTTATCAGATTGAGGAAGTTCCCTTCTATTTATAATTTGCTGAGAGTTATTTTTTAAATCATGAGTGGGTGTTGCATTTTTTAAAAATAAATTTATTTATTTTTGGCTGTGTTGGGTCTTCATTGCTGCTCTCAGGCTTTCTCTAGTTGTGGTGAGTGGGGGTTACTCTTTGTTGCAGTGCGCAGGCTTCTCATTGTGGTGGCTTCTCTTGTTGTGGAGCACAGGCTCTAGGTTCACGGGCTTCAGTAGTTGTGGCTTGTGGGCTCTAGAGTGCAGGCTCAAGTAGTTGTGGTGCACGGGCTTAGTTGCTCCGCAGCACGTGGGATCTTCCTGGACCAGGGCTCGAACCCGTGTCCCCTGCATTGGCAGGTGGCTTCTTAACCACTGCGCCACCAGGGAAGGCCCAAGTGTTGCATTTTTGCAGATATTTTTAGGGGGCAGGGGATCTTTTAAGATGATCATGTGATTTTCCTTCCTCTCTCTGTAAATATGGTAAATTGCACTGATTACTTTCCAAATGTTAAACCAACTTTTTTTCCCCCTGGAATAAACCTCATTTGATCATGTTGTAATAGCCTTGGTATATTGCTGGATCTGATTTTGTTACTGAACCGTACTTGGGTCCACTTGTTTGCAGGCAGTAAAGCCAATCTACTGACACCAGGTTGTGGTGAAGGAAAGTGCAACATTTATCGCAAGGCCAAGCAAGGAATAAATATAGTGGTCTGGGTTGCTGTAACAGAATGCCAATAGACTAGGTGACTAAAATAATAGAAATGTATCTCTCACAGTTCTGGAAGCTGGGAAGTCTGAGATCAGGGTGCCAGCATGGTCGTCAGGTCTGGGGAGGGTCTTCTTCCTGGTTTGCAGATGGCCGTCTTCTTGCTGGATCCTCACATGATGGAGAGAGAGAGATCATCTCTCTTGTCTCTTCTAATAAGAGCACTAATCCCATTCATGAAGACTCTACCCTCATGACCTAAATAACCTCCCAGAGGCCCCACCTCCAAATACCATCCCACTGGGGATGTAGGCTTCAACATATGAATTCTGGGAGGACACAAGCATGCAGTCCATAGCAGGGTATCACAGTGATCTATCTGCATAATATTTATACCTAGAAATCAAACATGTTGGCAGATGTGTATATAAATGGAGCAAAATGTCTGCCTCTTTTGGAGAATTTTGTCAGGGCCCAAATAACTTGGAAACTTCAACTCTGGGCTGGTTGTCTCAGTATTAATTACAGCCAGAACATGGACATGAGAAGAATGCCTCACAGACCCATGCATGGGTTTGAATGATGTTATTAACCGAGTAAACTTTATAAAATCCAGGCTTATGAAAGCTTAACTGTTTTCTATAATTTGAGCTTGTAGAAAACTTCCTTAATATTCCACTGCTGCACACACGCAGCTGTTGACTGTCTGAGGTCTGGCACAGGGTGAGTCAGTATTCAGTTAGGAGTTGAAGTAGCAGCTCTTTCTCAGATTCACACATTCCTTTTGACTTATTGGCAGCAAGATATTATCTGGTTCATAGTCTTGCTTACTTGGCAGACACATTTATTTTAGTAAATAGGAATACCTTAAATCTGAATCCTAAAGACAAAGACCTTACTGTCTTCCTTATTCATGACAAAATTACAGCTACAAAAGGGAAGCATGAACTCTGGTATTCAAATGAAGAAAAAGTTCTATTGAGTTATTTTCCCACCCTGGAAAACTTTCTCTCAGAGAACAATTTCATGATGGATGATTCTACGAGGAACGCTACAATGCTGTAAATGTCTGCACGCCAAACTGCTTTCAACGAGCGAATGTTTTCTCTGGAAAATGGAAATTGTGACACAGTCCAGGCAATAGCATACTCCCTGTCTTCTGTAATAAAGGGAAGGTTCACTGACTGGAACTCAGGTGTAACAGAGATAGAAATATGCCTGGTTTCCCGGATACAACAAAAGAAGCTACCATTGTCCCCCATCTTTTCCTACTATAGTGCATGGTCATAAAAAATGCATATTTATTGAGAGATGTCTTTATTTATTTATTTTCTAAATAAATTTATTTATTTTATTTATTTATTTTTGTCTGTGTTGGGTCTTCATTGCTGCACGTGGGCTTTCTCTAGTTGCGGTGAGCGGGGGCTAACTCTTCGTTGCGGTGCGTGTGCTTCTCATTGCGGTGGCTTCTCTTGTTGCAGAGCATGGGCTCTAGGTGCGCGGACTTCAGTAGTTGGGGTGTGCAGGCTTAGTTGCTCCGCAGCACGTGGGATCTTCCTGGACCAGGGCTCGAACCTGTGTTCTCTGCATTGGCAGGCAGATTCTTAACCACTGTTCCACCAGGGAAGCCCAAGAGGGACGTCTTTAAAATGTGTAGGGAGTTACAGCCCTCACAGTGAACATGAGAACTGAGATGTGAATCTGTTTCCTTTGCTGGTGTTCAGTTATCTTTCTTGAACATGAGCTTTTCCCCTGGCTGAGTATCATCCACTCTCTGAAGATGGATATTTTCCCTTCAGTATAGACACTGATGCAAGCCAAGTATTTTGGATATACTCAAAATTCTTAAAAAAAGGACTGTCAAGGGTAATTTTAAAGAATCTGGCTATTGTCTTCAGCACTGTGACAGAGACTACTGGAACTCACTGATATCTGCATGCTCCTCTGTATCTCCCAGGCTCCTTGTGACTACCTTGGACCTATGAGGAGGTCTGGCCAATGGAATGTAAGCAGAGATGGGTGCCCCTTCCAGGCTGAAATAATAAAGTGCCTCATGTACCTTCCCACACACTGTGTTCTCCTCCATAGTGGGAGTAGAGGCCAAAGGTTAATGATGGATGGATGATGGTAGAGTCACAAGATGGAGGATTCTGTACCCCAGAGCCACATTTTGGAGGAGAGCTTCCATAGAGAGCTCCCCAACTTATATCAGACTATGACATGAGTAAGAAATAAACCTTTACTGGACTTCCCTGGTGGCGCAGTGGTTGAGAATCAGCCTGCCAATGCAGGGGACACGGGCTCGAGCCCTGGTCTGGAAAGATCCCACATGCCGCGGAGCAACTAGGCCCGTGAGCCACAACTACTGAGCCTGCGCGTCTGGAGCCTGTGCTTCGCAACAAGAGAGGCCGCGATAGTGAGAGGCCCGCGCACTGCGATGAAGAGTGGCCCCCGCTTGCCACAACAGGAGAAAGCCCTCGCACAGAAACGAAGACCCAACAGAGCCATAAATAAATAAATTAAAAAAAAAAAAAAGAAAGAAGCCTTTACTAAGATTTATTGTGTTGTGAAATTTTAGGGGTGATTTATTACTGCTGCTAGCATTTCTTATTCCTATCGATGCCAACTTCTCATCTAAACTGTCACTCCCGGGTAAACTCAATACTCCCTCCACGTTTCCTCAAGATGAAATACAGCAAGTTCTTGAATGCAGTCCTGGAAGTAAACATGTATTTGTCAAAGATCTGATATCAAGTTTTTTGTTCAACTTTCTCATAACTTTGGTAAAAAGATTTATCCTGCTAAAAAGTGATCTTTAAGATACTTTATGTACTATTTTGGGAATATACTATGATAACATTTGCTGATTCTTGATTTATACAATTAAGTTAAACATATCAATTTCATTGTGTTCTGAAATTAGTACTATGACTTTCAGATGTCTCTTAGATACCTTTGAGAAACCTTGTCTTCTTCCCAGCGTGACAGGCATATAATACCTAGATGGCCTTGAAATGTAACATAGTGATATTTTTTCTGGTCATCCACTTATCCATTCAACAAAACTGTATTGACCACCAACTATTATGCAGAAACTGTGCTGTCCAACTTAGCAGCCTCTAACGATGTGTGGACTCTTCTTTAAATTTAAGTTTAAATTACTCTAAATAAAATAAATTAAATTAAAAATTCAGTTCTTTAGTAATATCTACCACATTTCAAGTGTTTAATAGCTATATGTAACTAGCAGCTATCTTACTGGACAACACAGAGGAACATTACCATCATCCAGAAAGTTTCACTGGACAGCATTCATCTAGAAAAAAGATGGATACAATATTCATAATTTCCCTTTAATGTAATCATTGTTTCCATCAAAATGATAAAATATGCTTTAGGCTGCCAGAGAAGTCAGGAAATCTGTGTATTGGAGATAACATTTGAACTTATTCTTAAAAGATGAGAAGGAATTTGCTATATTCCAATAAGAGAGAAGAGCAGATACAAAGTCAAAGAAGCATAAATGGGCTAATAAGGGAAGGTGAGAAGTTCAATGTGACTGGAGAGAAATATATGTAAGAGAAAAGAGCAGAGATGAGGTTGGGTGTGGCAAGAGCAGGCAAAGTAGAGACGGGTACAGTAGAGAGTTTGGACTTCATCTTTTGGTGATGGGAAGCCAAAAAAGTCTTTTAAGCAGGAGAATAATAACATCAGACTGGCATTGTATGAAGGTCCCTTGCTGGTAGTATTGATGATGAAAGATCAGATTGGAGGCTATGGGTCCCAGCAGGTGAAGACAAAAGCAGTAGCAGTTGAATTGAAGAGGAAAGCCTCAATTTTAGAGATATTTCTATATTAGAATTATAAAGTTAGAATGTACATAATTTAGACCAACTTTTTCTGCTTAATCAAGTGGAGTGTCGGAAGGAGCCAGTGAAAGGAGAAGTAAGACTGTGTGTTACATACGGGTGTATGTCTCGGTCTCTACTCACAGAGAACAAACAAGCATAGATTTTGGCACACTTATCCATCCTGTGACACTCAGGTTGTGCTCTTGAGGAAGTGGTGTGTACATAAGCTCATTCAGAGAACTTCTCTGTGTCCTCCCTAACATTTGGACATTTTGAAGTTACAAGAAGGCCACTCTTTCCTAGGAAGTCTATTTCATTAAAGGGACTCTTTTGATGTTACCTCTGTGTTGAGAATTATTACCTTTTAACACATTTATTTTGTCATCTAAACTTTCCATTCTGTACTGTGAGTTATTTTAACACACGGCACATCTATCTATGTTGAGGGATGATGCTATGAGTAGTAACAGGTGAGGTGTTTGGAATTTACGTGTAAGCATGAGCCTTACAAAAATGTCTTCTAAAGCTGAGGGGTGCTGGTTGATGAAGAGCTTTTGGGAGCAGATGACTGCTGATAAGAGCCTCGTCCCTCAATTCTGATGAGATTTTGGATTCACTTTTCAGTCTACCTAAGTAAAATTTCAGGTTGCTTATGGTTTCTCAGAGAAGAGCAGGAAGAGTTAACACTGGAGTCAGTTGGTCAGTTTAAACAGAGGCACCACTTCCCTTTGTCATTTTATCGCTGAGCCTGGTTTCCTCCTCTACTGGGTAAACATCCTTTTCTTATCCCTGTTTTTCCTCCAAGTCGGCACTTTCCTAATGATTTCCTGTTTCTGAGAAAAATCTTACTGAGATCAAATATGAAATCAAGCGGGAAGAATTAGTAAGGCCTGCCATGGCAAGAGATTTTGAAGTCCCAGCATATGTCTGGGTTATGGGAAGTTCAGGAATTAGAAGAAGGTGGAATGTCCTCAGCCTGCTATCCATTCCCTCCCCACAGGACTGTCTGCAGTGATAGGAGACTGTTAGGGATGAAAAGTTCTCCATGAAAGTTTCTATATACAGCCCTCTGGAAAAATAGCACGTAAGCCCCTATTCTAAAATGGAGGAGGATTAAGATCAGAAATAAACATTTCTCATTTCAGAATGTCAGAACGTCAGGCAGAATGTCCTAATTAGTATAGTGATCTTCTCCACTACTGAAGGCTAAAAATGCTTCAAAGTAAATACATGTCTGTTGCCTCCTTCATGCTGCTGTAAATTTTCTTGAGCTACTAACAGTTTTGTTAGGGGAAGAGTCTTCTCTTAAGTGAGCATAGATTTGATAGCTTCTTTTTCTTATATGCAGAATAAATCTTCTTTTTGTTGTTCTGTTTTGTTTTGAATGCTTTTGTTACATTGTTTCTATTATGATGTCATAAACTAGTGTCTAGTAGGAAAACTGATAATGGATTCAAACTATTTGTTGATGTAAAATGCTAAGCAGTAAGTTTACTAATCCTTTCTTTTTTTAATTTAATTTTTTAAACATCTTTATTGGAGTAAAAATGCTTTACATTGTTGTGTTAGTTGCTGCTGTATAATAAAGTGAATCAGCTATATGTATACATATATCCCCATATCCCCTCCTTCTTCTGTCTCCCTCCCACTCTCCCTATCTCACCCCTCTAGGTGGTCACAAAGCACTGAGCTGATCTCCCTGTGCTATACGGCTGCTTCCCATTAGCTATCTATTTTACATTTGGTAGTGTATATATGTCAATGTCACTCTCTCACTTCGTCCCAGCTTCCCCTTCCCCCTCTGCGTGTCCTCAAGTGCATTCTCTACATCTGCATCTTTATGCCTGTCCTGCCCCTAGGTTCATCAGAAGCATTTTTTTTTTCTATTAGATTCCATATATATGTGTTAGCATACGGTATTGTTTTCCTCTTTCTGACTTACTTCACTCTCTATGACAGACTCTAGGTCCATCCACCTCACTACAAATAACTCAATTTCGTTTATTTTTATGGCTGAGTAATATTCCATTGTATATATGTGCCACATCTTTTTTATCCATTCATCTGTGAATGGACACTTACGTTGCTTCCATGTCCTGGCTATTGCAAACAGTGCTGCAGTGAACATTGGGGTGCATGTGTCTTTTTTTTTTTTTTTTTTTGTGGTACACGGGCCTCTCACTGCTGTGGCCTCTCCCGTTGTGGAGCACAGGCTCCGGATGCGCAGGCTCAGTGGCCATGGCTCACAGGCCCAGCTGCTCCATGGCATGTGAGATCTTCCCGGACCGGGGCACGAACCTCTGTCCCCTGCATCGGCAGGCAGACTCTCAACCACTGCGCCACCAGGGAAGCCCTATTTTTAGTTTTTAAATGAACCTCCATACTGTTCTCCATAGTGGCTGTATCAATTTACATTCCCACCAACAGTGCAAGAGGGTTCCCTTTTCTCCACACCGTCCCCAGCATTTATTGTTTGTTGATTTTTTGATGATGGCCATTCTGACTTGTGTGAGGTGATACCACATTGTAGTGTTGATTTGCATTTCTCTAATGATTAGTGACATTGAGCATCCTTTCATGTATTTGTTGGCAATCTGTATATCTTCTTTGGAGAAATGTCTATTTAGGTCTTCTGCTCATTTTTGGATTGGGGTGTTTGTTTTATTTGATATTGAGCTTCATGAGCTGCTTGTATATTTTGGAAACTAATCCTTTGTCAGTTGCTTCGTTTGCAAATATTTTCTCTCATTCTGAAGGTTGTCTTTTCATCTTGTGTATGGTTTACTTTGCTGTGCAAAAGCATTTAAGTTTCATTAGGTTCCATTTGTTTATTTATGTTTTTTATTTCCATTTCTCTAGGAGGTGGGTCAAAAAGAATTTTGCTGTGATTTATGTCATAGAGTGTTCTGCCTATGTTTTCCTCTAAGAGTTTTATAGTGTCTGGCCTTATATTTGGATCTTTGTATGGAAACACAAAAGACCCCGAATAGCCAAAGCAATCTTGAGAAAGAAAAACAGAGCTGGAGGAATCAGACTCCCTGACTTCAGACTATACTACAAAGCTACAGTAATCAAGACAGTATGGTACTGGCACAGAAACAGAAATATAGATCAATGCAACAGGATACAAAACCCAGAGGAATACCTGCGCACATATGGTCACCTTAACTTTGATAAAGGAGGCAAGAATATACAATGGAGAAAAGACAGCCTCTTCAATAAGTGGTGCTGGGAAAACCAGACAGCTACATGTAAAAGAATGAAATTAGAATACTTTCTAACACCATACACTAATCCTTTCTTAAAGCTGCACTGTATTAAAACTTGTAAGAGGTGTAAGAGCTCAATTTAGCATGGGGTTAAGGTAAACACTTTTCTTGGTCACCTTCTTATAGGAGTAGAAATATAAGTGATTCTGGCAGTTACCCTGAATACTAAACACAATGGAAAACCTTTGCTTTCTTTAAAATGGCTTTGGTAGTCCCGGCAAATCATCCTTTCCTCTTTTAATATTAAACACACAGCGACTGAACTGGTTATGCCTGCTGAGACAGGTTGTGCTACACAGGTAATGCACAAAGCCAAGCTTGCAGTAGGCAACATAAATGATGTGTTGGACCAGTCCCTCCCATCAGGAAACTTGCACAAGTTAGATAGCCTCATCCACCAGAGGGCAGACAGCAGAAGCAAGAAGAACTACCATCCTGCAGCTTGTGTTACAAAAACCACATTCACAGAAAGATAGACAAGATGAAAAGGCAGAGGGCTATGTACCAGATGAAGGAACAAGATAAAACCCCAGAAAAACAACTAATTAAGGGGAGATAGGCAACCTTCCAGAAAAGAATTCAGAATAATGATAGTGTAGATGATCCAGGACCTCGGAAAAAGAATGGACGCAAAGATTGGGAAGATGCAAGAAATGCTTAATAGGGCTTCCCTGGTGGCGCAGTGGTTGAGAGTCCGCCTGCCAATGCAGGGGACGCGGGTTCATGCCCCGGTCTGGGAAGATCCCAGATGCCGCAGAGCGGCTGGGCCCGTGAGCCATGGCCACTGAGCCTGCATGTCCAGAACCTGTGCTCCACTATGGGAGAGACCACAGCAGTGAGAGGCCCGCGTACCACAAAAAAAAAAAAAAAGAAAAAAAAAAAAGAAATGCTTAACAAAGATCTAGAAGAATTAAAGAACATACAAACAGAGGTGAACAACACAATAACTGAAGTGAAAACTACACTAGAAGGAATCAATAGTAGAATCACTGAGACAGAAAAATGGATAAGTGACCTGGAAGACAGAATGGTGGAATTCACTGCTGCAGACCAGAATTAAGAAAAAAGAATGAAAGGAAATGAAGACAGACTAAAAGACCTCTGGGACAACATTAAATGCAACAACATTCACATTATAAGGGTCCCAGAAGGAGAAGAGAGAGAGAAAGGACCTGAGAAAATATTTGAAGACATTATAGTCAAAAACTTCCCTAACATGGGAAAGGAAATAGCCACCCAAGTCCAGGAAGCGCAAGATTTCCATACAGGATAAACCCAAGGAGAAATATGGTGAGACACATAGTAATGAAATTGGCAAAAATTAAAGACAAAGAAAAATTCTTGAAAGCAGCAAGGGAAGAATGACAAATAACATACAAGGGAACTCCCATAAGGATAACAGCTGATTTCTCAGCAGAAACTCTACAAGCCAGAAGGGAGTGGCATGATATACTTAAAGTGATGAAAGGGAAGAACCTACAACCAAGATTACTCTACCCCGAAACGATCTCATTCATATTTGATGGAGAAATGAAAAGCTTTACAGACAAGCAAAAGCTAAGCGAATTCAGCACCACCAAACCATCTCTACAACAAATGCTAAAGGAACTTCTCTAAGTGGGAAACACAAGAGAAGAAAAGGACCTACAAAAACAAACCCAAAACATTAAGAAAATGGTCATAGGAACATACATATTGATAATTACCTTAAACGTGAATGGAATAAGTGCTCCAACCAAAGAACACAGGATTGCTGAAAGGATACAAAAACAAGACCCATATATATGCTGTCTACAAGAGACCCACTTCAGACCAAGGGACACATGCGACTGAAAGCGAGGGGATGGAAAAAGATATTCCATGTAAATGGAAATTAAATGAAAGCTGGAGTAGCAATACTCATATCAGATAAAATAGACTTTAAAATAAAGAATGTTACAAGAGACAGGGAAGGACACTACATAACAATCAAGGGATCAATCCAAGATGAAGAAATAACAAATATGCACCCAACATAGGAGCACCTCAATACATAAGGCAACTGTTAACAGTTCTAAAAGAGGAAATTGACAGTAACACAATAATAGTGGGGGACTTTAACACCTCACTTACACCAATGGACAGATCACCCAGACAGAAAATTAATAAGAAAACACAACCTTTAAATGACACAATAGACCAGATAGCTTTAACTGATATTTATAGGACATTCCATCCAAAAACCGCAGATTACACTTTCTTCTCAAGTGCGCATGGAATATTCTCCACGATACATCACATCTTGTGATACATCACATCACAAACCAAGCCTCAGTAAATTTAAGAAAATTGAAATCATATCAAGCACCTTTTCTGACGACAATGCTATAAAATTAGAAATCAATTACAGGGAAAAAAAATGTATAAAGCACAAACACATGGAGGCAAAACAATATGTTACTAAATAACCAAGAGATCACTGAAGAAATCAAAGAGGAAGTAAACAAATACCTAGAGACAAATGACAAAATGACAATGAAAACACGATGATCCAAAACCTATGGGATGCAGCAAAAGCAGTTCTGAGAGGTAAGTTTATAGCTATACAAGCCTACCTCAAGAAACAAGAAAAATATCAAATAAACAATCTAACCTTACACCTAAAGGAACTAGAGAAAGAAGAACAAACAAAACCCAAAGTTAGCAGAAGGAAAGAAATAATAAAGATAAGAGCAAAAAAAAAAAAAAAAAAGAAATAGGAACAAAGAAAACAAGTGCAAAGATCAATAAAACTAAAAGCTGGTTCTTTGAGAAGATAAACAAAACTGATAACGCATTAGCCAGACTCATGAAGAAAAACAGGGAGAGGACTCATCAATAAAATTAGACATGAAAAAGGAGAAGTTACAAAAGACACCACAGAAATACAAAGCATCCTAAGAGACTACTACAAGCAGCTCTATGCCAATAAAATGGACAACCTGGAAGAAATGGACAAATTCTTAACGAGGTATAACCTTCCAAGACTGAACCAGGAAGAAATAGAAAATATGAACAGACCAATCATAAGCCCTGAAATTGAAACTGTGATTAAAAATCTTCCAACAAACAAAAGTCCAGGACCAGATGGCTTCACAGGTGAATTCTATCAAACATTTAGAGAAGAGCTAACACCCATCCTTCTCAAACTCTTCCAAAGAATTGCAGAGGAAGGAACACTCTCAAACTCATTCCATGAGGCCACCATCACCCTGATACCAAAACCAGACAAAGATACTACAAAAAAAAGAAAATTACAGACCAATATCACTGAGGAATATAGATGCAAAAATCCTCAACAAAATACTAGCAAATAGAATCCAACAACACATTAAAAGGATCATACACCATGATCAAGTGGGATTTATCTCAGTGATGCAAGGATTCTTCAATATACACAAATCAATCAATGTGATACACCATATTGACAAATTGAAGGAGAAAAACCATATGATCATCTCAATAGGTGCAGGAAAAGCTTTTGACAAAATTCAACACTCATATATGCTAAAAACTCTCCAGAAAGTGGGCATAGAGGGACCCTACCTCAACATAATAAAGGCCATATACAACAAACCGACAGAAAACATCATTCTCAATGGTGAAAAACTGAAAGTATCTCCTCTAAGATCAGGAACAAGACAAGGATATCCACTCTCACCACTATTATTCAACATAGTTTTGGAAGTCCTAGCCATGGCAATCAGAGAAGAAAAAGAAATAAAAGGAATACAAATTGGAAAAGAAGAAGTAAAACTGTCACTTTTTGCAGGTGACATGATACTATACATAGAGAATCTTAAAGATGCCACCAGAAAGCTACTAGATCAAATCAATGAATTTGGCAAAGTTGCAGGATGCAAAATTAATGCACAGAAATCTCTTGCATTCCAATACACTAATGATGAAAAATCTGAAAGAGAAATTAAAGAAACATTCCCTTTTACCATTGCAACAAAAAGAATAAAATACCTAGGAATAAACCTACCTCGGGAGACAAGAGACCTGTATGCAGAAAACTATAAGACACTGTTGAAAGAAATTAAAGATGATACCAACAGATGGAGAGATAGTCCATGTTCTTGGATAGGAAGAATCAATATTGTGAAAATGACTATACTACCCAAAGCAATCTACAGATTCAATGCAATCCTTATCAAATTACCAATGACATTTTTTACGGAACTAGAACAAAAAATCTTAAAATTTGTATGGAGCCACAAAAGACCCCAAATAGCCAAAGCAGTCTTGAGGGAAAAAAACGGAGCTGGAGGAATCAGACTCCCTGACTTCAGACTATACTACAAAGCTACAGTAATCAAGAGAATATGGTACTGGCACAAAAACAAAAATATAGATCAATGGAACATGATAGAGAGCCCAGAGATAAACCCACACACCTATGGTCAACTAATCTATGACAAATGAGGCAAGGATATACAATGGAGAAAAGACAGTCTCTTCAATAAGTGGTGCTGGGAAAATTGGACAGCTACATGTAAAAGAATGAAATTAGAACACTCCCTAACACCATACAGAGAAATAAACTCAAAATGGATTTGAGACCTAATTGTAAGATCAGACACTATAAAACTCTTAGAGGAAAACATAGGAAGAACACTCTTTGACATAAATCACAGCAAGATCTTTTTTGATCCACCTCCTAGAGTAATGGAAATAAAAATAAACAAATGAGACCTAATGAAACTTAAAACCTTTTGCAAAGCAAAGGAAACTACAAAAAAGATGAAAAGACAGCCCTCAGAATGGGAAAAAATATTTGCAAACGAATCAACAGACAAAGGATTAATCTCCAAAATATGTAAACAGCTCATGCAGCTCAATATTAAAAAAACAAACAACCCAATCCAAAAATGGGCAGAAGACCTAAATAGACATCTATCCAAAGGAGACATTACAGATGGCCAGGAAGCTCATGAAAAGCTGCTCAACATCACCAATTATTAGAGAAATGCAAATCAAAACTACAATGAGGTATCACCTCACACCAGTTAGAATGGGCATCATCAGAAAATCTACAAACAACAAATGCTGGAGAGGGTGTGGAGAAAAGGGAGCCCTCTTGCAGTATTGGTGGGAATGTAAATTGATAGAGCCACTATGGAGAACAGTATGGAGGTTCCTTAAAAATCTAAAAATAGAACTACCATATGATCCAGCAATCCCACTACTGGGCATATACCCAGAGAAAACCATAATTCAAAAAGACACACGCGGGCTTCCCTGGTGGCGCAGTGGTTGAGAGTCCAATGCTGATGCAGGGGACACGGGTTTGTGCCCCAGTCCAGGAGGATCCCACATGCCACGGAGCAGCTGGGCCTGTGAGCCATGGCCGCTTAGCCTGCGTGTCCAGAGTTGTGCCCCACAACGGGAGAGGCCACAACAGTGAGAGGCCCGTGTACGGAAAAAAAAAACCCGACACATGCAACCCAACTTCCATTGCAAGACTATTTACAATAGCCAGGTCATGGAAGCAACCTTAACGTCCAACGACAGACAAATGGATAAAGAAGATGTGGTACATATATACAATGGAATATTACTCAATGATGGAAAGTGACGAAATTGAGTCATTTGTAGAGACATGGATGCACCTAGAGACTGTCATACAGAGTGAAGTAAGTCAGAAAGAGAAAAATGAATATCATATATTAACGCATATATGTGGAACCTAGTAAAATGGTACAGATGAACTGGTTTGCAGGGCAGAAATAGAGACACAGATGTAGAGAACAAATGTATGAACACCAAGGGGGGAAAGCAGCGAGGGGTGGTGCTGGTGGTGTGATGATTTGCGCGATCGGGATTGACATGTATACACTGACGTGTATAAAATGGATGACTAATAAGAACCTGCTGTATAAAAAATTAAATAAAATAAAATTCCAGAAAAAAAAAGAAAGTGATGCTACCACTTTGGGGGAATATTTGGCAGTATAAAAAATAAAATAAAATGATGTGATGCAATAAACCTCTGTGGGCATCATCTGGAAACCCTTTACCCTTGCGTTTCTTCTCTCCCTGTATCTGTTCTTTGAGCTACTATACCCTTGTTAGGAAATGTTGGAGATGTTTTACTGCAGATAAGACTACCTGGTAGCAATACAGTGGTGAAGAGCTCCCAGAGATTCTAGGTAGATTTATCCCACTCATTAATTAATCAGCCGTTCAACAGAAAATGTTAAGTTTCTCCTCTGGGTCTGACTTTGGGTTGCTGGATGGAGATCAAAAGATGAGATTGGAAATAAGACATGGTTAATGGACAGAAGGACTCACTATTACAAAGAGGTCACTTATTCCCAAATTGATCTATAAAGTCAATGCTATTCCAGTCAAATCCCAACACAGTTTTCATGAAACTTGACAGGCTGATTCTAACATTTATATCGAAAAGCAAAGTGCTGAGAAGAGCTAAGAGTCTCTGAAAGAAGAAAATGGTTGGAATTTGTCCTTCCAGATAATGAGACTTATTATAAAGCTATAGTGATTAAGACAATGTAGTTTATTCAGGAAGAGAGAAATACATACAATCAGATATGAATCCATGAATATAGGAACATTTTATTATACAATGAAGGTTACTTCACAGACCAGTGGAACAATATGCATAATTCAATAAATAATGCTGGAATAATTTTTTATACAGACTTTAAAACCCATGAAATTGAATCCCTTCTTTGCACTGTATACATGAGTTAATTCCAAGAAAGTTGAAGACTCAAATATGAAAGAGTAAACTGAAAAATTTTAGGAGAAAATACAAACAGAAGGAATAATTTTATAAACAAGACTCAAAAGGCCTAAACAATAAAGGAAGGATATTTATATCTTATTATAGTGACCTTAAAAACTTCTATTAATCACATAATACTGCCAAAGAAAGTGAAAGGAACAAACCACAAATTGGAAGAAGTTATTAGCACTACATAACACTGATGATAAAGGATTAGTATTCAGAAATTATAAAGAACTAAAAAAGATTTCTGTAAAAATTGAGCAAAAGGGACTTCCCTGAACCCTACTTAAGGCACTGTGGTGACCTAAATGGGAAGGAAATCCAAAGAAGAGGGGATATATGTACATGTATAGCTGATTCATTTTGCTGTACAGTAGAAACTAACACAACATTGTAAAGCAACTATAATCCAATAAAAATTGATTTAAAAAAAGTGGTTAAGTTGGTTAAAAAAAAAAAAAAAAAAAGGAGGGGGACTTCCCTGGCGGTCCAGTGGTTAAGACTCCATGTTTCCAATGCAGGGGATGTGGGTTCGATCCCTGGCTGGAGAACTAAGATCCCACATGCTGCGTGGTGTGGCAAAAAAAAAAAAAAAAAAAAAAAAAAAAAATTGAGCAAAAGTATAATTGGTCAATAATATATGAAGAGGCTGTTATTAGTAATCTAAGAAATTAAAACCACAATGAGATGTCATTTAAAAATACAGTGTACAATAACATCAAACCATATAAAATCTCCATGTTGAAAACTATAGAACATGTTGATAAATTAAAACAAAATCTGAGTTCATGGAGCTATATACCATATTCGTGGACAGGAAAGTTCATTATTAAGATGGTAATTCTCCCCAAATTTATCTATAGATCAAATTCAATCCCAGTCAAAATCCCACCAGGCAGTGGCTCAAATAGAAAGCAAATAGTCAAATGGCATATTTAAACATCAATATATTAATGACTGGTTCAACTAAATGCCCCAATCAAAAGTCAAGAATTAGCACAATGGATTTTTCAAATATATGTTACTTACATGGTACACATTTAGAAAGATTAAAAGTAAAAGGATGGGAAAGTTACAGCGTGCAAGCATTATGGCAAAAAGCGTTACTTAGAGCTAAATATTCAATAAACCAGGAAGGTAAAACAATTCTAAATTTGTATGCACACGGAACATCAACATATGTAAATTTAAAATTAGTATAACTATAAGGAGAAACAGAAATATCTATATTCCAAGCAAAAGATTTTAATATACATTTCATGTTATAGGATAACTAACAGATAGAGATCAATAAGAATAGAGAAGATTTGAATAATATTATTAAAAATATGACTTAATCAACATATATAAAGTACTACATCCAAAATTCACTATTTTAAATGTACATAAAACATTTTTTTAAATAATCTTACGCTGGGCCACAAAGCAAATCTCACTAAATTTCATAAGCTTCAAATCATACAGTAAAATTAGGTTAGAAATCAATGGGAAAAATAACTACAAAGAAAAAAAAAACCACCAGGCCTTTTTGTAGAATTTGACAAGCTGTTTCTAAAATTTATTTGGAAATGTAAAAGAGCTTGAATGGCAAAGCAATTTTGGTAAACAAAGAACAAAGTTGGAGACTTATGCTACCTGATTTCAAGACTTATTATTTGGCTATAGAAATCAAGACAGTGTGGTATTGGCAGGAGGATAGTCACATAGATCAATAGGTCAGAGTAGAAAATTCAGGATTAGACCCACACATTAGTACCCTAACAACTCAAGAATGAGAAGACAAATAACCCTAAATTTTTAAAAAAAAGGGAGAAACATGAACAGATATTTTAGAAAGGTAAATGAATGTTCAATAAACTCATGAAAATATACTCAGCATCATTAATAATCAGGGAAACATAAATGAAATTATGAAAAATACCACTTTATAAGCATGGGAATGGCTAAAGTTAAAAAGTTTGACAATACCAAGTATTGAATGTGGAGTAACTAGAACCCTCCTACTTTGCTGTTAGAGAGGTAAAATGGTACAACCGCTATAGAAAAGCATTTCAGTAGTTTCTTATAAAGCTAAACATACATTTACCACACAACCCAGAGAAATGAAAACATCTGTCTACAAAAAGAGCTGTATATGAATATTCATAGCTATTTTATTCACAATTCATAATAGCCACAAACTGAAAACTACCCTAATCTTCATTTATAGATAAATGCATAAACAAATTGTTATATATTCATTCATGCAATAGGCTACCACTCAGTAATTAAAAGGAACAAATTTCTGATACTTGCAACAGCATAGGTCAATCTAAAAAATGTTATGTTGAGTGAAAAATAGGCTAGACTCATGCTATATGATTCCATTTATATTAAGGTATAGATCTATGTTATGATGAGAGAAATAAGATCAGTGATTGCTGCATAAGGTGGTGGTGAGGGGCGACTGACTGCAAAGGGACATGAAGAAAATTTATATTTTGATGCAGTGCTGGTTACATGGGAGTATACATTTTTCAAAAGTCATTCCATCATACACTTTAAAATGTGTGCATTTTTTAATGTAAATTTTACCTTGATATAAACTAAATTAAGAACACAATGAGTTACACAATACTGTGGATGTACTTAATGACACTTAACTGTACACTTAAAAATGGTTAAAATGGTCAATTTTATGTTATGTATATTTTACCACAATAAAAACATGAAAAGAGGTACATTTAAAAAAATTAATTAGAAAATTTAAACAGGGACTTCCCTGGTGGTGCAGTGGTTAAGAATCCGCCTGCCAGTGCCGGGGGCACGGGTTCGATCCCTGGTCCGGGAATCCCACATGCCACGGAGCAACTAAGCCCGTGCGCCACAACTACTGAGCCTGCGCTGTAGAGCCTGCAAGCCACAACTACTGAAGCCCACGCGCCTAGAGCCTGTGCTCCGCAGCAAGAGAAGCCACCGCAATAAGAAGCCCGCACACAGCAACAAAGACCCAACACAGCCATAAATAAATAAACTAATTAATTAATTTTTTTTAAAAAAAGAAAATTTAAACACATACTAAAAATGGAAAGAGTAGTACAGTTATTCCCTCTATATCCTCCATGCATTATCTAGACATAACCATTATTCAAGCAAATATGGCAAAATTTTAGCACGTTTATATATATATACAAGCACACTGGAATAAACTATTAAATTAAAAATTATACTTATTATTATTATGATTCAATTTATTAATATTTATTATACCTAAGTTAATAATAATTCATTAATATCAGTTTTATCCAATCGATGTTCAAATTTTCCCAATCATCCCCAAGTTTCTCTTTTACATTCTTTTATTCTAATTAAGATTTAATCAAGATGTATGTCTTATTATGTCCTTTTAGTCTCATTTAATAAAAAAACAGTTATCTTCCTCCCTGCATGATATTGACGTGCTAAAGGCACCAAGCCAGTGTGGAGAGTTTCGTATTTTATGTTTGTCTATTTCCTCATAGCATCATTTCCCCTGTTGCTCAGTCCCCTGGTACTGCCATGCTGGAGAGGCCAGGTGTAGGCACTTTGATAGACAATGCCAGCTGAGCCCAGCTTTCCTGCCATCTCAGCCAAGAGGCCAGACACATGAGTTGAGAGATCATCTTGCAAGTGAATTCTCCAGCCCAACCTGTCATAGCCATCAGCCATTTGAATTATTCCCAGACATCTGAGTCATCTCAATTGAGGCCCCGGACATCATGGATCAGAGCAGAGCCATCCTGGCTGTGCCCCTTTTTGAATTCGTGACCGACAGAATCTGTAAGAATAATAAAATGGTTTGCGCCACTAAGTTGTAGGGTGATAGGTTATGCAGCATTAGCTAAATGGAAGAGCCATCAGGCTTATGAGGGACATGATACAACCTGCCAACAAATGACAGCCTAGGTTCCAGGGCAGGACTACATGCAAAACCAGTGGAGACTAGGTCCAATGAGAGAGGTAGGTAGTGAAAGTGAAGAGAAGAGTCTGAGGGAACAGGGAAATCAAGCCCTGGAGGAATCAACATTTTTGCTCCTTGCAAATCAGAACTGACTTTTAGTTTTGTCAAAGTGATTGACACTTCAAAAAGGTGGTTGTATAGGAAATTTTGAGAATCAGAATTCTTGAGAATCAGAATTCCATACTCTTTGATAATTTATCATTTTGCTCTAAGATCTCCTTGAAACCTTCATTTCTGAGAGCACTCTATGCTTTTTAATATAAAGTATGGTAGCATCAATATAAACACCCAGCATCATGCTGCCTCCCCATGATGGGACTGTGCCAGTGCCTACAATCCCCCATCAGATCTTCATCTCTAGCAGTCGGTCACTGCCATTGCCAGGTTCCTCTGTGAAACTGTTAATACTTCTATTCACACCTTCATTATGTGTGAATGTGAATTCTAGCCCAATCACGGTGGGGAGTCCACTGAGTAGGGGGGAGGGTAGAAATAGACTGACAATTCAAATACTGACAGGGTGATCTGGGGACAGAGTACTGAAGCAAAGAGTCTAGGGAAACTGAAACCTTGCAGATGTAACTAGAGACAGGATTAAGGGTAACATTTCTTCTTTATAAACAGGTTGAGGCCTACCTTTACTTGCCACCTCTGACCTCTTCAATACCTACCTTCTCAGACCTTCAACTGAGCTTATTGTCGTAATTACTCAAGATGTCCTTGGGAGACTCCTCTCGCTGTGGTCCTGAGCTGTTATTGAGGTTAACAAATTCTTGAATTTTCACCAATTTATAGCTCGGATTCCAAATAAACCATGAGAAGTTTTCCCTCAAGTAACATGAT